>NC_141157.1:132649148-132960814 GCF_053477565.2 Lygodium microphyllum
CTCTTTTGCCAATTCCATGTTCTTCCCAAGAAGAGCCCAGTTGTAGAGCGGGTTTAGATCATGCACCTTGGTCCACTTCCATTGTCAAGCTTCTAAAATCTCTTCGAGTGGTCTTAGGTTAGCATTAGAATTTTTGTACTATCATTTTTTCAAAAAATCTAGGATCTTAATCAACTCTAGCTTATTTGCATGTATTAGATAAGTCATGCTAGTTGCTACTTTAATTCTTGCCACCATCATGCATATCGGGCTGATGGCATAGGTTGGTTTAAGGCTTTAGTTGTTTTTTCACACTCATCAATCATAGTGGTTTCTTGCTTATAATCATCCTCATCATCTAAGAAAGGAATTTCATTAGTCACAAGAATATGCATTCCAATCTCCCTCGTCTCCTCAAGACAGAGGGATGTATTTCATAAGCGGTTGTTGTGGATTTGGTGTCACCCTTAAACAACAAAAAGATGGCATGTAGGTCAATGAGCAAGGTCTTCATCTCAATCCTAACCACTTCTATGTGATTTTCAAATAACTTCAAGTTGTACCCCAATCCTTGATCTCTCTAGCACTTCTCATCTAGGGCGGATCTAGCAAGATGCCGTACTCAACTCCCTCCATGACAATAAAGTGACCTTTCTTAGGTGGGAATTATATATTCATTAGGGATGACCTATCCATGCTTCCCTTGTGAAGTAGAACCAAGATTCTGATACTCAAGTGAGTCTAACATTTCCCAAGGGGAGATTGGGTGGTGATGTGCATGGACACAAATTTCAATCTACTACTAGAGGACTCCTCTAGGTTTATTAAAGGAAGCACATCATGATCCTAAATATATGGATTGGAAATAATCATGCTCAATTCCCTTTAATACCATAACATGCCCATTAGAAATAAATAATGTAATAATGTTCTTATTTATTGTTGTAAATACAAGAGCTTAACAATGTATGTCATTGAGTTCTTCATTACAAAGGTACAAGGACTAAATGTAGTCTCCAAGAACCAATTACAATTTGAATCAATAAATACAAGAGCTTAACAATGCATGTCATCGAATTTTTCATTACAAAGATTAGGGTACTTAGAGCTTTCATAGTCCCTAGACTTGGCTTTCCCTATGAGAGTAATTCTATTAGAAAGGCTAAGATCGATACATTCATAATAGATCCACTTATTTCTCATACATATTTTTACTTATATATTTTACCTTGTCCTTATGAAGTTCATTGTAATTAATTTATAAAGTCCAATTAGCTTAAGCTCTTCAAGCCAATTCAAAAATTTAAGGTGGTTTCCCAATTCCTCAAAATCCTCATATCCAAGTGGAAGTAGGGACTATCCATGTTCCAAGTCACACTCCAACCATAGCCTCTTTGCAAACTACGGCAAGCCCATAGGTGTGTCCCCTCTAGCATACTCATAACATTCTCTCTTAATTCCGATACACATAGTAGATTGTGAAGATTTCACACTGGCCTTATGAAATCTTAAATCCCCAAAAACCAACTTATGAGAACTAATTTTAGGCAATTGGATATGTGGAAGTAATACCAAACAACTACAAATAGACTAGCATAGAATGACATGGAATATTACTCAAATGAGACATAAGGAACTTATATTTATGAATTTGTTTTTCATGTATAAAAAGTACATTGAATACACAAAAAGGTATTATGGGACTACTCATATAGGCACTCAAAACATAGCTTCGTAGGTCCTTTTGAATAGAGGAAACTACCTATAATTGATAGAGGTATGGGATGATTTCCAAATATAAAATAAATGTTGATAGCTAATTAATTAGCTCTCCAAATGCTAATTGTTATGATCATAACTTATCTCCTTACAAGCATCAACATCATACTCACTTCAAGTCTATGTCTTTCTTTGTACAATATCTATTCTCTTCCCGTGTTCTCTCTTTGTTTGTTGTATTGCAACAACTGTATCTCTTTGCAAGAGTGAGGTTAGCTTGATCTCATGATTACTGAGTGTAAAGGGATCTCTTAGGTAATGGTAAGAAATATACCTTTCACACTCTAAGCCTTGATATTATGTATAGCTCCTTGATTCATGCAAGTAGGTGGTTGTTGTCCTACAATTGTGTAGTCTTCATAAGTGGCTCTATTAGGCAGCTAATAACTATACACACAAATCAAATATCCATGAGCTCTTTGTACTATTCTACTTCATAACGAGAGGAGCATTCCTTTAGTGTCAATGCATTATCACTAAATAGTGATGATGATCTACATGGAAATTCATTCAATATCCATTTGAAATGATTATTTTCCACGTGATAATCTTAATCTACATCATTTTAATGACTGTTTTTTTTCTATGGTTGCATTTTCATGAAATAATGTACCATGAATCTGCTACATAATCTGTCACTAAAACCATGTAGATTGAGATTATCCCCATAGAAGATACCCCAATGATAAGTCCTTCAAGCACCTGAGGATCCACTTAACAATTGTCCAAAGGGAGATTTTTGGTGCCTACATAAACCAAGAAAGTGCATTCACAACAAAAGAGATATCTAAGTATGTGGTTTCAAGTAGATAAGAGATCCAATAAGTTGTCTATAAACTGTAGTAGTATCAAAATTTGAAGCTCCTTCATTCTTTGTGAGTTTGATTGTACTATCATTAGAGTAGAAGTGGGCTTATAGTTTGTCATTCTAAACTTTCAAATGATATTTTGAAAATATTTTTGTTTGTGAGATGAAGACACCACCATCTTTTGTTCTCACTACTTCAATACCAAGGATATTCTATGAATATCCAAGATTTTTGAGCTCAAACTCAAATGAGAGTTTCAATTTGACTTTTTCCACTAATGCTTCATTGCTATATATTAAAATTAGGTCATCAACATAAAAGAGAACAAGGAAAATATTCTCCCCTTGAATCTTACAGTAAAGAGTATGATCAATTTGACTCCCTTAGAACTCTTGAGCTTTCCATTCTAGCTTATTATGCTCTTGGGGCCTTTTTAAAGCCATACAACCTCACCTATGGCTTGAAAACTAGATACTCCATACTTGGTTTTTCATAACCTTGAGATTGTTGCATATAGACTTCTTCCTTGGCCACCCATTGTGGAAGGCATTGTTGATATCCATGTGCTATAGTTTCCACGTATGAAGAGAAGACAATGAGAGAAATCATTTTGTAACTAGTGCATGAGTTTCATCATAGTTCATTCCATATTTTTAAGTAAATCCCTTTGTAACAAGTCTTATTTTGTACCTCTCTAGCTTTCTTTCTTTGTTATACTTTACATTGTATAGCCATTTATAGCCAATGTCTTTCTCATTTAGTGGAACCTGTCATAAATCCTAGTGTGGTTCTTTTCTAATATTGCCATGTCTTTGTCCATTGCTTCTATAATTCTTTCCATTCTTTCTTATCACATGCATCCTCATAGAAGAGAGGTTCCTGTTGCTCTTAAATGATGCTAGTAATGCATAATTATTTTGCTAAAAATTTGAAGCGGTATCTCTATGATACATGATTCTTTGTGGCTTCTTTCTCTCTCTTGTCGATCTCCAAAGGGCTACTCTATGCTCCTCACCTTCTTCTTCTAATTCATCAATGTGAGGTTCTCCAAGAGAATATACTTCTCCCTTGATGGTTGTTGATGATGAGGGGCTATCCAAATCTAATGCAAACAATGATTTTTGGCATGATTCTTCATGAAAAGCAACATCTCTAGACATAAATGGATCCTCTTGATAGGATCATAAAGCTTGTAAGCCTTACTTGATTTACCATAACCAATAAATATGCATTTTCTTGTCTTGTCAACCAATAACCCTTAAGTGATTTATCTTTGTCTTGCATCCAAAAAAGTCTTCATATGGAGTTACTCTTGTCAATAGTCCACTAGGGGACCTATTCAACAAGGAACAAGTTGTTTTGATTTCCTTTGCCTACAAGGTATTGTAGTTTCTTATCTTTGAGTACACATCTTTCGACCTCAAAGTGAGCTCTATTCTTTCTCTCACCATAAGGTATTGTAGCTTCTCATTTTTTAGTGTACATATTTTGGCCTCAAAGAGAGCTCTATTCTTTCTCTCTATAGTGTCATTTGGTTGAGATGTGTAATGCAAGTGAGTTGTCCTTTGATTCCATGTTTACAAAGGTGTTGGTGATGACTTAATTTGACATAAGCTCTCCTCCATTGTCTGATCTGAGAACCTTGATTCTTCTCCTTGTCATGTTCAAACCATAGCATGAAATGACTTGAATATAGCAAAGATTTTAAACTTTGGATTTCATGAAATACAACCAAGTTTACCTCGAGTGATTATCAGTGAAATTGAGATAGTAGATGTTCGCACCTTTTAGAAGGAGTGTGGATTGTCTTACATCTATATGAATGAGATCTAGTAAGCCTATAGATCTACTAGTGCTCCTTGGAAACTTGGCTCTTGATTATTTGCTAAGACAACATGCCTCACATATTTTGCCATACATTTGAAGTGTAGAAATATGTTATACCATGCCTTAAATCTTCAATAAAGAGAGATACTTGAAGTTTAAATGGCTTACTTTTTATGTCATAGCTTTGAAGGAGATAAGGTGGCTAATATTCTTTCCTCCATGGCTACAAGTGCTTCCAAGGCTCTTCAAACTCCATTTTCATACCTTTATCCAACATGCTTCCAATTTCATACCTTTGTCCACCACAATTCCAATTGAAAGTAGATTCTTGGTTATTGTTGATGGAACCAAGGGACGTCTTTAAGGTTTGATCTTTTCCCTTGATTTTCTTCCATATTTGAGCTCCATAGATAATTTATCATTTCTTATTGATAGCACTATGTGTATTGTTTGTAGTATAGATCATACCATCATTAGTAGGATCTAATTTGGAAAAGTAATCTAAATGTGAGTTCATATGAGAGCTTGCCCCACTATCTATCCACCATGGTTCTTCATCTCTTCCTATACCTACATTAATAGCTTCAGTTATTTCTTCAATAAAGAGAAGGTTATGCTCAAAGTCATCACTTTCCAAGCATTCTTGATCCATGCAGCTTGTTGTTTTTTCTTTGAAAGTACCTAGCCTTGAGTAGCAATCTTTTGCATAATGCCCAAAATTTGAACAAGTATGAAATTGGATAGAATTGTGAAAACCTCTATCTCTACCTCTATTTCTTCCTCTACCTCTAGAGGAATGTCCACCTCTTCCATGTGTGGTTTCTCCTTTGAATAAATTAAAGTTGGCTTGCTTAAGGTAGGTACTCCCTCTCCCTCTTTTCCTTGGTTTCTATTGTTGTTCCCTTTCCCTCTTCTGGTGATGAGAACTTCGTCATTTAAAATGCTTAAAGTATTCCATGAACTAGCTGCTCCATGGATGTTGTTCATGGTTTCTTTTGTCAATGATCTTCATCTCTAAAGATTTACTCCATCTCCTCCAAAGAGAGTCCATCTCTAAGAATATAAGGCCTTGGATAATGCCTTCACACCATTTCTTCAATCCATGAATGATTGTTGTTGCAAGATCATTGTTACTCATCTTGTCTCCCACAGCTATCAATTGCTCTGGTAGGTCTTTTACTTTATTAATGAAGTCCAAAGTAATCTCTCCAATTCTTCCTTGTTTGGTTGGTGATTTTAGCTCTCAATGCAAGCTTCTTTGACGTGCTATTTGACCTATACATTTTCTTCAATTTTTTCTGAGCTTGCTTAAATAGCTAAGAAGATAATCCTTAACACTTAGCCTTATCATGTGAACTGCAAACATAGCTTTCTTATCCCATTTGATGGAGGCTTCCATATCTAAGTCACCTCATTTATTTGTAGAAACCCTCTCCAACCTTAAAATAATAGAATTTATTCCATTTTGAACTTCCAAGTAGCATAATTGCTTCCATTCAGCTTCTCAACTCCCTCCAAGTGTAGGTTGCTCAACTTAGGTACTATTCTTAATAAATGATTAGTTCCAAAAATTAGGGCCTTAAGAAAGATGATCTAATACCATATGAATATTTCATGTGCAGTCATGAAATCTAATATGCCTAAAAATCAACTTATAATAACCAACTATAGGTAAATCGATAAGTGAAAGGAAGACCAAACAACTCAAATTAGATTAGCATACAATGACATGGGAGATTACTCAAATGAGGCACAATAAGCTTGCATTTACGAGGCTATTTTTCATGTAATGAATTTGCATTGATTTCACAAAAAGGTATTGTGCGACTATCTATGTAGGTACTCAATATCTACCTATATAGGTACTTCTAGACAAAGGAAACAAACTATAAATGTAGTTTTGGAAAAAAGGTATGGAAAGATTCCCAAATAAAAAGTAAGTGTTGAGAGTGCTAATGAATAAGCTCTCCTAATGCTAATTGTGATGCTCACAACTTAACTCCTTACAAGCTACAACCTACTCACTTCAAGACTTTGTCTTTCTCTATATAATATCTATTTTTTTCTTCCTGTGTTCTCTCTCTATAGCTTGTGTTGCAACAATTTTTTCTCTTTATAGGAGTGAGATTAGCTTTATCACATGCTTGGAAAGTGTAGAGGGACTTAAATAATGTAAATAATATATATTTCATACTCTAAGTCTTGATTTTTAATATATCTCCTTGATTCTACAAGTAGGTGGTTGCTATCATGCAATTGTGCACTCTTCATAGGTGGATCTATTGGGTAGCTAATAACTCTACAACCAAATCAAATATCCAAAAATCCTTTAGTGTTTTTTAATTGCATAATGAGAGGAACATTCCATGTTTTGAATCTTGGAAACTCAATGCATAAATTGAGAGAAATATGCTCTTCAAAACTACCACTTAAAAAGACAGGTCCTAAATTTTTTGCATTGTTTTCTCCATAACTATATGGATACTTTCTACGTATCACTCATATGCGTGATGCCATGACTTACATATGAATATGGGTAACACATATGATATTTAACCTTTATATGGCCACACCATCCTAAAGAGTCTATTACTTTGACCATGGCTTATCAAGCCTTTGTATTAAGGCTTGTTCTTATGCAAATAGAGATGGTGTGAATTTGCATATTTCAACATAAACAAGATAGAACATGTACAATTTTAAAAGATAAACTGTAGCAAGTAATGGACCTCACTACTTACTTTTGCCAAGATACCTCCCTCATTTAGCATAGGTACAACTCAAGAGAATGGTAAGGGTTCTCTTATTAATGCAATAGTGGTTTACAAAATTGGAAACTCAAGGTTAGAGGCTACAAATCATTTAAGATATCATCTCATAAATGTTTAATTTATAGGATTGATTAGGAGCTATATCCTCATAATTTGGTATCTCCTTCTAAGTAACATGGATAATATATTTCTTGGGATTTTGGATTGCCCCTTAGTTTCAAATGTAGGGTTCCTCAAAACAATGGCAAACCATTCCTTTGGTGCTATTTGCATTACCAATCTAAAGTACCAATTCATTGTCAATATCAAGTAATCAATCCTCCTATGAAGCATACAAATAATACATGCCAACTATCTTTAAACTTTTTTTGACCAAACTCTCCATAACTCATACTAGAGTAGGAAGTTTCAGTCTATGTAGATTCCAATGCATGTTTTACTCCATGGCCAAAATTTAAGCATATAGCATCCACCTCAAAAGTTTCAAGTATTGGGAGGAATAAATATCTTCTCCATAACCTTAAACATAGCTTCTCAATACGAATAGTTGTTTGAGATCTGGGCCACTTGGTACATTAAAGGGAAGAACTGTCTCACTAGACAAGCTCCTCTTCTTTGATTTGTTGTCAATTTTCATGCACATAGGAAATTTATGAAAATAAATATTAGGGTTTCAATTCACACATTTTTTTTTTCTTAAACAAGTTCCTATTAACCATTTCTATGATAGTACAAGTGATGTGGATCCTCTATAGAGGAGTCCTCTAGTAGTCGACTGAAACTCTAAGTCCATGTGGAGTTCTACTTGATAGGGGAATAACAAAATAATCACCCCTAATAGTAGTCTAATATCCACTTAAGAAGGTTTACTTTGCAACCGATAAAAGATCAGGGCAAGCTAACATTGCACTTGGTTCAAAAAGAGTGGAGCTATCTTTAAAACTTACATGGCCGTTAGAACCAGTACTACACTTCAGTCCCATAAACTAGTGTTAAACCAATTCTATCCTATCAAATTCAAGGATTCACATGTTAACAACTCTATCTACTATTTAGAAAACTTACCCAGCTTATCAATTCCACTTATCAATTTGTTACATAGCATTCATTAAATAGCCTCTAAGCACATGAAAAGACACTTTGGAAAACAATAATATACCAATTCAAAAATACTACAAAGACATCCCACTCAAAAGAGTGGCCAATATTATTTCACCAAGGCCTGGGACCTTCCAACTACACAAGGCCCAGCCATATGTGATCATACTACTTTCACAATCACAAGGGATGTATGAGATCATATCCCCATTAAGCTCCCATAAGCATCTAGAGCCATCTTATATTACGAAGGCACTTACCACTCAACTTTTGCCTATTAGGCAAGTACTCAAGTAATCAAACAAAACAAAACATCTACCACTCCCAAAAGAGTGTATTACAGAAACCTTGGGTTGATGTATAATTGCTACTATTCCACATCTTCCTTGGGTTGCACTTTAGTCTTGGCATGTGCCTCAGCTTCAACCACAGGTTACTTGATGACAAGTTTGTCACAATCTCTCTATATCACTTCATGTCCATGTCAAAAACCTTTTGCTCATATGCAAGGGAATGATCTCTAGACACCAACCTCTCATTGCACAAGGTAGAGTGGGGTTACAAGATTAGGTTAGAATTTTTAAAGCTCATTCCAAATTTGTTTGGTTGCTCAACTTGCCTCCCGAAGGTTCCATGTAATAAGTGAATTTGAGATAGTTTGAGTGCAAACAAACTTTGTAACAGGATTAGCACTAGATGTGTGTGGGAAGAGAAGGAGAAGTGATCAACATGTAGATGCAAATTTAGGAGATGCTTGAGTATGCTATGTTTAGCACATTAGATCCATTGTAAGCTAAGCATACCAATGAACTCCTCTTTATTTCTCGATCATACATTTCCAAGAGTTGAAATGAATGTGGATATCTTACCCAACGAGGAAACTAGAGATAGGGTGTGTGTGTGTGTGTGTGTGTGTGTGTGTATGTGTGTGTGTGTGCGTGTGTGCATGCCTCTTTTTATTCAAAAAAGGTAAGTTATTTTATGTTTTGCTTTGTGAGTCATGCCTTCTCTCAAAATGGTGCGCAAATCGGATGCTGCACGCTTGCGTAGTGAATGCCGGAAGGTCCCCAAGAACAATAGAACTCTACTTTTTGCACAAATTACAAGGTAAAAAGCATGAACGACATGAACAAGAGACCAATTGGGTGCAATCTCCCCCCATGCCTTGTGTGAGCGCTCCACAAAGCATGTATTTTATGTATTATTCATCTTCAAGCTCAAATAATAGCCCAAATTACAAAATAGCAAGCTTTTAGCTTTTGAGTTTGCTTTAACACAAAATAGGAATAAAGCTAGTGGGCAGTGCCCAAAGAGTCTGGCATGCCCAATACAATGTCCAAGTAGAAATAACATAATCGTGCGCCCATGCGCATACAAAATAATAATAAATATCCAACGCCTCAATAAATAGGCACGACAAAATATAGGCGCCATGCCTAAGGTATGCGCCCATCAAAATATAAATGATAAATCGAATACTCGCTATCCTCCAATGCTTTCCTCCGCCACTGCTACTATCTCTACACATCAACTGAAGCATTCACAATCGTTAGTAAAATAATACAATTAAACCGACAAAAGTAAATACCTAGCAGTCTTCAACTACATAAATAAATCAAATAGTTAGAAACAAATCCTAACCTTAATTTATTACGAGTGCGCACTCTAAACTCATAAACGTTTATTAATTTAATATGCATTTTGCGGAATCACCTGCTATGGAATCACCCATGTACACACTAAATTAATGAAATGCCCGAAAAGGACAGGCGTCCCCATCAACTTCTCGCACAAAGAATCCACTTTGTGTATGAGCCCCGGTCATCAAAGTTTACGGAATCCACCGTAAAACTTCACGGAATCCACCTGGCACGGAATTCACCGTGAAATATGCCTCCTGGCATCAGACCCCCGGGGTGGGATAGCAAGTGACCTCAATTGCTATTAGCTCAATGTGGAGCTAACAGAGTGGGGAAAGCATTTAAGTCTCTAGCGTGCATCCATTGTGCTTCCTCTACAGGATGGTTCTTAAATTTAATTAGATATCTAGAATATCTTCGGCCAGTTCTAGTGGTCATAAAGTCAGTATCTATGACAGCTTCAAGTTCAAGTATTTCAGTCTATTCCTCTAACAAAGGTGGGTTTTCATAAACAAGGTGTACAGGTAATTGGCCTTTAAAGGGTCTTAATAAACTAATATGAAATGTGTTGTGAATTTTCCAGTGAGGTGGTAATTCTAACTTGAATGCATTGTCATTAATTTTATGAATGATCCTAAATGGTCCATAGAATCTAGGAGTTAATTTGACAACTGGGTGTCTATCTACACTTTGTAATCTACGTTTTTCTATTCTCAACCAAACATAGTCATCAACTTTGAAATTCATTGCTTGTCTTTTCTTATTGGCTTGTTTGGTATATGATTGTTGGGCTTTGGCAATCATGACTTTAACCTCATCAAAAATAGTATTATGCATACTAGCAATATCATCAGGACTCTGAATTCTATTTGACAAAGATGCTACAGGTGTAGACAATCTATAACCATAAATCACTTCAAACGGTGCTTTCTTTGTAGATGTGTGTGGTGTATTGTTATATGCAAACTGTAATAAATGCAAATGTGTATCCCATGTCTGTGGTTTAGAAATAGTATAAGCACGTAAAAGATCTAAAATAGTGCTATTAGTGGCTTCTGTTTGTCCATTAGTTTCAGGATGAAATGCAGATGAGAAATCAATTTTTGTGCCTAGGTTAGCAAATAGAGTAATCCAAAAGTTGTTACAAAATCTGGAATCCCGATCTGAAATAATAACTTTTGGTAATCCATGGTTAGTAAAAATAGTTTTCAAAAACAATTGTGCTACCTGTGATGGTGTTAAAGTTTTCTTACATGCAATGAAATATGCTTGTTTACTAAACCTATCTACTACTGTCCAAATCATATCATGGTTAGATTTAGTATTAGGTAAACCAGTAATAAAATCCATAGAAATTTGTTCCCATGGTCTAGATGGAATAGACAAAGGCATAAGTAATCCATACTGTTTACCATGATATCTCTTAACTCTTTGACAAATCAAACATTCAGAAACAAAGTTAGATACATCAGTGTTCATATGCGGCCAATAAAAATCTTCAGTTAATGTACGTAAAGTAGATATGATACCTCTATGACCTTGATATGGAGGACAATGAATCTCATTCAAAACAAAAGATCAGAATGGAACTGTAACACACAATCTGTTTTCATAAAACATAAATCCATCGTTATAAGATAATGAATCAATAGGAATCAAGTTATTTTTAACTAATTTATTCCAATCAGCATGAAAAGTAATATCCTGATGATAAGTATCTTTCATAGCAATCAAAGAATCAAATGATATAACAGAAATATTATGAATGGCAGGTCTTCTACTTAATGCATTGGCCACTGCATTTTCTTTACCAGGTTGATATTGAATGATAGGATGAAAACTCTAGATAAAGGATGCCCATTTGATATGTCGGTCAGATATTTGAGATTGGCTAAGTAAATGTCTAATACTTTGCTGATCGGTCTTAATCATAAATTCTGAACCCATTAAGTAGTGTTTCCATTGTCTTAAGGCTTGTACAACAGCTAATAATTATTTGTCATATGTGGAATATTTCAGTTCTGAGGGTTTCAGCTTACAACTAGAATAGGCTATGGGATGATTGTCTTGCATAAGTACGGCTCCTATTCCTGATCCACTAGCATCAGTCACTACTAAAAAGAATGGTCTATTAAAATCAGGCAACTGTAAGACAGGGGCATGGGTTAATGCATGTTTCAATAAGTCAAAGGATTTCTGTTGATTATCGGACCAATGATAAACAATACCTTTCTTCAGAAGTTTGGTTAATAGTAAAGCAAGTAATGAAAAATTACGTACAAACTTCCTATAGAAACTAGCAAGACCAAGGAAAGATCATAACTCATGCACATTTTTAGGTACAGGCCAATTCAATATTGCATCTATTTTCTTAGGATCAACTTTAATTCCATCAGATGATACAATATGACCTAAATACTCAATTTCTGTTTTAAAGAATTCACTCTTTTTTGAATTTGCATACAGTTGATTATCTTTTAATAACTGGAAAACCAATGACAAATGCTCATAATGTTCTTTCTCATTTTGACTAAACACCAAAATATTATCAAAGAAGACAATTACACAATACTAATATTTCAAAAATATATGGTTCATCATTCTACTAAATGTAGCAGGTGCATTAGTAAATCTGAAAGGCATCACTAAAAATTCATAATGACCAAACTGTGTCCTAAATGCAGTCTTGAATATGTCTGACTTATCTAGTCTCACCTGAAGATAACCAGATTTAAGGTCTATTTTACTAAATGTAGCAGATCCTTGCAGTTTATCCATAAGGTCATCAACTCTAGGAATTGGATACCTATTCTTTACAGTGATCTTATTTAAAGCTCGATAGTCAATGCACATACGATAGGTATTATTCTTTTTCTTGACTAAGAGAACAGGTGCACCAAATGGAGAACTACTAGGTCTAATCAATCCTCTATTTAGTAATTCCTCAACTTGACTCTGAATTTCTTTTTGCTCTATCTGGTTATGCCTATATGGTGCTTTGCAAGGTGGTTGGGTACCAGGAATCAAATCTATTTTATGGTCTTCTGGATGTGAAGGAGGTAAACCAGGTGGTAGATCTTCGTCAAAACAGTCTTTAAAATGTGCAAGAAATTCTTTATGCCTAGGATGCATATGATTTTCTTTTACTTGCAGTTCATTCACCCAAATGAGATAGGATTTACTACTTTTGCGTAATGCATGTTTAGCTTGAGTATGCGAAAGCAGTGGAAAAACATTAGATGCATGCATACCATACAATGTAATATCTTTTCTTTGAAATTTAATATTAATTGAATGTGTGGAATAATCTATATCTGGGTTATGCTGGTGTCGCCAAGGCATACCTAAAATAATATCACTCGACTGTAATGAAACAACTAGAAAATTTCTTCTTTCAGTGTATTGACCAATTTGAATCTCTAAGTCATGCACTTCCTGTGTACCATTATACCTAGTGCCTAAGAATGCTGCTTTGATGCGATAATGCATAGGTACAGTTTGTAACTTCAATTCTTTTACTAGCTTTGCTGAAATAAAATCATGAGTACTACCATCATCATGCAAAATAATCTTTTCCTTTCCATGCACTAAACATTTCATAGTCAATAAAGAATGTGGAGTTGGCATACCTGGTAAAGTATCCGAAGTAGTAGTAGTGTCATCCTCATCTTCCGTGAAATTAGGCATATCTTCATGTTCGTCATCTTCCATTGCTCCAAGGTAGTTAATATGGGCAGGTAGCTTCTTCGAATGGCAATTTGCTGCTAGATGTCCAGGCTGGTGGCATTTATAACACACTATAGGCTTGGCTTTGGTTACATTGTTTGCAATGGCAGGAAGTCTAGGGACATTAGGATTTGGCTGTGGAATAGGCTTGGAGTTTTGATTGACATTGGATGGTAAAGCAGGTGGTTTTGCCCAATTTTTACGGAAAGATGATGAAATGAAACGACCTTGATTAAATCTTCTAAAATTTGAGTTGAATTGCTTAGATCCATAGTTACCATTGGCTTGAAATTGCTGTGGTTGTCTGTCTCTACCTCGTAGCTTGTCTTCAGTGTCGTGAGCTAGTGAAATTGCGTCTTCAAGAGTAGCAGGCTTGAACATGTTAACTTCAGCGTAGTAATGTCCAAGGAGTCCAGACATATACTTGCGTTTGTGTGTCGCTTCAGGTACGTCTTCAAACATGCGTAACTGGAGTAATGCATTCCAAAAACGCTCTATGTACTGAGGAATAGGCTCACGATCCCGTTGCTGAAGAAGATCCCATTGCTTTATAGCTTTCTCATGAAATTGTGGAGGAAGAAAATTTTGCATAAACTTCTTGTTGAAATTCTCCCAGGTAGCGGGACAATCTATACTCTTGCATACCACTGTCCACCATAGAGATGCTCTATCCACTAAATGATTAGTGACACACTTGATTTTATCTTTTTTTGCATAGGTTTCCTCATGGAAATAGTCGTCAAACTGACTAATGAATGCAAGAACAGTTTTTCCCTCTCGAGTGCCATTGAAAGTATGGAATTTGAAATTTCTTTTACTTATCTTTGATTCCTTGCAGATGGATTAAGCTTCGAGAGTCGCGTCGATGGTACGTCGGATAAGATCTTCAGATTGAGGTTCCTCTTTGTCGGTAGTCAATCTTTGTAAATTTTCCAATTGAGCTTGTAATGCTTGCCTAGCTCGTCGTTCTTCATCCAACTGCATCATAATAAAGTCCAGCTTTTGCTCCATCGTAGGTTCAGGTAGGTCGCCTTCAGCCATTAAATCATCCATATGTGGTTCCGTCATCCTGTAAAACTCAAAAGACATCTCACTCTCAAAATCAAGTTAGCGGGATGAGCGTAGCTCAAGTTTGGGAATACAAGGCTTATATATTTTTGGGTGTGGCTTTCACAATCTTTGAAAAATCTGTGTTTTATCCTTCTTCGTATGCTGAAAATGCTTCAGCAAACCTGCGTATGCGTAGAGTACCTTCCAATGAACAACTTTGCAGTTCGGAGTTTCTGCGCAGGAACAACCCTTCTATGAGTTTTAAACAGAAGTCAGTTTTGACTTCAGATGACTTGTCTGACTTGCAGAGTACCAGACTAATGTGACTTGCAGAGTTTGTAGACTTGCAGAGTTTGCTTGCTTTATGTAACTTGCAGAACTTCGACTTGATAGACTTGCAGAATTTGAACTTTGCAGACTTGCAGGATTTGAAAACTTTTGTGTGACCTGTAGCTTATGACTTAGCTTAGGTAATTAAGCTTAATTAAAGGGCAGCAAGTCGTCGTGAATTTGAGGGGGGGAGGGGGGGGGTTTTCTTCACGCGGCGCAAATTTCGGAGGTCTTTTGACAGCTCGCGATGACATTTTGAAGCTTTAAGCTTCTTTTAAGCTTCCTAAGCTTTAATTTTTAAAGCTTTGAGATATGGAATTTATGGCTTATCTCTCTGTTCTTGACGACTTGAAGAAGAAGAGATAGAAGTGGTTCTCCGCCTCTGCAGACCGGTCCTTCACAGTCTGATGATGGAAATAGGGGTTCTTGATCGCCAGGAATCTGTCTGTATTGACCGTTCGCGACGAGATTGACCGTAGAGCTCGATCGTTCCAGGAGCTCCGCCTTCTCACAAGATGGGTAGCGATTGGAAGCTCTTGATCTCAGCTTCGCTCTGATACCACTGGTGCGCAGATCGGATGATGTATGCTTGCGTAGTGAATGCTGGAAGGTCCCCAAGAACAATAGAACTCTACTTTTTGCACAAATTAGAAGGTAAAAAGCATGAACGACATGAACAAGAGACCAATTGGGTGCAATCTCCCCCCATGCCTTGTGTGAGCGCTCCACAAAGCATGTATTTTATGTATTATTCATCTTCAAGCTCAAATAATAGCCCAAATTACAAAATAGCAAGCTTTTAGCTTTTGAGTTTGCTTTAACACAAAATAGAAATAAAGCTAGTGGGCAGTGCCCAAAGAGTCTGGCATGCCCAATACAATGTCCAAGTAGAAATAACATAATCGTGCGCCCATGCGCATACAAAATAATAATAAATATCCAACGCCTCAATAAATAGGCGCGACAAAATATAGGCGCCATGCCTAAGGTATGCGCCCATCAAAATATAAATGATAAATCAAATACTCGCTATCCTCCAATGCTTTCCTCCGCCCCACTGCTGCTATCTCTACACATCAACTGAAGCATTCACAATCGTTAGTAAAATAATACAATTAAACCGACAAAAGTGAATACCTAGCAGTCTTCAGCTACATAAATAAATCAAATAGTTAGAAATAAGTCCTAACCTTAATTTATTACGAGTGCGCACTCTAAACTCATAAACGTTTATTAATTTAATATGCATTTTGCGGAATCACCCGCTATGGAATCACCCATGTACACACTAAATTAATGAAACGCCCGAAAAGGACAGGCGTCCCCATCAACTTCTCGCACAAAGAATCCACTTTGTGTATGAGTCCCGGTCATCAAAGTTTACGGAATCCACCGTAAAACCTCACGAAATCCACCGTGGCACGGAATCCACTGTGAAATATGCCTCCTAGCATCACAAAAAGACAAAGTTCTTTTTTCACCAGTCTCCATAAGCAAATTAGGAATTTCTTTTTCCCCTCAAAATTTTAACTACTCCTACTATTCTATTGCATGAAAAGTGTATTCTCACATGTTCTTTGCCGGTTTCACCTAAAGTGCTGCTATTAGTTAAAGTGCTAGAAAATCGTAGAATGACTAATTTTTAAAGAAAAATACAAGTACACAATCATTTTTATTGGTTTTAACATTAAAAATTGTTTTAACCTTTTGGATTTTCTCATGTTCTAAATGTACAGGTTAAATTTTATCACTTGTATGGGTTTTAAAATGAATATAAATGTGCACTAATAATTCACATTTCATGAATGGAAACACTTATTTGAAAGCTTTTTACTTTAACTTTTTACAAAATTGCACTGTTTTTACTAATATTTAGTTGAAAAATGGGGACATTATATGTAGACATGCTCCAAAGCTGTCCTATGTGTTGTTGTGTGGATTCTACTAAACTTCAAATCTCTAAAGGATTTGGCTCCACTTGAACTTTTGGAATTTTTCTTGCTACTGCCTCGCCATTTCCATCTCTTGAAATGGTACTAAAGAAATAATAGATTCCTATGGACAACCCTAAGGTCAACGACTTTATGTTGATGATAATGAAAGAACTAATGCCTTAATGGCTATCCACGTCATGTGATGGTTGTAAGGCAACACACACAGTTGATGTTTCACACTCTATACAAGATATTTCACTCCAAATACACAAGGGAAAGTATCAATGGTTCTCCAAGGGTTCTATGTTGTCTCCAAAGTTCTCAAGTTTTTCCAACCTCTAGTACAAAGAGGATATTTCAACAAGATTAATAGCTCCTTTCCAAACACACGATTAGCACATGTAGGGTGTCAAGGCAATGCTTAGGGATGTCTAGTTGGGTTTAGTGTGCTTCCAAGTTTGAATTTGATGTTTTATGGTAATAAAGTGCTTTTCAATTGGCACATTCTAGATTGTTAAGGACCAAAGACATTGGACATGAATTATTGATATGATTGGGGGCATTCTACAACCAAACCATGTGACACACTAGGAGGCAATCCAACATTCTACAATGTGCATCCAAGCACACTATGATCCAAGTCATTTTTAGGTCCAAATGTTGCTTATTTTTATAATTCTTATATGTTTCCCCTCATTCTAGTGCAAACGTAGATCCTAAGAGGAGAAAAGACTAGCTAATAGCTTGTTGACATAGATTCCTCCAAAAATCTAAACATTAGAGAGGAGATAGCAGTCAATGCAAAAGCCATAAAGAACCCTGACCTAAATTACCTTTGTCTTGTAGAAGAACTTCTCAATGTAGAGGAATCCCTAGGCCAGAGACTTTTTTCCTTCCTTTACAAAGTTGGAAAGAGCTCTTCCTTTAACAGAGCCAAGAAAATATTCAATGTGCTAGTCAACATAAAGTAAATCATATTGGCAAGTATGGCCTTTCCCCAATATGAGTTCTAAATCTTTGAGGAGATGGTGGAGGCTGAAAAAGTGGTTTTAGAGTCCAAGACATATATCCACTACCCACCATTTCAAGGAAGGAAAAACACATAAAAGAGAATTGTAAAGAAAAGACTTGAGTAGCTCCCTAAAGTCTTCAAAAATAGCATTGGACTATCTAGTCCATAAACAAAATTGTAAGCTTTATGAAATGTATGTTGGGTTTGTGTGCCTCTTTGCCTACTCGGAAGATCCAATAGAACCAACTAGACTTTACATATTGGAAGCGACTTGCATGAGAATTCAAGATGTTGGAGAAGCTAACATGGATATATATGAGGTGTTGCCCATTGAGGAGGAGGAGGCTATGTCAAGGGAACTTGACATAGCGAAGTTTAGAGACAAAAATATCATAAAAAAGGAGGAGGAAAAACATATCCCAAAGGTTCTTTAATCACTTACTTTGAAAGTCTTTGCTCCTTTTCTAGACTTGGAAGGGAACTCCTGTGCTACATGATGTTTATAAATTCATAGTGCTTACCAGGGAATACTGTATAGGAATTATTGTAGAGTGTTATGAAGAGGAGAATGACCTTGTTGATGACTCCAATTAAGAATAAGAACTCTCCTTCCTAGATACCAATTATTTGATATCACTAATGCTCTTGGATTTTTGCCTATAGAAAGTGCAAGAACACTTCACTAAAGAGGAATTTATGGATATCCAAATAAGACTTTGCATTCAGCATATGGGTATGGAAGCTTTTAGAAGTGCTATTGTGGAGGAGCTAAAAGTGGATTCCATCAATCTCTAGTACTATTATATTCTTGTTTTGCTATATTTTTAACTTTGTAGATATCTATTTTAAATTTGCTTGAGTTTTTACTTATTTTATATGTTTTAGTTTGGAGATTCTTTATACAAAATACTCAAACTACCACTATACATTCTTAAAATTTTGTTTAGACTTTGAGGATTTCCTACATATCTCTAAATAGGGAGAAAGTGATAAATGTGTTACTATTATGTGTTATATATTTATGTACAAATGGGGATGTGTGTGTGTGTGTGTGTGTGTGAAGCATGAGGGGTGATGATGCATCCAATATAGACATTCCAAAAATAAGTCCCAACTATATGATGGGTCAAGGATAGTAGTATCATTATAGACAAAAAAAATCTTCACATATGTATATATGAAATTGCACATGTGCATATGTGTCAATCTATAGGATTAGAAGATTTTAAGAAACAACATACATGATGCAGGCAAGTGAATACTAGTGAGCACTAGATCTAGTGATATGTAATGTCACCTACATATTGTGGTGATTATTAGGCTAATGTATAAATATCACATCATAGAAACATCATGAAAAAGGGTTTTGCATGCATGCATGACACATCATGTGCTAAGTACACACACACACACACACACACACACACACACACACACATAAATTCATGTGCATGTGATACATGTACACACGCATATACACTCATGCACACATGTATGTGCACATACATGTAGGGCATGCATAAAGGAGGAGTAAAGAATGTGAAGTGTAGATAACAACTAGGAAACAAGAAAAAGTGGGTAGACCATACATTAGAGGGGTATAGGTCATGTCGTGTAAGTGGTACTCGCTTTTAAAGAGACAAGTGTGACCAACTTAGGAGCAAGGTATTTTAAATACAAGAATATGGGACCATCTATGCATAAGTTCATGAAGTGACTTACCCAAGATCAACAAAAGAAAACATGTAACAAGAAAAGCGGGCCACAAAAAAAGAATGAGGGAAGTGTGGGCGAGGGGGGGGGGGATAGTGGGGGGATTTTGATAGAAGAGTGTTGTTTTCACATCAAATCTCACATGAGCATAAAATATTAAGGCACATGTTTCCTCGAGGGAACACATATAATGTATCCTTTTTTGGGCTTGTTCAAGATTTCTAGTTTGGAGGACCTAATATTTCACATTTCTTGTAGTATGAAAGAGATAGTGGAGACACTTACTTTTAGGGGGGGGAAGGTTTATCTTCATAAGGTTTACTTAGTTCACACCTAATTTGTATCAAAATGTTAACAACTCGAGAAAATACATGTTTAGAGTGTGGGGGAATATAATCATACATTGGCATTGAGTAGTACAAAACCACTCAGACAATGGGAATGTGTTCCATTGAAAGTTGGATAGGACATTGTTGGAATGGAGTGTTTTTAACCAACCCTAGGACCCACTTGTTGAGGGTGCTCCACCTCATATCAATTGCTATAAGTCTATTGTGAATATTAACCTACCTTTTACTGTTGTACAAAATGTTCATCACGACACATTGTCCCCCCATATAGGTAAAATAAAGGAGGTCATCATTTTGGTACTTTTTGGACCATGCATTGTGTTTAGCCTTGACCATCTTTACCTATCTTGGATATCTTGAAAGAATGTGTGATAGGCGGCTTGGGTGTCTATACTTGTGGCTAGTCCTATGTAGTGCAAATGGCATGTTGCCCATTGGCCTATGCATTGTGTTTACCCTTCGCCACCTTAGACAATATCTTGGCTAATGTATGATAAGTGGCTCGGATGGCTACACTTGTGACTAGTCTTATCTAACATATAATATGTTGCCCAATTTTAAGCTTGTTATTGGCTATAAATTTGGATGGCTTAGATGGTGGTCATGAAGTGGTTGTGAGACCCATAGGGCCGTAAGGTGACAATAATGTGCTAAGCTAGCAACCTTGGAAACTACTCCCACTAATAGGAGCCTTTGTGCTAAGGTGACAACCTTGGGAACTATCCTCCCCAATGTGAAATGTCTCAACAAGGAAATAAACGAGCGACTTTGGTAATACTGCCATGTGTCCACGCATGTTAGTGTATCTCCACAAGTGTTTCAGTAAGGCCTTTCCCAAGAAGTTTTAGACAAATTACCACATAGTGAACTATGGCAATATCATCAACTTATGCGACAGAGGGACTCCATACCTAGCTAGGTGCCATTCAGACCGATAGTCCCCTGCACCAAACACGCTTTAGCTAGGCATGCCTCTCAAGCAAAAGCTCATGATGTTGAACATTGTAGGGAAAAGCAAGGGGAGAGAGCTCGATTTCGCACATGGGAAAATGCCAAAAACTTCTTGGGCATTCGTCGTTGAAGTGGCCAGGCTGATTGCATTCAAAGGAGAGGTTATTCTTTTTTAGGTCTCTTGTATTTTGGTGGGCGGCATGAAGGGATGCCCTTCAGCTTGGATAATACATTTAGGAACAAACCAAATTTTGTCTTTTGAGAGAGAGACTGCCCATGATCCAGGTGGTGTGCGTGTGTCTCTGGGGGTAGTGGGAGAATGTGACCAAGACCCAACCATCATCTTTCTTCTGTTGGTTTGAGAAAGATGGGAGCTTTATTATAAGCTTCCTTTCCTTTGGATGATGCTGCTGTTTGCAAGATACTGTGTAAATAATAACAAGACGGACCTTTTCATTCTTATTCCCCTTTCTTGGGACTCCCTCACTCCTCTTCTTCTTCCTTCCTTGACGAAAAAATGCTGCGGCAATCTTCAGAATTGTACCGGAACTCCCTCGATCTTAACCACAGCAGCAACAGCAGGAGCCCTCTTGATCTGGGTTCTTCTCAGTGTGTCTTGGATCTCAACAGTTTCAATAAAGCTCAGCCTGGGGCCTTCCCATTTGTTGATCCCTCGTCTCAAGGCTTCTGGCCACAACAACAGGAGAGCAATTTCTACTATGTGTGGTTCCCCAATTGGCAAGGGCTGTGCCGAAGCTTCGTGCAGCAGGCCGATCATGCGAAGAAGAAGAAGAAGAAGAAGAAGAAACCGATTCCTAGCACTGAATTGGTTGTTGCAGCGGCCCAGGGTCACAGGCCTTGTCATGACAATGGATGCATCGGCACCGTCCCAGCAGCTAGCACAGATCTTTACGCAAAGTACGTCATCGAGTCTCCGGCTTGGTTACCTCAAGGTTGGATCACGGAAGTCCAATTTCGACGGACCGGAACCACTGCAGGCACAAGAGACAAGGTATAGCCTTTTCTTTCATAGTCCCGAATAGATATCGTTGCAGTGGAGGCAAAAGCCTAGGTATACCATGGTGGAGTGATTAGGATCTGTGTGTCTTGTCTTTCAAATCATGAGGCAAATGCTTACCATTTCTGTGTGCGTTCTGAATAAGAATGGCGAAGCTTCTTATTCAACGTAATGATGTATTGAAATGCAGACATGTGGAATTCTTCCTTTATCGTTATGAGGTTCAATATTACAGACATATTGGTCGGATGCTGTATGCTCTATGACATTAACGATGATGCGTACTTTATGGCATACATGGTGCTATATACTGCATGACATAAAAGTTATTTTCTGTCTGCCCATCCTTTTCAAACTGATCAGCATTGCCCTATGCTTACAGCACCATTTGGAACCTATCATTCTTCATGCATATGTAGAGATTATGCCTTGTTGGTTTGCTTCATATCACTGAGTTTTGCTTTGGCAATTTCATATTTCAGTATTATAAAGATCTCATGTCAGGCCGCCGTTTTCGATCGAGAACAGAGGTTTTACACTTCTTGCAAACAGGGAAAGGAAGAATAAGGAGGCGGCAGCAGCAAAAAGCTATCAGTATTACTGGGAATACGGAAGGCTCGGGCCATCCCGCAATCCAACCACCGCATGCGAACCTAGGCCATGTTTCGAAAGCAGTTGTGCACTCTCTTCCTGCATACTCTTCGGGGTTTTGTGACCTTGCCCACATTGGGAATAAGTCTAATAGTTCGGGTCTATCTTGTGTGGCACCTGCTCTGACAACCAATAAGCTGTCCAAGGGTTTGGATGCTCCAGGCAAGTCACTCTATATTGGTCAAAAGCGGCCTGCACAAGCCAAGCTGATACACAAGCTTCCAGTAAAGAAGAAAGTGAGGTTTGAGTCACCAAATAAAGTCAAGGATGGACAGGCCAGGTCAAATTCATCTCAACTGCCTCAACAACCAGGTTACTATCTGGACTTATGTGTCTGTCTCAAGTTAACCTTTACCAACAGGAGTATAATATTGTGAAGCGTTGTGCCTTGTTGGAATTGAGGCTGTGGGTGATGGAAATTGTTGACACTTCATTTCCATTTCTTGACTACAGTATCTTGTGTGCAGTTTCAAAATTGGAAGAGTCTGCGAGCCAAGAATTGCAGAACAGATCTTTTATCACGGACAAGGCTGAAGGGTCACTGACAATCCCTAAGGTCACTGATTCAGGGCCAAAACAGAAAAGAAGAACAGCTGAAAGAGCAGCTGATTGGCAGAAGAAAGCAAAAACATCAGAGTCTGGTAGGCAAGCTTCGGCAGCACAGAGGAGAATCATATTGGAAAAACAGTTGCAAGAAGCTCAAAGGTCCGTTGTGAATTTGGGTAGAGAGATGCAGGCAACAATAGCTAGGTTAGGTCGGGAAATATGTGCAGCCCAAAGGACTGTTCGACTGAGTCGTGCAAAAGCAGCAGACCAAAGGACTGCTCGATTGAGCCAACTGAATAACGAACAAAAATCAAACCCAAGGACTGTTCAAATGGACAGAGACGTAGAGGAGGCAGCAGCAAATACCATCCAAAGGGACAGTGATTCTCAAACAGCAGCCTCAATGACCGTGCAACCTCGAAGTAAATCACAGGCAGCACAAAGGATGATACCACTGGGCAACGAATTGCAAGCTTCCCAATCAACTCTCCAATTACTGGGCAGTGACATGCAAATGGCAAGCCAACAGCATGTGGGACTGGGGAGTGAAATACAGGCAGTCCAAATCCAGTCACAACATGAGCTACATGCATTCCATGGAACTATTCCTGTGATCAGCACCCTTTACACACCTCAAAGATTGGTTGAACTACGTCATGTTCAAGCAGTTCAAAGGACTCTTGAACTGGGGTTTGTATTACAGGCAGGTCACCATATGGTCCACCTTGCTGATTGGACAACAGCTCAGAGGACAATAAATTTTACTAATGGTGAACGAGAAGCCCGAATGAGTTTAAGACCGTATGTTAGTCAAGTGCCTTGCCCACTTCTGCAATTCCATCATGGTATCCAAGCAGGTCCTGATGCTGTATCAATGGAGAGGGAGCTACAGGCAAACCCAACAACTGTAGGTGTGACCCATGATGCAAAGCTGGAGACACCTGGTGAAGATACTGGGTTTTCTTTTATGAATCCGAAACTGGATTTAACAGCCCTAGATCCCGGTTTGTCAACTCGGCAGAGATCCAGAGCAGTGCAGAGAATGAAAGAACAGCATGCAAAAGAAATGCTTGTTGTTTTGGGCAGGAAGCTGTGCTGTAAGCTCTTGCAACAAAGCGGATCTAGATACAGGTCTCAAAGACTTGTATCGTGAAACATGTGCTTCCTTTTCTGCCGAAGAGCAGAGCTCTGGAGACGCCCGCTGTCTGATATGCGGGTTTGTTTCTACGTCCCATGTCCTGTATTTATATGTACCTTAAGCCCTCTAGGTGATGAGAGCTATCATGTTTCATACATACCCGTTCTTTATTATACTCCCAATTTTCCTTCTACCTTCCATACAAGCTCTCCCTCTTCAAAGAAGGTTCTGCCCACATTTCGGAACAAAAGTTTCTCAAGAGGATCCTTTTAACTCTTGTTCTTTCATAAGGCCTATAGAGCACAATAAATGCTGCAACTTTTTCTTAGGATGCCTCAAAGGCTTGACTTGGCTCTACGGAGATTGACAAGAGCAGTACAAAGGGGGATCAATTTGCATTTTGTAGCTATCCTTGTGGAGCTTAATTTTTATCAAAAGAGCATTAGAAATGACTAGGCTATGCACCTCCAAGGGTGAACAAGGTGGTCTCTAACAAGCATTCCATACAAAGAGCCAATATGAGACACGTGTCTCTATAGTTTGGGAAGAGGCTCAAGTAACCTTGAATATATATAGGACGTGCAGTTCAAAAAACTCCGAAGATGCCTTCAATGAATATTCCCATACAAATATATCACCTTTAAGGTGGGGCAATTACACATCGAAATTCTCCTCCGTAGTTAAGGAGTTTGGTTTGAGTCGCAAAATATTACTAATAAGTTTAAAGAAACCATCACATGTTGATGATATTGGATTGGAGTGCTTGCCTTGTAAGCAAAATGTTGCATTTCCTTGTTTTGCAGCTTGTGTTAACATGGTGAGATGTGATTGCAACAATGTTAAACATCCAAACACACATGTGGTTTGACATTGCCTTTCAAGGATTTCAAGCTTGATATGATGTAACTAAATCTAATACTTTAGTGGGACATAGATGTTTTCATCCAAAACTTGTGCGGAAGCCCTTTAGTAAGTAATCATACATCATGACATCTATATCAAGGACCAATCTTTCCTTTCAACCATACCATTTTTCAATGGTATCTGTGGAGTTGTACATTGATAAATGATGCATTACCTAGTCATAAACGCATTGAGGTCACATAAAATATACTTTCCCCTTTATGGATATATCGAGCTTCGCATGGCCTCACATCCACTACATGCCTTAGTAATGGGGTGGCATTTTACTCTTTGGCATGAGATGACTATGGAGGATATGTTGGCGATTTTACAGTGGGAATACCCCCATGTAGTCTACTCTTGGTTATGGCATATTCATTGTATTACTTATCTATTCTTATTAGTTTTACACTTAGTGATCATATGTACATATGTTTTAGTACATTTATATTAGTCTTCTATTATATTGTAGCCTAAGTCTTTTTGTATGGAAGAAGAAGAGGAAGATTTTAGTCCTACTTCTCTATGTGCTCAAGTCTCCGTTGTGTGTGTATGTGTGTGGTCATGATTGCTTCATCGATCTCCCTTCTTATTTCTTCTCATGGTATAAAAGCCTTCCCACTCTTTATGTGGAGATTAGTTGAAGACTAAGGTGAAGGTGATGGAGTATGAAAGCAAGCATGTAGTAAGAAGCTCTTTCATCTTATTCATTTTACCTTGAAATATAGTTAAAGAGGCTCTTGAGGCTAGCAATATTATAATTTTCTTTGTTTGCAAAATGAAACTTGGTAAGTATAGAGAGCAATATATATATATTGCAAATATGCTGTTTAGGGCTTTCCATTGTGATTTTTGCTATTTGTGGTCATTTTAGTTGTGGAAGTTAATCGACAATAGTTTTTGGGCATACTACGATTTTGATTGTGTCCGTTGTTCATAACTACAAAGGTTACATATTTTGAATAGGTAAGGTTTTAGATGTTTGTTGGGTTATAGACACAAAGGACATCTAGATACAAACTATAGATTGCAGTAATTGTCATGCAATTAGTGGAAAAGATTATTTACTTGGTTGTCATGTACCTAGTATTTGGCTTGGTAAATTGTATCAGTTGACTTTGTTACAAATTGTAGTTTTTGCCATTTTCTTTGGCTTGCCATTGTTTGACAATTTCAACCAGATTGTCAATGATAATCTTGAGAAGAACAACTATCCTGAACTATCCTGCATTGAAGTTAAGGATGCCAAACTTCTTAAAGGGAAAAGGCTCTTGGGATTACATAAAAGAAGATACTGTAGTAGCTGTGAGAGTGCGCAATGAAAGAAGGAACACACACACACACACACACACACACACACACACACACACACACACACACGAAGAAGAAGAAGAAGAAGAAGAAGAAAAAGAAAAAGCAGAAGCACAAGATGAGGAAAGAATACCACAATGACTAAAGAAGAATGTCGATACAATGATGATGGACTGATTAGACCCTATACGCAACCCAAAGCATCAATGAGGGCACCAGATTTGACTAATGACAATGGCAGTACCAAGCACGAAGAGTCACGAGTATCGGAGTTTACACCTACAAAGGGAAAGACTGAAGACTGAAGTGTATGTGTGTCTGTCAAGTGGGGGGCTAGCTATAAATAGCCATGAATGCCAAAATCTTGTCGACTTGCATCAATGGAGGCCATAAATACTAGTTGACCAACAATGAATGCTACTCACAAAGAAAGAAATGCCAAAAAACCCCGCACCTCAAAAAATTCCAAATGACAAGGACAATGTCGGGCAGGTGTAGGCAGACTATGGAAAGTAGTAACTGACCTAGGAATGCACATAGGAAGCCAACAAATTAAAAAAAAGCACCTAAACTACTAGAGCTCCTATGTCTCCATTAGACTCTGACATGAGCTCACAATAGGAAATGACATGCTTACATGACTAATATACACAAGCTAATAGTAGCCCCTGAAGTATCTCTAAGAAATGCTACTATAGATTAAAGAAAGGCTTTGAAATATTTGGAGTAGGCATACAGAAATGTAAGGCATTGGTTGTCCATGAGTGTCATAGATAGCACCATGGGTTACTCTAAGGAATCTGAAACGCTCACCATTGCATAGAAGAATCTAGCAATGCTTGAAGTAAACACTAAGGCAAGAAAGTTATCGCTTAAGTAAAGATAAATTAGATTAAAATAGGGGATTTGTACATCAATCATTATGCATTAAATATCAAGAGTATCATGAAAGCTCTTAGATCTATTGATGTAAAATTTGATAATGATAATGATATTGTTTTATATGCATATTTAAATGGACTTGAAGATGAATATAAGAGCTTTGAGTAATCTATGAACACTAAAGATAATGCCCTTGATTTCTATGTTGATATTTAATGAGAAGAATTTTAGCTTGGAATCCTCTTCTTCTCAAAGTAAGAACAAATTTGAATAGCCATTTTATTCTATTAGCAAAGATAGAGGCCAAGGTGGTGTTTGTGATCAAGGTCATGATGCACAACAAACTAGAAGAAGATAGTCTCAAGGAAGGGGGAGCCCAAGAGAGCAAGTTATAGGTTCTTACAAATAATACAATTCTGATGATAATAGTGAATATTGGCATTGTGGTGAGAAATGCCACACTTTCAAAAACTACTTTTAAAAAAAGGATAAAATTAGAGATGGAAAAAGGCTAGGAGGTAACTATGCTTCCATTAGGAGAAACAATGATGACAAAAGGTGAGTAATTACTTATGACACACCATTTTATGAATGCAATGATTATTGAATGTTCATCAAAGAATAATGTATGATATGTAGAATCAAGCACATCTAACCACATGATATCTCATGGAGACTAGTTTGGAGAGATGTGCAGTCTAGAGTCTCTAGGCCGTATGGTGACAAGTAATGATATATCTCACCCCATTGCTCGCATTGGCAATGTGTATGTAAAATGGTAAAACAAAATATTTGGCTAATATATTGAATGCACCAAATATAACTAAAAGCATAGTTTATATTGGTTAAATGGTAGAACAAGAACTCAAAATTTAATTTACATCAACTTTGGCAATTGTTACAAATTTATTGCAAAAGGTAAACACGTTGGCAAATTGTTTACCCTTCATGTGAGTCTACTTGAAATGAATGTTACTATGTTTGCATAAGGTTCAAGTGATGTGGTTGATATTGAAATTTGGCATAAGTGGGTTAGTCATGTAAATATGTAGCTTTTAAAAAATATGCTATCAAAATAAATCATGGATGGCTTACAAAGTTTCGAGTTGATGAAATGCATAAAGTATGTACGCCATGTCAATTTAGAAAGCTGACAATGTAGGCATTTTTGCATGAAAGAATGCATGTAAGAAACTACTTGAATCAATAGATTTTGATGTATGAGGTTCTAGAAAGGTTGAAACTATGCATAGATGCGAGTAATATTTCTCCCCCTTTGATGATCATACTTCAAATGTATGGTCTTTATTTTATGCATTAAAAAATAAAGATATTCACTCACATTAAAAGCTTTAAAGCTTTGGTTAAGAAATAACTAGGGCATGCATATATACTCCATAGTAAAATGGAGTTGCTAAGTCAAAAAACATGCATATTATAGAGGTGTCTCATTCGTTTATGTCTAAAAGAAACTTGCCTCATTCTAACTAGGCAAAAGCAGTGGTTGTTTTTGTATATAATATGAAGTAGAACATCGATGGATATTATACACAATGTCACACACACACACACACACGCACGCACGCATGCATGCACACGCACACACACACAGAGCCAAATATATCCCATCTAGAAGTATTTTGATATATTATCTATGTGCATATTCTCAATTAGTTGCACAGCAAATTGGATCCCAAATTTAAAATGTATATACATGTGGTATATTGTTTAAGGTAGAAGAGCTACATATACTACTATTTCTCACCGTATTACCCAATCACTTAGAACAACAAACACCCAAAAGATAGACAAAATGGATAAACCCAGAACATTCTGAATAGCAGAGAACATATCTAAAATAAGGAATAGAACATCAAAAGAGATTATGTATAGCACAAAATAGATCAATCGTCTCCATTAACCCAACAATACATAATGAAAGATACAATGGAAATAACTCTTGCCATACTTGCGCAAGACACGAATAGAATAAACAAGAACTCCTTTTCTCTCCTCAACGTCCATTCCTACGAATTGTGTGATTCTAACTTCCTCCAATATGAATGTAATAATATCCCTCTTCAAACCTTATGCTAATATGAAGATAACTCCATGTGCTCTTAGGATATGTGCATATGCCAAACATATAGGAAAGAATAATAGTGCATTCCGAGCACTAACACTTGGCATAGTCTCATGGATGGTTGCATGTGGTAGCCATGACTTGAACCCACATATCCTTTGGTCCAAAGTGAAGTATAGTGTAACCATATTAAGGAAATATGCCAAGGTTGGGAACCCATCATGTACAATGATATCCATAGTACATTGTAAAGATTTAAGACATTGAACCATGACTAAATAAGTGAATCACTACTCCAATGGTGGCAAATGGTAGCCATTTTGATTTAAAAATATGTTGATGATGCTTTAGCATTTGTATCATAAGAATGTATCATGGCAATGAACCACACAAACTAGATCTCAAACAAGGTATTATATCATCAAAAAAATATGGAAGATAATCCAAGAAAACACTCAAAAGAAAACAATGTAGAATTGTCTCTATATTTGCATCATAGTCTCCTACAAGTTCAATCTACATTATATCATCTATAAAATCTTTATCAACATTTATCCAAACTAATAAAAATTGAATATGTTGATCTTTAGATCTATTTTTAGGTTCCTATGACTGTTGATCTTTAGGTTTCTCTTGTGTTAACTACTTTTCAAATTGCTAGTGCATTTCTTACTATACAAATTATTGTCACTACTATTGTAGGTAATTAGGCTCCTATAAATCTTCTTATTGTTGCAGAATTTCAAGTTTCTATAATTTTGATTGTTGTTTTGCTATCCAAACTCTTATTTGCTCATTTTCTAGCCAAGATCATTATTAAATTCTTGTAATTTCTTGAAAATCCAAAAATCTTAGTAACTTTGAAAAATCATCTTATTGACAAAGGATATAAATAATTATTGATATAAGAAATTATAACATACTCCTACTCTATTAAGAGAGCTAGCTCATCCAAAATCATAACTATCATGCTAAAAAACTGATTATCATGAATAATACCAACTACTCCTAGTATAACATCAACTGCATAAATATCCACCACAAGTGCTTGAATAATGTCATTTGCTTCAACTTCATTTGTAGAAACTAGTCAAATTCCTCAAAAAATGAAAAAATATTAGTTTATATTGAAACATCAACAACTTGATCATTCACTGTATACACATCCTAACTTGGAACATATAAAAATGCCAATTGGGTACACAAATCATTGCATTATCCTTCTCCAAAACAACTTCCTCAAGAGCATTAATAACCCCAAAACAATGAGACACGTGCAAATACATTACATTCTTAACTTGAGAAACTTCTTGTAATAGTAATACTTTCTTTTCTTGAAGCTGATTGATGACATATAAAGCTTCCATTGCTGGAATGTCTGCTATATTCCTCTCTTTTTCAAGCTCAAATGAAAACCATTGAATCATCTCAATTGTTAATTAATTGATAGAATATAATGCATGAGGGTCCTCAAGAAAACCACACAAACTAATTGATTCCCGTACGTTTTGACTTTCAACCAACTTCTACAAACCTAAACATCATTGAAAACTAATCATTTGCTATCCAAAAACATGCTCTTTTGAACCATTGAAAGTTATAACATCAAAACTTGCTAAGATTCTTTAGGTAGAATAATATAATAATAATAAATAGTATCCTACATGCTAGAAACATGGGTATCTTGAACAAATACATCCAAATGTGATAAATTCTGCACTACAAGTAGTGGTACTTCAAGGGCTTACAAAAACTCCTCATTGAAATTTGACTTAATGATTGCATTATCTTCCTCAAAATCATCAGCATAACCAAAAAACCATCTACAATAACCTCCTTATTATTTGCATAAATATGATCCATCAATGTAACATCCATAAAGGCATCATCACCTTGAATGCATAAAATATTATTCTTCTTGATCCCTAAACTGATCAACTTCCTTGCTGATTTCTTCTTACTTGCTTTCTTTCTATTAAAGCTAATTGGAGATTGATTATGAAAATTTGCAAGAGACCAAAATATAGCAAATACACTCTCCCATTGAGAAGAACTATTGTTGAGGTTAGGGTACTTAAGAATTCTTGCTTCTTTGGCTATTGTCCCCTTTCTCTCCCTTCATCTCAATCTTTAGTAGGACAAGGGGTAGGAGACACTACTCATCATCATCACTTAAACTTGAACCCAAAACAACATAATACTTACCCTTGATATTTTCTAGGCACTAAGCAACCTCCACATGCACTTAACACTCGAGTAAGATTTGAAACTCTTTCCTTTATGATCATCATGCCACTTGGAAGCTCTATGAAGAGTATCCTCAAAAAGATCTAACTTTTCTCGTGCTTTATCCATCTTTGAACTTGAACCTTTCTTTTTGGTTGAAGAAAACTTCTTGCAGATACAATTGAACTCCTTGCAGGATTTTCCTTCTTCACAAGGCTCATAAATATAAGGACAATGTTTTGAAGTGTATCCATGCTCAAAACGAACACTGCACCTCTTCTTCTTCTTAGCCATTTAGAAAGATTAAAGCATAAGCATTCAACATTTAAACCAAAATGCATAAATACTTGAATTGTCCAATAACCAATAAATTGATTCAAAGTTGTTTGATGTTTCTATGAGACTTTGTTGAAATACAATATGTTTCTTGAGCTATTTATATGATAGGGTGTTGTCTACACTATCTGTCATCTAACAAGATTGCTACCCTGAGTGATATATCTAATAGGATTGCTACCCAAAATTGTATATTTGAGAGGTTTTTTGAATGTTTGTATAGGATATTGCTTTTCCTTGAAGAGTGCTTGAATACACACCCAAAACCCTAAAATCACCAGTATATTTCTTGATAAAAAGAATAATGTTCAAAATATTAGGGGTTTTCTTGCACCATTCAAGATCCAAAAAAAGGAATCATTGTTTGTGAAAATCCTCTTCATCATCAATGAGATAATTTCCATAATTGCTTGCATTTCTTACCCAAAATAGAGAATGCTATACATGATCTAGAAAATGTCCTTAATCTTGCAATTTGTTGCAAAGAATTTTGCATGATTGCCAAGTCTTTCTAGACTTGTTACCCAATTACTCAGAACAATGAGCACCCAGACCAACCCTAAACATAGTAAACAACAAAGAACATATGTGAGGAACATGACATCAAAAGAGATGTTGCGAAGTGCAAAATAGATCAATCGTCTCCATTAACCCAAAATCCACAATAAAAGATACTATTGAAGTATCTACTATCATACTTGCATAAGACAATAATAAAATATATAAAAACTCCTCTCTCCTCAACTTCCATTCCCAAGAATTGCACAACTTTAACTTCCTCCAAGATGCATGCAATAGTGTGCCTCTTCAAACCTTAGGCTAATGTAGAGATAACTCCAAACCCTCTAAGGGCATGTGCATATTTTGGCATAGGGTAAAGCATACTAGTGCATTCTAGGTGCTAGATATAATTTAGTTACATGCAAGTTGAGAATTAGTAGAGATGTTATCTTTTGATGTGATGCATAGATAGTACAACAATGGGTAGGATACAATTGGAGGGATGTCATCTTTGATTAGATGAGTAGCTCAACCCATCTTTGATAAGATGAGCAACTAGTATAGAAATGTGTAGGATACAATTGGAGTTTATGTATATGAGAGTGTGGCTCTCCAAAAAATAGATCAGTAGTCACAAACATTGAGTGGAATCACCAAATTGAAGTAATTAGAGCTCACCTCTTGAACTAGTTGTAGATAAAGGCAAAGTAGACAATGGTCAAGTATAGAGAATTGGAGTAGCTATAAGGAATGTTGAATTGGAGGAGGAATAGCATGTGGGGGGTAGAATTGCAATAGATGAGAGGGATTTGAATTACAAGAGGATGATGGTCGAGAATTTGGAGATGGTTAGAAACTCATATTTGACTCTTCCTTCTAACTCCATAAGGTAGAGGGTAGTGATGGGATGATGAGAAGGAGATTTTAGCAGCGTTTTGGAAGTAAGAAGGTAGCTTTCTAGTGGAGTACATACAATGTAATTGCTTCACTCAAGTGGTCATCCAAGGGAGGCTTGCCATGGATTAGTAGGCAATTCTACCTCCCCCATCCCCCTACTACAATTGCTTTTAAAATATCTTTGAGACCTTGAGAAAATTCAATTTTTCCATAGAATACTCCAAAGCAAAGTGGCTTACTCTTAGCCTCTCCTTTCAACTTCTTCTTTCTCTTATTCCTCCTGTTGAGGAATTTCTTGATCATAATTTGCTCTCTCTCTCTCTCTCTCTCTCTCTCTCTCTCTCTCTCTCTCTCTCTCTCTCTCTCTCTCTCTCTCTCTCTCTCTCTCTCTCTCTCTCTCTCTCTCTCTCTCTCTCTCTCTCTCTCTCTCTCTCTCTCTCTCTCTCTCTCTCTCTCTCTCTCTCTCTCTCTCTCTCTCTCTCTCTCTCTCTCTCTCTCTCTCTCTCTCTCTCTCTCTCTCTCTCTCTCTCTCTCTCTCTCTCCCTCCCTCCAAGATGATTACTCGGAGAGTATTTTAATTTTGTTCGATGCTATTGGGAAAGATGACACGATGTCATTTGGCTTTAAAGGAAAACATTAAAATACAAATATGACCTAATTGAAGTGACAAGAGAGGAAAAAGATGATACTACCCATAATATATGCATATGGAAAGAGGATAGACATAGGAGGACATGGATTGCATGCTTTTGAGTGTGTGTGTAAGAAGCGAGCTTTTGAAGTGAACTTTAAAGCGAGCTTTTTTGGCACCACATACTTTACTTTTTCTAGCTTTTGTTGCAACCATCCCTTTACAACCACCTCCACTTGCACCACCACCACCATCTCCTTCTCCTCCACTAGCATCACCACCACCTCCACAACCATCTCCACCACTACCTCCATCTCCACCTCCATCACCACCACCACCACCACCACCACCACTATCTCATCCTCCTTAATACCACTAGTGCCAACACCACAACTACCAATCTCTCATTCTCTCCTCCCAACCATCTCAATATTCAATTCTCCATCCTTCTCTTCTCTCTCCCCACTCTCTCTCCCTCTCCAATTCTTTTGCCTCTCCTCTCTCTCTTTCTCTACCAAAACACACACTCACACACACACACACTCTCTCTCTCTCTCTCTCTCTCTCTCTCTCCAATTATTCAATCTCTCCCCCATCTCTCTCTATCAACTTTGCTTCTCCAATCCATCACACACACACACACACACACACAAGAAATGCAATGATATGCTCGATCATTGTCTTCATATAGTGTGCGTGGACACATGTCACTAGGCATACATGTTGTAGTCAAGGATATGACTAAGGGGACTATATGTCAATCCACTGTAGTGGATGATGATGATAATGATGACATACCTAGCAATGCCAACCAAAAGGTCAGGGGTCAGTATACAATGGTCACCAAGTGTAGTGGGGGGGGAGGGGGGGTTTCACACCCCCCAAATGATGAAGCAAGAAAACATGTAAAGAGAGAAGGAGATGAATGAAAGAAGATGAGATTGTTGATTTTCTACATTAATCACTAAGTGAGCCTATAGCATCCCTTTGCATCCCGATCAACATGACTCATCATTGCTCCCATTTAACACTTTGAACTCTCCATGTTCTGGTTACAATATGAACCTCCAAAAATCTTAGATGTTGTTGATGTCTCCAAAGGGATGGACTCCAACCCCTATTAGGGATCTTTAGCACTAGGAGGTGGAAATAGGAAGGTGAAATGCTAGCTACATGTCACCCACATCAACTTCACAGTGGCCGCTCAAGTCACCACTCACGCACTAGTGCAATATCCTCTCCTGCAACATCTCTATCTAATGGATACATAGATGATCTTCTAGAAAGAACATAAAGGTCAACTTCTTAGACACATTGAAGGTTCTAGCCTACAAATAAAGAGCCTCGAGAAAGAACTTGAGCACATTATGCTTTGCCTTGTGTGTCTCTACCATGCCACTAAGTTTGTACTCACCCAAGAATTTCGGGCCAAATAGAACCTCAATCTAGGGAAGGGAAAGAATGGTAGTGGGCTCTCTAGTACCATCCAAAGGCAACATCAAGTTCTCCTAGATGTGTTGTGTTGTAAGCTTATGGTGCACTTGCTTGAGCTACACGATGGTGCCCTAATGTAACTGTGCGACAATGGATTCTTCCTCTAAGGTGTGGTGCTCCATGGAAAGGAAATGAAGGGCTCAAGAATCAAAGACTCTATCCAAAGGAAAACTATGTACATGCAATCTAGGAGAATAGACAAGAAGGCCATGAGAAAGAGCGAGTAAAATGCAACAAGTTATGAATGAGCCCAAGTGAGAAGGAAGACTGCATTTATATGTCATTGGTCCAATGATCAAAGCTCGAAAATTTCACATCAATGCATGCTCGCAACATTAGCCACCTTCCCCATGATGCACTATCAGTGTCACTTGCATTGCAAAGTATCAAACCATTGCTAGAAAAATGCCCACCCAAAATAATGAATAAGGGTCTTTAATACATGCCATGTAAGTCATATAGCCTACCTATAGTGCCATCTTGACTTGGATACCCATGATCATCAAGAGTATGATGTCAAACAATCCATTTGGGGGCTAAAGAGTAGAAGAAACCCGAGACCCTTCAAAGTCATCTAGTAAGGGGAACTATACACTAGCCCATCCCCTAATAATGCCACAGTCAAAACCCATTACTAATATGAGGAAGAAGATTTTCTTGAAGATCTATGAGGTAAAAGACATTTGATCAAGTGTTGTAGAAAACCTAGAATGGGACACTCCATCTAAATTTTAGTTTCCCTAGAAGCTTGCCCATCTAGGTGTTGAATACAATAAATACTTGACCATGTTTGAATAGATGCTTCTTAGAAAGACAATTAGTCCTTAGATAGAAGATAAGAACTCTACATCCAATCCTCATCCAATTGAACCAACAATTCCAGCTAGAAAGGTAGGGACTCCTCTAGAAAGAGCCAATCCAACACCATAGTCTACATGCTATGTACCAGAAATCTCAAGGGAGTGACAACTTCTAGCTCAAAGGCCAATTTGTATGAGGAAAGACCAATAACCACATTATAAGAAGTTTGATAGGCCCATAGTGTGGTTGGAAGTTTGTTGTCCCAATCGTTTCAATTATGGTCCACCAAGTTGGTCAAAATTTTGCACAAACTTTTATTAGTAGATTCAGGAAATCCACTGGCTTGAGGGTAGTACGGGGAGGATTTCTTATGGATCACATGAAGAAGGTTGTTAGGTGCTTAACCACCTTTTTAATGGTGCTTAACCACCTTTTTAATGAAGTGACCTCACTAATCACTCACTAGCTCAACCAAACAACAATATCAAGTTATTGCAAAATTATCCTTTGAGGCCCATGCCTCCATCCACCTTGTATAATAATTGGTGGGCTTTCAAAATGTACATATTCTTAGTGCGAGCTACCAGTGGCTTGATTGCACTGAAAAAATTGAGGCCCCACTTTTAAAATGGCTCCAATGGAAGAATTGAAACAATACTTGCTCACATTCCTTTCCCCTAGAATCATAATGATAGTCTCTCAATCAGCGCTTGTTTTCCTAATAACATCGAAAAGGCCAAAGGTCTCCACCAATAATGATCATCATACTTTTAAAAAAATAACATTTGTTTTCTTTTAACATAGGCCATCTAGCCTCTCATACCATCCTTGCTTCTCATTTTTCTCTCTCCATGTTTTAAGGAGTAGCTTTTTGACACTATAGGCTTGAATATCATAGCCATGCATATAAGATCATTATGCCTTAAGAAGCAAGACACTTTTTGAGCTATGGCTTCATCATGGACACTAGAAAGTGTGAGAGTTTCTAAATTGCCAAACAAAACTCAAGCTTGTAAATTTTAACCCTCACATCTTCTCACAAAGTTTTATGCTTTGGCTACAAATCAATGTGAGAATGGATAAAGCGATTAAGATATACACTTAGGCATCATGGGCATTTCATCTAATGTTCCCATTAGTGGGAGATGTGGTACAGAAAGATGAATCGGCATCATGAGAGCCACTTCTTCCTGATGCCGAGATGATGTGGTAGAGGAAGATGACTTGACATCATGAGAGCCACCTCTCGATATGGAGGTGGGAGTGGTACTCGTGTTGGATAAGTTGGCCTTCATTAGGTACCCATCGCAATATTCCATGTATTTTTTGCAATAAGAACATGCCCCATCATTAATGGAGACTAGAAGGTGTGAGAGTTCCCTTTGTAAATTGCCAAATAAAATTGAAGCCTATAAAATTTAACCCTCATGTCTTCTCACACAGTTTTATGCTTTGGCCACAAATGGATTTATAGCCACCTCTCGATGTGGAGATAATGTGGCAGAGAAAGATGACTTAACATCATGAAAGCGGAGGTGGGAGGTGATGTTGGTGTTAGAGAAGTTGGCCTTCATTGGATACTCATCACAATATTCCATAGAATTTTTGTAACAAGAACATGATACATCATTAATGTCCACCACAATAGATAATTAGTGCCATCAAACTTGTCATTGGCACCAAGCATGCCCAAAAAATAATTACTACGGCCATGATGACTGAAAATTAGTGCCATCACAATATTCCATAGAATTTTTGCAACAAGAACATGTTACATCATTAATGTCCACATAGGATAATTAGTGCCATCAAACTTGTCATTAGCACTAAGCATGCCCAAAAAATAATTACTACAACTAGCCATGAGTGAAAATTAGTAATAAATAATAATTTCTAAGTGAAGAGAGTGAAAATAAATCCTTGAATAATGATAAACCAACAATGGGGTTGAATAATATGAAAATAATATTTTTCTCTTAATATTTTCTTACTTAGGAGAGAGAAGGATTTACTACAAATAATAACTTTCTAAAATAAAATATTAATCAATCAAGGTAAAAATTTGCAATATGCTAAATTAGATATTAATGAATGAGAATGCTTCGATAATGTGAATAGTAGCACAAGTTGAAAGGATGCACCCAATAAATGTCCCCAAATATTGGACATTTTCTTCAAAGTTAGGAAAAATAGGACCAACAAGCCAAATAATATGACATTCTGGCCACAAAAAGTGAATTGAGGCAAAAATCCCACATTTTGAGAACCTCTAAGGTAAAATTAACATGAATTTGTATTTTTTAAATGTCTTTCATCCAAATTGTACCCAAATTTTGAAGAGAAATTGAATAAAATTATTACCGAATCCATATTAAGAGTCATAAATGAAGCCTCAATTTTGTTGGATTTTGATGAATTCCCCCTAAAATTTCGAAGAAATTTGGGTCAAATTGGGCTCAAATAGTGAAAAGTCACAAATATAACCGAAAAAACAAAGAGAATTTTGAAGAATTCTTATGAATTTTTTACCAGAATGATATTGCATATCATGCCTAAGGATGAATTCGGCCTTAATTCAATGAAGAATGCCAATTTCTTGAAAAACCCCAAAATTATTTAGTGAAAATTGGAGGAAAATTGGCCAATTTGATGAGATGCCCTAAACTAGAGCTAAATGGGAGATTTTCAAAACAAAACCTCAAATTGGCGATGATTGATGAAAAATTTTGCCAATTTGGAAATGAATTGTCAAACTTTATGCAAATTGGGGTTGAATTGGAAGGTTTTATGAAAAAAACCCCAATTTTTGCACAAATTGTGCTTAATTGGGGGAAGGTTGTGAAGGACTTTGCTACTATAAATAATAAAGTTAATTAAAAATGGACCTTTGAATAGAATTTTTTGTAAAATTAATGTGTCAATCTAATAGGTAACACATTATTTTTGTAGCTTAATACTCAAGTCGATGCAACAAGTAAGAAAAGTGATAGATCCCAAGCAATGTGTCCTATTGGAAGAAAATGCAACAACTTCAATGAGCACTGCAATGATTGAAGCATAGGGACAATGCAGGTTGACTGAGTGTGGAGCAACTCTTTTTGCAACAAAGGACATGGCAAAAAATTGAGTGGCTGTGAAAGAGTGGTGGCACCAAAAGTAGAGAGGACTTCTTTGATGTTCAGTGCAACATAAGGAGGCCATGACTCCCTCACAATAGCAAACTGATTGAGTGGTGTTGCTCACAAGATAAATGAAAATTTTGTAGAGGACCAAAAGATGACAACAATGCTAACACAGTGGACACATAATTGTTAGATAGCCACCAACCACCACTAGTTGGGGCAAAGAAAGCCAGAGCACAGTGCGAATACTCAGCCACATCGAGATCATCCTCGCCCTATATCGGTCACCGCAATTACGGCGCGAGGAGTTGTTTTTTCAATCTACGCTTAAATATAGTCGCGCCGTATCAGTAATCGCAAATACGGTGCGAGCAGGTACTTTTTTTAACATGTGCTTCATTGTTTTCACGCTGTATCGAACACTACAAATCCGCGCTTTTCACTATTTTTGCATCGTATACTTCACCACAAATACGGTGCGAGAGGTTACTTTTTAAAACTTCGTTTCGATGCATTTGCGTCATATTTGTCAAAATCATGCTTTAGCCTAAGTCAATAAGGCAAATGCGATGCGAAGATTACAATTTTTTACCCACGGTTTGTAACCATCGCGTCGTATTGGTCATCCGCAAATACGGCATGAGAGGTAGCATTTTTAAACTTTGTTTCGATGTAGTTGCATCGTATCAGTCAAAACGTGCTTTTGCTCTTTGAAAATACGACGCGAAGATTAGAATTTTTGACCCATGGTTTGTTGCTATCGCGCCGTATTAGTCATTCGCAAATATGGTGCGAGGAGCTTAACTTCAAACCCGGCTTTTTCACCTATCGTGTCATATTAGTTATTTCTCTTTGGGCATGTTTTACTCATAGTTTTTAAATGTTCTAACAAGTCTCATTTTTCTGCAGGTTCATGGCTAGGACAAAGCAGATTGCAAGGAAGGTGTATATAGACAGGAAAGAGAGTGAGGAGGAGACAAGGCTTTCAACTTCTCAATCTTTCCATCCTGAGATCCCACCTATCCCTGGTTGCTCTCAGATCCCACCTACCCCTGGTTGCCCTCAGTCTCCTGCCATGGAATCTAAACAATCTAGTGCAGAGACAATGTCTTCTTCTGTCCACAGTCAGCTTCATCTTGTACACTCCTACCCTACAACAACTTCTAAGCTTCCAACCACCCTTGGAGCCCCTATTGAACAAACAGAGCAACTTGGACCCTCCTATCCCCATGGAGAAGAAGAATCTTCCAAGCCGAAGAGAAAGAGAAAGTCTAGTTTTTTTATGTTCAGAAATGTTCTAGTGAGATATGGAAGGCACAAAGAGCTACACAGCATGTGATTCCAAAGACAACATTTATTAGGGTTTGGCATGCAAAAAAAAAGGTAGCTTGCAGCCATTCTTTGCCTTCAGGAGGCTGCTAAAGACTTCATTATTGATTTTATGAACGATGCTTACATTGCTGCTGCCCAGGCTCATAGAATGACTTTGATGAACAAAGACTTTAGTATGGTTAGCAGAATCAGGTATAGGTTCGACAAGGTATTAAGGCCTTTGCCCACTACCGATTAAAAAACATTTGAGATACTTAAGGTTCCTCCAAAATTGTCTAGGAGAGCGAAACGACCAGTGATTGAGGATGTGCCACATTTACACCCTGCAAAGACCACCTCCGAACAAGTGTCTGCCTATCAAGAACGTAAAGAAGTCGCCCATCAAGAAAGACCACAAGAGACTATAGAGTCAGACAATAAAGTTTGCAAGAGAAAAATCGATGTCCTTGGTCCTGTCAATCTAAAGAGAATGGATGAGGTATAGGGGGAAATGGTTGTGAATGTCTCTTGCACTTCTTCAGAAGACTATCTTAGTATTTCCCTTGAGGACAAAGGAATGTTTGTTAAGAAAGATATTCAGTTGTTAGATTCAGTAGTCTTTTGTTGCATAAGGTAAGGATTTTTGGCTCAAATTTTTTTAATTGAATGATAGTGTTGTTTTGTTCATTGCAATTGACATTCATTTGGTTTTGCTTTTGGTTTTAGGGCGTTGATTTATTTTCTTAGCCAAGAAAACTCTAAAACTATATTTATCGTTGATCCACTATTATCAATGGAATTGTTTTCAAAATCTCCTTCAAACCTAGAATTATTTTTCATATCGTTTGATCCAATTACAAACTACCCTATTTTTTTTCCTTACGTTGAAATGTATGCAATTTTGCAAAGGGTTTAATGTATACTTCTTTATGTATACTTATGCATTTCTTACTAACATTTTACTTTGCAGAGGACATTGGAGCTTAATATATATTGATATTTTCACTCGAGAAATTATCCTTATGAACTCTCTGTGGGGTATCCACGGTCAAGCAAAAAAGTGCGTTGAATACAAATCCTCACTTTTTGGTTTATTGTTTATTTTATTTATTGTACTTTTTTTATAACATGTTTCCATTGACAGTGCTGGGAGGTTGGTGGTAACCTGTTTGGATACTACATATGAGGATATTGCTGATCCTCAAAAACCATACAATTTTCTCTTACAAGAAGTACCCTTACAAAATGATGCGTATTCTTGTGGATGGAGAGTAATTTCAAATGTTTGTAGGACAATAGATTCAAAGATTCTCAAGATAGATGGGGTTAATGTAAGTATCTTTCACATTCTGTTTTGAGCAACGTTATTAGATTTTGAGCAACAACATTATTATCAATTTCTTTGTTTTTACTCCCTACAAGTACGAACTATCACTCACCTTACAACTTATTACAATTTTCCTTGCAATGCAAATATTATCCCGATTCATACACATGGTGGATAAGAGAGAGATGTATTGAGTTAATTTTGGATAGGGCAATCACGCAAGTGGACCCCGACTCTCCTCCACATAATTCCTTAACTAAGAGTAAGGCAAAAGGCAAGTCATCTGGAAAGACAAGTAAGGCAAGCTCCACAAAGACAGAAATGCCAACACTTTCTCATCCATCTTCTCATCTACCCCCTCAAGAGAAGAGGGCCCCTGTCCAAGTTAAATTCTTCAACCAACTTAAAAAAAAAAAGCCACTGCAATAGCAAGATCTATCTTTTCAAAAAGTGACGAAGAAGTTACAATGATGAAAGAAGACAAATAGATACAAATGGCAAGATCTTTGTATATCTACACTTCAATTTTGTAACTCTTCATTCAATGAAAAGCCTTTTGTCCAATGTAATGTTTTCAATTTTATGGATTGAAGCTTACCATTGAAGGAGGCAAGCAACTCATACAATAGAAAAAGCGTTCAGCTCTTTTTCCTACTACTTTATCGTTTACTTTGAACTTATATTCTGGGGATGTATAGTCTAGCATCTCCAAGGTATCCCTTATATCTTTAAGATTCCAATTGGAAGTGATATTTATTTCCTTTTCTATAACTTGCACCTTAAGATTGAAGGGCATGCAATCTGTATTTGAATCCAAGGGAATCCACATGCCTAGTTTAAGTTTGTATCTCCTATAATCAAAACCCAAAGCAAGAGTTTGTCGTGCTATATTATAACACATAGACAAGGATTGGGGGCATACAATACACCTCATGGTGTCGCCCTTATGGTCAACATCTCTAGATTTCCAAAGCTTCCCTATAATGTTATCTAGTTCTATGCTTGCAAAATTTCTATTGAGCCAAGATACTTTTGTTCTCTGTAAGTTTGCTATTTTGAAGCAACCCACAAAGATATGTAAGGGGATAAACCATGACAGGCGTATTCTTCTTGAGATCCTTCCAGCTGTCATGGACTTTGGGCAAATCCTCGATATGTCCATATGTATCCTCTTTAGATGGAACCGCATATTGTGCATAATATATAAAAATTCTTCTCTCACTGAAAGAATTGACGGTCTCATCAGCATATATAATGTCCGCAAACGCCTTATGAATCACATTCAAAGTTCCACTCAAACTCTCCACAGGTTGCCATTCAATACTTGTTGTTAGAAATATATCTACAACGAAGAATTCAAAATTAATACTTGCTTAAATTTAAAAAAAAATCAAATATGTCATCAACTTAAGACTTACAATGTGTTTGCTGGCAAACACGTTCATTAGGAGATAAGTGCATATCCCTGGCCATGTAAACATGTTGCACTTTAACTAACCACCCTTCATGCATAATTTTGAAAGCAATGATACGCCCTTTCCAGTGATGTTTTATATCCTCTCTTTTTCTTCTTTTGACCTTGTGAGAGCCTTTGCAAGAGGGCAATATGGTGACCCAATCGTTTATGCAAAAGGTTTTGGGCTCTCATTTTCTGTCTACTCCTTGGTCATAGACAGTGCATACATTTACTAAACGAGACAGACGCCTTTTGGATGCCATACTTAGATTCAAATTGCAAAGAAAAGCGCTCATTGAGAAAGGCAAATGAGCAAAGAAAGAAGCTGACCGAGAAAGATGAATGAACAAAGAAGAAATAGTGAAAAGACTAATGAAAATATAGTCAGGGTGCCAAAGGCTCCCAACTTTCAAAAAAGTTAGTATTAACTTCACAACATCGTTATCATAACCGGTTTTGTCAGACTTTATAATTAAATAAGGACTTCGGGACCATCAAAACATGTCAGAGTTTGGAGATTTTGGCTAAAAGAGAGAAGAGAACCATGGAGTCCACTCTACTATCTCCAAAAGGGAGGATACAAGAATACCATATTCTTGCACACGTGGCAAACTCTCTTTGGCCCTTTTCTTAATCCTGTGATTAACAAAAGTGCATTTTTTGAAGCATTTTTGGCCCTAATGTGGCCTTGACATAGTTGGCAACGAGCTACGAAGGCTTTGTTGGAGCCATTGGCTATGCATGAAAAGCTCCCACTGGAAAAGCTTCTAGAGAGGTCATCCATCTCGGTAGTGTCATCACCTAAGTGTATTTAACTGCGAAGTGACTATCCACTAGCATAGTTCCTTTTGTTGTTCTATACTATAAACAAAGTTTTAATAAGCTTGTCTTGGGAGGGTTTCCAAAGCCTTTCTTCCATGAACTGGCATATAATACCTCATTAATAATAACAATTATCTTCATAGTTAGAGCTAGTTTTAAAAATGTGCAATCTTTACCATCAATTTTTGGAATGTATACACACATTGTTTACTAAAATAAATTAAATAATGGGGACATTACATTCTTCCCTTAGAGAAATCAAGATGTGCTCATCTCGAGAGAAACTGGGGGTATTCTTTCATAAGGGTTCCCTCATTAGTCCAAGGGGCATCCTCGCTAGCATAATCCTTCCATTGTACTAGGTGTTCTCTTAGGACTCGGCTTCTTAGAGGTTTCTCCCTTGTATCTAGAATCTTCTCGGGTTGCATTTTCAGAACTCCTTGGGTAGGCTTGACTATTTGTTTGTCATTAAGCACATGATTGGAGTTTGGTACATAAGGTTTCAATAGGCTTGCATAAAATACATTGTGAATCTTGAGATGGGGTGGCAATTAAAGCTTGTAGGCTTGCCTTCCCATTACTTTGATCACTTCATATGGTCCACAGTACCTTGGACTAAGATTTTTGTATTTTCCCACGGATAATGCACTCTTTTCAAGCCTTACTTTTAGAACCACCATGTCATCTTCCTTGAATGTTCTTATGGATCTTTGAAGATTTGCATAGGACTTTTGCCAAACTTGAGCAGCTTGAATGTCATGTCGAATCAATTGGATTTTTTGGTCCATCTCTTCAAGCATAGCATTAAAAGCCTCTAACTTGAGAGTGGGATCTAAGAAGTTTAGAGGTGTATGACATTCTTGCCCATACAAGGTTTGAAATGGCGACATCTTGATTGCTCGTTGAAAGGTAGTGTTATAAGCAAACTCCAGCAAAGGTAGATGTTCAATCCACCATCTTGCTTCTTTGCCACAATAAGACCTTAGAATATCTTCGATGGTCTAGTTTACCTCTCAGATTGGCCATCACTTTGAGGATGATAAGCAGTACTGAAGCATAGCTACATTTGAATTGCTTGGTATAGGTAAGTCCAAAACTTAGAGGTGAACCTAGAGGCTGTGTCACTAATTATACTATTTGCAATCCATGTAACCTAAATACTTCATTGATAAAGACTCAAGCAATGTTGGATGACTTCTAGGTTGTTTTGACTAGGATCAAGTGTGCAACTTTTGTCAATCTATCAACCACTACCATGATGGTATCGTATCCACCAACAATAGTAGCTACTCCAACAACAAAGTTCATACTTATTGACTCCCATTTCATTTTTGGAATGTCCAAGGGTTGTAACTCTCTAGGCATCTTGATCCTTTCTGGCTTGACTCTTTGACAAGTCAAGCACCGAGTTACATAATCTAATACATCCCTTTTCAATCCTGGCTAGTAATAGCGCTTATGAATTGCATTGAGTGTCTTGGCATACCCCAAATTTCCTGCAATGGGGCTATCATGTGCTTCCCATAAGAGCTTGGCCTTCATTTCTAGTCCTTTTGGGACACAAAGGCGATCATGGTAATATAGACAACCATTGCTAGCATGATAATCCTTAATCTTAGACATTTCTTTGACAGAGCTTCCTCTTTGAAGTACTTTAGCCATGAGTCCTTCATATTCCTTATCCTGAGAAATGGCCTAGCGTACAAGCTCAAGTATAGGGTTATCAAGTATGGATACAATTCTTAAGCTTCAAACTTTGACAATGTTATTAGGAAAGGCTTTTCGGTTTAAGGCATCTGCAACATTGTTGTCCTTCCCTAGACAATATTTGATTTCAAAATCAAACCCTTGCAGTATCTCTATTCATTTTCTTTGCCTCATGTTTAGGTCAGCTTGGGTGAAGATCCACTTAAGGCTTTTATGATTTTTCACTAAAGTGAATTTCCTTCCCAATAGATAGTGCCTCCATAGTTTCAAGGCATGGATTACTGTGAGTAACTCAAGGTCATGAGTGGCATAGCTGGACTCATAGAGCTTCAAGTTTTTGGAAGTATAGGCCACTTGGTCTTCCTTCTTTTACTAGAACCCCATCGATTGCAAGTCCACTTGCATCAGTGATCACCTCAAATGGTTGATTGAAATCAGGGGGTTTTAGTACAGGTGCAGTGGTTACAGCTTCTTTAAGCTTATCAAAGCTTTCTTGATGCTCAATGATCCAAATGATTACTGTATTTTTCTTCAAAATATTTGTCAAGGCTGCAACAATGAGGGAATAATCTTTGATGATGATTCGGCACCATCTTGTCAGTCCCAAAAATCCTCGGATTTCTTTACTGTCTTAGGTATTGACCATTCTAGGATATCTTTTACTTTGGTAGGGTCTATTAGTATTGAATTAGCAAAAAAAATGTACCCAAGATATTCAATCCTGTCAGTGAGAAATATGCATTTACTCATCTTGGTATAGAGCTGATTGTCACGGAGTGTTACTAGGTGATCTTTAAGTGACCTTCATGTTCCTTTATTTCTTTGGAGTACACTAGTATATCTTCAAAGAATACTAGCACAAAATCATCTAGATATGTTTGAAAGATGTCTTGCATTAGATGGTTGAATGTGGCTAGGGAATTAGTCAATTCGAATGGCATGACCAAAAATTCATAATGACCATAGCTAGTGCTGAAGGCAATCTTTGGGATATCTTGTTCCTTGTTTTGGATTTGATAGTATCTAGACCTTAGATCAATCTTGGAAAAAACCTTGGCTCCGTGTAGAGGATCCAAAAGTTCATCTATCTTGGGTATGGGGTACTTGTTCTTGACCCTAACTTGGTTTAGTCCTCTGAAGTCAATGCAGAGTCTAAGTGTTCCATTCTTCTTTTTCTAGAAGAGGACAAGCGCTCCCCAAGGTGATTTACTTGGGCAAATAAATCCTTGCTCTATCAGTTGCCTTAGCTACTCCTTAAGCTCAATAGCTTTAGGAATAGAAATTTTGTACGATTGTTTTGATACTGGTTTGACTCCAGGAACCAATTCTATTTCATGGTCAACCTCATGATTTGTAGGCAATTGAGTCAGTTCTTCTGGAAAGACATCCTCGAAGTCATTAACCTAGGAAGGTAGAGTGCCTTCATTAGTCTTTTTGACCTTATTCAACCGGATCATGTAGATTGGTTGACCTTTCTTCAATCCTTTCCTGGGTTAGCTTGCCTTGGCTAGTTGGACTCTAGTTCTTCCAGCTTTCCCATATGCCTTTACGGTTTCTCCTTCCAAGTCTTGAAAGATTATTTCCTCTTTAGCACGTAGAATTTGGGCTTTGCTCTTCTTGACCAAATCCATTCCTAGAATGCAATTGTAGCATCCTAGTGGTAGGATTCAAATTTTTTCTTCAGTTGTATGGCTATTCTAAATCAAATTGAAGTTTCCCTACAGTTTCAGTGAGGCGATTTCCTTCCCACTAGCCAATTCTACTATCATTTTCCTTGTCCTCCTAGATTTTAGATGCAATCTTTTAACTATATTGGGTGCAAGAAAGGAATGAGTGCTACCATAATCAATCAAGATTATAAACGATGTACCCTTGTAAGTAGTTGGAGATTGAATTACTAAACATTGGTGGCCCTCTCCTTTCCTTTCCATGGCAACACGAATGGATGGATCCTCTTTCAATTTCTTCACCTAATGTGTATTCCTCAAGCTGTCCAATCATGGTATTTACGCGGGCACCAGTTGCTTTTCCATGTCCATGGCCTACTGGGTTGTTGTTGCCGTTCCCTCTGCCTCTTCCACCAACCTGGTTTGGGTTAGGATTTTAAGGATGATTAGGATAATTTTAGCTTGGGTGTCTAGTCCTTCTACACTAGTAGCATTGCCTATTGCCTATCCCATTTGGTCCTTGGGTGATTGCATTAGCTCTACCATTCCCTCTGGCATTGGCCATGCTAACACCATGGTTTGGGTAGCCCCTTCTATAGTTGTTTATTTGGGTAGTTCCTTTGTCCATTTTGGGAAATTTCCTTGGCCATAGGCTTTGCTCGCATAAGAGCATCTTTGAGAGTCGTTGGTCTCATTGATTCAAGGTGGGTTTCCAAGGGGTGGATTTAGTTCTGGGCAGAACCTTGCAATCTATTGAGACGTTGTCATTGGGAGTGCATATATGTGCAAACTCACAAAATTAGAATAGTATCCTTAAGGTTAGGTTTAATTGTCGTAAGTTGTAGAATTCATTCATATTGATTGATTCAAAAGATGGGGTAATATAACATCCTTTCACAGCTTCTTTGATCTACTCCCAAGTTTGGGAAGCTTCTGTTACCCCTTTATCTTGGCAAAACTGTTTCCACCAAAGCTTAGCTTTGCCAGTAAGACAAAGATGAGCAATCATGGACTGATTTTCAGTAGTACCTTTAGCGGCTAGGAAATAGTCGTCCATAGCCTCAATCTAAGATTTTGCATCTTGCTCCACCTTGGGTCCTTCACCGCTAAACCTAGGCAGTGGTGTCTACTTGAGAAGAAACTTCTTCTCTTGGAGTTCCTTGTATCTTTCATCAATTCACAGTAGTTGGCGATTCTAATTACCACACAAGCTAAATGTTAGATTTTATTTTCCAAGAGTAAAAGTACCTACTCTCTCTTGGTCAACTTTAGAAAATAAGACAATCTTTATTTATCAAAAGAAGAAATACAATGAAGATCAGTCATGGACTTAGTGCGTAAGGGGGTTTCTTATCTGTCTCAAAGGCTCAATAAACTGAGGGTAAAGGAGGGTATCCTCTGACAGAGTAGCCATTTCAGGCATGTCTTCTGTGTGGCCTATTATACAGTCAGGAGGTACAATTTGGATGACTTGTTCAAACACGCAATGATGTAGGGTCATTGTCTCCCCATTAATTGTCACAGTATTATTAACCCTCTGGCCTTCAAATAAGAGACATCAAACTAGTTTTAGTTCTTCAAGCCATATCAACAACTCGAGATGGAATTTCACATCTTCATATACAGAGTTGAATCTAAGTAAAAGTAAGGGTCATCCCGTCCCTAGGTTGGGCTCCAGTTGTAGCCCCTTCGTAAGATTAAACAACTCCATAGATGAGTCTTCTCTAAGATAGTCATTATGCTCTCTCTTAATTCCAACATGTTTGACTTGCAAGAAATGGAATACACGATCTCAAAAATCAATCGCATAAAGTGTACTTCATCATTAATCTGTCAAAGCAACTCAACTATAATCATAAGCTCATAACTCACGCTCTCCAAAAAATAATAACGAGACTTTATATTTATGAAAAGTATTTAGAAAGATATATTGATCATACCATGATCTACCAACACACCATCTCATGGATCTTTTCCTCATGAAAAGTATCAGGGTCTATACTCTGGTATCTTGGTGGATTCTCATGTAATGGCAAATAACATAATATGGTGGCTCTTGTGGGTAACCAAAACAACTCGTGATAAAATAAGGCCTTCTTGGCACTACAAAAACTCTCTTGTGTGGTACTATTTGTAGCACTTTCTAATATACCCACAAGGTTTCAGGTATGGGTTGATTGCCATTGTCTAGTAACCGTTCAACAAAGGCACCAAACAAAAGGTATATCTTAACTATCCTTAGTTGTTCCCCATCGAATCTTCCATAGCTCGTAATGAAGAAGGATGTTACTCCCACAATATACCCCATATGTGACCTATTCCTTGGCTAGAAATCTCTCATGTACAATGACTTAGAATAAGTTTGCAATACAATTGGAGGAATAAAGATTGTCATTTCCATTATGTCAAATATAGCCTTGCAGAGCCAAATGCAACATCTTTATGTGAACTAATACCAACTCTTGTCCCTTTACCCCGTCCCAAGAAGTTATTAAAATCTTCAATCTCCAACTGTAAAAAAAGATAAATGTCAAATGAATGTTGAAATCAAACATATTAATGTATATGCATCTTACAAAATTTGAGATAATAGTACCAATTGATTTTCATCATTTTCTAGCTTAGTTGGATTCCATATGTTAATTGATGATTGTGCCTCATTGGTATCTTCCAATTCTTTAACATATTGTGACTCTTCTCTTCCAAAATGGGAATTTGCAAGTCGGTCTTGAAGGTCATGGAATTCCTCTTCAGTAATCCCATACTCTTCCTCAACATTCTTTGCCTTACGAAAACAAAGAGAAAGGGCATCCCCTGCTTCAATAAACTTGTTGTCCGTAATTTCAGTGTCAAGATTAAGTAACTTATCTTTCGATTCATTTTCGACGTCGACAATGCCACTTGCAGCATCAAAAGCCTCTGCAATGATGGCTAAACAATAATCCTCCCTAAGATTGAAGAGCCTTTGAATGTCTGCTCTGGCAGTATGTATTCTTTGTCCTTGATAGGGAACGTTGGAAGTGAAGCAACAGTATAAAAAGAAGAGTTAGAAAAAAGATCTACATTTGCATGATTTTCTTCAATAATGGTCTCAGCTTTGAATTGGGCAACATCTAGTTTGCTAGCAATATTTGCTGCTTGCTCAGGGTCCAAACATTCCTCTACATCCTTGTCATTTGCTACCTTGTCCAAAAGGCAAAAGCTGGAACATTTTTGAACTTCTAATTGTTTCTCATCAAATTTCACAGGATATTTTACAAGAGAAAATGCAATGAATGCAGCTGTTTTGGACATAAGCCTGCATTTCCTAGAATGAGTAGAACAAAACAAATCTGAGGTACAAAATCGGTCAAGAGAATGAGATGTACACTTTCTTGAAAACGAGTACTTCTCTGAAGGTGAGCTCCCAATAGGTATGTGAACATATTCCTTTGCATCCTTTTCAACCACTGGAAATACAAGACTTTCAAACTCAGCAAACTCCTCCAAGAAAAACTTCTTACATGAGTTCAATACATGGTCAATATCACAGTAAGGGTTGAAAATATGCTTTGCAGTTTCGTAATAAGATAACTCCATGCCATTCTGAAGAAGAAATTCTAGGAGCCTTTCAGATGGAGAAACATGTGTGATCTGAGACAATCCAGAAACCGTCAATGGTGACTTGCCTTTGATTGGAGACTTCTTAGGCATTCCCACACTTGCTGCTGCTGAACAAGGGGAGGAAGATGTGGGAATTTCAGGGGAGAAGGCAGCACAACCAGAAGCTCTTGTTGACCCTAATGACAATCTTCTTCTTTTTTTAGAAGGGGTAACTTGCTCTTGGGAGCCTACAACATCCTTAGGCTCAGACATGAGTGAAAGTACGATACCGCGCAGAAGTGTGCAACCACACTCCACGAGCGATGCCTTCTCTCTTTGTATTCGCTAGTTGACGATACGACGCGAATTTGGCAAAGCGACCTCAAGAACAACATCTCCTCGCTTCGCATCAAGGGGTAAACAAAATCGTGGAAATTCACATAAGAAACCCTGAAAGTGGACCTCAACTCTAAACAAGCTTGGAAATTTGTAAAAAAAAAAGAAGTCTGACAACCGTGTTAGCGAAAAATATTTGCCACATGCGATGCCACGTAGATAGCCACGTGGATGCCTCACGCAAAACCTAGCCAATTAAACACTGCCACGTGTCACAGACCCCACAGTTATAAAAGATCGATTGAAGCTTACGTGGCTCACTTTTCAAATCGAGAGTGCGAATACACATCCACATCGAGATCATCCTCGCCCTATATCGGTCATCGCAATTACGGCACGAGGAGAGGAGTTGTTTTTTCAATCTGCGCTTAAACATAGTCGCGCCGTATCAGTAATCGCAAATACGGTGCGAGCAGGTACTTTTTTTAACATGCACTTCATTGTTTTCATGCTGTATTGAACACTACAAATCCGTGCTTTTCACTGTTTTCGCATCGTATACTTCACCACAAATATAGCGTGAGAGGTTACTTTTTAAAGCTTCGTTTCGATGCATTTGCGTTGTATCTGGCAAAATCATGCTTTAGCCTAAGGCAATAAGGCAAATACGACGCGAAGATTACAATTTTTTACCCACGGTTTGTTGTTGCCATCGGGTCGTATTGGTCATCCGCAAATACGGCATGAGAGGTCGCATTTTTAAACTCCATTTTGATGCAGTTGCGTCGTATCAGTCAAAACGTGCTTTTGCTCTTTGCAAATACGATCGAAGATTAGAATTTTTGACCCATGGTTTGTTGCTATCGCGCCGTATTAGTCATTCGCAAATATGGCACGAGGAGCTTAACTTCAAACCCGGGCTTTTTCACCTATCGCGCCGTATTTGTTATTTCTCTTTGGGCATTTTTTACTCATAGTTTTTAAATGTTCTAACAAGTCTCATTTTTCTATAGGTTCATGGCTAGGACAAAGCAGACTACAAGGAAGGTAGACAGCAAAGAGTGTGAGAAGGAGACAAGGCTTTCAACTTCTCAATCGTTCCATCCTGAGATCCCACCTACCCCTGGTTGCTCTCAGATCCCACCTACCCCTGGTTGCCCTCAGTCTCGTGCCATGGAATCTAAACAGTCTAGTGCAGAGACAGTGTCTTCTCCTGTCCAGAGTTAGCTTCATCTTGTACACTCCTATCCTACAACAACTACTAAGTTTCCAACCACCCTTGGAGCCCCTATTCAACAAATAGAGCAACCTGGACCCTCCTATCCCCATGGAGAAGAAGAATCTTCCAAGCCGAAGAGAAAGAGAAAGTCTAGATTTTTTTATGTTTAGAAATGTTTTAGTGAGATAAGGAAGGCACAAAGAGCTACAGAGCACGTGATTCCAAAGACAACATTTATTAGGGTTGTCAAAGATATTTCTTTTAGATTATCAAGGATGTCCACTGAAGTTGGCATGCAAAAAAAAAGGCAGCTTGCAGCCGTTCTTTGCCTTCAGGAGGCTGATGAAGACTTCATTATTGATTTTATGAACGATGCTTACATTGCTGCTGCCCACACTTATAGAATGACTTTGATGAACAAAGACTTTAGTATGGTTAGCAGAATCAGGTATAGGTTCGACAAGGTATTGAGGCCTTTGCCCACTCTTGATAAAAAAACATTTGAGATCCTTAAGGTTCCTCCAAAATTGTCTAGGAGAGCGAAACGGCCAGTGATTGAGGATGTGCCACATTTACACCCTACAAAGACCACCTCCGAACAAGTGTTACAAGCGCAGAATCATAAGGGACATAATTCATCATTCACAAATCCAAAAGCAGACATAACCATAAGATATTTTTAACACACTTGTCAATGTATGCAATGCATAAAATCTATCCCCCTCATCAATTCCCATGTTCTTTCCTAAAAAGCAATTGATAATACTAACATCTATGTAGCAAACTTATCCTTTAGGCTTTTCTAACATGATTAAATTATCTCTCATTTTATCGTAAGATGTAAAAAAGAAATAACATAAAATAGAAAAATTAGAAAGTTGTAGAGTTAATAGCTTAAAAGTAATCCTTTTCTTATGTACTAAACTTGATTATCATCGTTTGGCCATCCATTATGATTACGGGGTGTGACCGCAACCTCTCGGTTTGTTGTGGAATAACTGGTCCTTCGAGTTGAATGGATTTGGGGGTAACTTTTTCTTGCGCTTTAGCTTCGTGTTGAGTTCCCTCAGTAGGACAACTTCCTTGTGTTGGGGAGCTCTTGGAGCATGACCTTCCTTAGCATCTTGTTGTCTCTTGGGAGCCATGGAAGAAGCTTGATGGATTTGAGCAGTGCTTTCGCATAGATGTGAAGAGAGAGAAGCTCGGCTTATTGCAACAGGGCATTGTGGCGTCAACAACAAAGAAACTTCTGCATTTTTTTTTTGATGTGATGCTCTATCCTTGTTTATGTAGTAATCGAGGGGGGGGGGGGGGGGGAGTAAAAGAGAAAACACTTACTTTTAGCATATTTGATGATGTGGGGGGTAAAGGTAGAACACTTGATTTTAGCATTTTTTGATGACATCATCGATGATGTCAAAGAGGGGCTCCATTTTTGGAATGTAGCATGGAGATAAAGATACGGTGGGCACTACACATCGCATTGTCAGGCGGGTGTCACTATAAGGCTCATGACTAAGGTGGCGACCAAGACATAGACCTTGGCATCTTGGCCTTGGCATACTTGGCAACGGGATACAAAGGCTTCATTGGCGTTGTTGGCTACACGTGAGAAGCTCCCACTAGCTTGTAGGAAAAGCTTTCTGGGAGGTCACCCATCTTGATAGTGTCGTCACCCAAGCGCACTTAACTGCTAGTTCTTTTTGCTGTTCTATACTACAAACATAGTTTTAATAAGCTTGTCTTGGGAGGGTTTCCCAAGCCTTCCTTCCATGAACTAGCATATAATACCTCATTGATAATAAGAATTATCTTCATAGTTAGAGCTAGTTTTAAAAACATGCAATCTTTACCATCAAATTTTGGAATGTATACGCACATTGTTTATTAAAATAAACTAAGTAATGGGGACATTACATCCTAGGTGGAGTAACATTATACTATAGCTTTTTAACTTGTATAAACAATCAATTTATTATCGTTGTTGTCATTTATACAATCAATCATCATAACTTAACAAAAAAGAAGAAGCCATGCCATACATACCATAAAAACAATATCCCTATTATGCTTGGAAGCATTGCAACATTTTTTGTCAAGGAGTGAGTAATTGATAAAAGTGACAAATGTTAAGTCAAATTCTTCAAACTTTCAAAATTCTAATTCAACCACATATTCTCTCAATTTCTATTAATGCAAACAAAACACATGACAAGTGATATGATCAAGTCTAAAGTAGACATCAAGAAAGCAACAAGTCAACAACTTCTAAAGCGCTCATGCACACAACAAGGTTGAAGATATGGATATAGAAAATCCTTGATTTACCTGAAGGACATGCAAGAAGAAAGTTGACATCAATGAATTAACTTCATTAAGAAAATACTCTTTGATACCTTGGTAGGAAGTGTAATGGCTTTGCAAAAATCTCAATTCTTAGTTCTTCATTAGCAACAAATGTTCCACCACCAAGACTTATACATCAAATTATTTTTACAACAATATTTTTCCAATGTATGCCAAAGCCAATTCTTTACCATGATTAGCCTTCCCAACCCTATAATTTTTTCTTGTCTTTTCTATGGTAGAAAAGCTCATTTTATGGCACTAATATAATACTTTTCAAAGTAAAAAATACAAAATACACAAAACTAAAAAAAGAAAAAAAGGCAAAAAATATAAAAAATGCACTCACACTCACATCACTACACCTTGGAGTCCTCAAGTTAGAAACATTAAGTGACTTTAGTTGGCTAACTCCTTCCCTAACCCCCTAGTCCTCCTTTCAATTTCCGCCACATTTTCTAATGGCACATTAAGGGCAGGACACACCTAGGGAGTGTGCCTTGCCTATGGTTAGACATGTCACCATAAGCGATTATTTATCATTCACTTCAATGCAATCACAATCAACCACGAAAGCAATGTGATAAGGCACTTGAAAAGGAAACCATTCTCTCCAACCACCACAAGTAGTTGCAACTATTAGAGATCCTAATCCTCAAATTATTTAGCTATGATACAACACCTTGTCCAATGTACAAATATGGTGTCTACCATTTAGCTATGATACAAAACATTGTCCAATATACTAGAGATCCTGATCTTCAAAACATTTAGCTATGATACAACACCTTATCCTATATACTCATTGTGTCTACCATTATCTTCTTCAAGTACATTTTCCTTAGCATTGATAAAATTATCCACCTATTGAGATTCCTTGTTTCATCAATTGTAGTACTGCAAACTAGTGGAGCAATCTTCTACTAAGTAGTACATAAGTATGCTTCTCGAAGGTAGGACATGCATATAACCTAATTGTCAAGCTCATGAATGTGAGCTCGAAGGACAAGGGTGAGATTTGAGACTACGTCACCTAGGTGAGTTCTCTACAAGCATATCCATGTCATTGAATGGTCTACACCTAGGTTAGTGTCCACTATCTTTATCAAATAAAAATTAAATTGGGACATTGATATGGAACTGATATTTTGAAACAATGCAAAGGAGAGCATTGTGTACATATTGTTGTAATACTTTGAGACTTTGATATATTCTTATGTTTTTCTTATGCTAAATTTTAGTGTGGCAATGTAGAAAAATCTCAATACATTGTACCTATCCATAAGTTTACTTTTATGTTTCTTTACTGTTAAACCCAAGTCGAGATGGCAGAGAAATGAAGGAAAAAGCAGAAAAAAGATGGAAAAAGAGCAAAGACATGCATGCGGCCTCTAAAGCTAAGCTGGGGCAAAAAGTGCAATTTAAATGAAAGGTGCCTCAAAAAGCCCTAAAAACTCTTGTAAAAGAGCGCCAGGCTCCCTCCTGTGCCATTTGTAAAAGAATAGACAGGTATAGGTTCAGGCTATGAAGTAAGAAGAGGGAATTAGAAAAAGGGACCTTGCCACAATGGCCGGTCATGTAAAAAGGGATGGGTGCCCATGGAAATTCAGGGTTTTGTATATAAAGTTCAAAAAGTGAATGAGAGCTCATTCTTTGGTGTGTGGCTAACAAGAGTTTTCTTCTTCTTCTCTTCTCCTTGCTTGTGTGTGCTCTTGAGAGAGGGAGTGTGAGAGTGTGAGAGAGTGAGTGTGTGGGAGTGAGGGATCAAGAGGGTGAAGCTCTTCACCATCTCCTCTTCTCTTCTTCTCTTCTTCTCTTCTCTTCTCTTCTTTTTTCTTGCGCGCGTGGCTATGGTGGATGGAGCTCAGAGATGGAGGAGGCTTGAGGATGCTTGAGCTAGCATCTAGGATCATGGAGCTACCGGTGTGTGCAAGGGAGGAGGCAACTCATATCGGCATCAAGGTAAGCTCACTACACTCGTAGGATCGACGGTGCGTCGGCTAGGTGAGAGATAGCCATTAGAGCTCGCTTGAAACACTTGAAACAATAAGTGGTCCGTGGGTTTTGGCGGTTGAGCGAAAGCTCCCACATTTTGGTTCCCGGGACCAACAGATTCAAGCTTGAGCGCTTGCATGCCTCATATCGAGCATTGAAGTAAGGGGTTCATCCTCGAAACGGAGCTCGAAATAGGTAGGAAGTTTGGGTGTTTTGATATTTGAAACAAGTAAGTATTTTGGGTTAGTTAGTTTGTTTGATGATTGGAAAACATGGAGAAATCATTTCAATTTGTTGCTTTTGATTCTTGTTGCATTTAGTGTAGGATAGGATTAGGAAATCGAATCGGTGCAAAAAATGGCAAAAAGCTTGCTTGGGATGCTTAGTGTCGGGAAGTGAGTGATTGGAGCATCAAAACCTTATAGGGGAAGGGGTTTAAGAGCCAAGAGGCCAAGGGAGAGCTCATTTGCAACCATTGCAGTGAGAGAGAGTGAGTGAGAGAGAGAGAGAGCCCACAAAGATTCGATTCGATCTTGTCATCGAAGAGCCTACTGCTCAGCTTGGGTATACCAATCACTTCCCTTGGCACCCTAGTTAGGATCTGGAAGTTTGTGCTAAGAGTGATTGTCTATATCATGAGATTTGATCGAAATCGTCATCGCACTGCATTCATCGTGCCGCGTTCGGCCCGTCTGAGCGGCCGTTTTTGGGCCAAGTCCCAAAATCAGCCCTCGGCCCTTGCCATTTAGTCGACTCGGCCCGGAAACCCTAATCGACCCTCAGCCCAAAGTCTACTCGGCCCCCGTCCGAGTGACGACAGTCGGCCCCATTGACCAACTCGGCCCTCGGCCCAAGACCGGAATCAACCCTCGGCCCGCGAAAAGTTTGGCCCTCGGCCTATCCGAGCAACCCTGATCGAATGACAAGACTCAGCTCTCGGCCTGCGAAAAGTTTGACCCTCGAACCAGTGTGATTCGGCCCTCGGCCCATGTGTCTTGGCCTATCCGAATCACCCACTCGGCCCCTACAATTCGGACCAGTTGGGCCGAATGTGAATTTATCTCAAATTTTTAAAAAGTTGACTTGACTCGGCTAGAGCTCAGTAGCGCAAACTGTCGCAAGTCCTCCTGACGACGCTCAGAACTTGATTCTGGTACACAGAATAGACAAAATCGTAAGGCGTAGCCACTTAGCAGCTTGAGCACGCTGTCGCGAGACCTAGAGACCTAGAGACCTAGAGGCAACCCGCTGAGCCATAAAACCCTGATTGGACCAAAAAACTGTCAAGATTGTGGGAGAGAAGGAAGGAGTCTCACTTGTAGCTTTCTTGCTTGCACAATGGGGGAATACACACAAAGGTGGAGGCTGAAAACAGTTTTCCTCTTCTTAGTTGTGTAAGCCAAAAGAACTCTCATACAAAGAAATAGAAGAACCCTATATATGGGTCTCAAACCAAACTCAACTAACTAAGGTGGCATACTAACTGAACCACGAACTAGAGTAGATAAGGATAGCTGTCATCTAGCTATTATTCATGGGCGGTGTACCAACCGCATTTGCAACTAACAAGTCGGCGACATAAATGCACAACGGTCACCCTGGCATATCATGAGTGGAGATCGATATCTCAACACTCCCCCTCGAGCTCAATCCCAATTCCTGCATACCAAGCAGGTCTCTGAACTTGCGCAGCTTCTCTGCACCCAATGCCTTCGTAAAAATGTCAGCTACCTGATCCTTTGTGCTGACATAAACTAGATCAATAAGACCTAGTAAAACCCTCTCTCGCACATAGTGATAATGCACCTCAATGTGCTTTGTCCTAGTATGATATACTGGGTTATTTTCCAAGTGTATACTACTCATATTGTCACAATAAATGACAACTGGCCCATCTGTAGACTGATGCATATCATAAAGTAGCTTATGCAACCAAGCTACCTCACATGCAGCCATTGCTGCACCCCTGTACTCAGCCTCTGTGCTCGACAAGGCAACTGTAGGTTATTTCTTGCTGCTCCAAGTGACTGCAGCACTCCCAAAAGAGAACACATATCCACTGGTAGATCGTCTATCAGAAATACTACCAGCCCAATCAGCATCAGTGTATCCATGCAACTCTATCTGAACCCTAGTCTCATAAAATAGTCCATACTGCAATGTGGACTTCACATACCTGAGTATGCGTCTAGCTACATCCAAATGCGGTTTCCTTGGAGCCTGCATAAACTGACTTACCAATCCAACAGCATAGCTCAAATCTGTCCTGGTAATAGTCATATAAATCAAACTTTCTACTATGCGTCTGTGCTTAGTAGGGTCTTCCAGAAGCTCACCTGCATCTGTGCTCAGTTTCACATTCTGCTCCAAAGGAACTGAAATAGGCTTACAGCCTGTCATCCCATATTTGGACAGCATGTCCAATCCATACTGCCTCTGCAAGAGCCATATCCCACTTGGTGATCTAATTACCTCAACACCCAAGAAATAACGCAGCTCTCCCAAATCCTTCATCTCAAACTTCTGCTTCAATAGCATTTTCACATGAAGGATATCTTCATCACTATCACCTGTCATAATCATTTCATCAACATAAATGACAAGTAGCATAATACATTTCTCTATTTTTCTCACATGAAGTGAGAAATCTGCCTTGGAAATCTGAAAGCCAATAGTGACAAGATACTGTCCTATCTTGTCAGACCATGCTCTAGCTGCTTGCTTCAAGCCATACAAGGCTTTCTTCAACCTGTAAACAAACTCAGGATGAACAACATGCACATAACCTGGTGGTTGCTCCATATAGACCTCTTCTTGCAAATCACCATGTAAGAAGGCATTCTTTACATCCATCTGATGTAAAGACCATCCCTTTGATGTAGCCATAGCAATGACTGCTCTTACAGTTGCCATCCTTGCAACCAGACTGAATGTTTCTTCATAATCAATGCCATATGTTTGTGCATACCCCTTGCCTACTAATCTTGCCTTGTATCTGTTCACAGAACCATGTGCATTGTGCTTCACCTTATAAACCCACTTACAACCAATTGCATTCTTATCTTTAGGCAAAGGTACCAATTCCCATGTAGCATTTGCTTCCAAGGCATCCATTTCTTCATCCATGGCTTTCTCCCATTTTTCTTTTCCCATGGCTTGCTCAAAACAAGTGGGTTCTGGTTCCTGTATCACTTTGACCATATAGGCATAGTGAATGGCTATAAATACATCCCTGGTGTTCCTTACTCCAGGTGTAACAATAGAAGGAATACCCAACTCATCATCAATGCTCTGTTCTGAGCCATTGGATTCACCATCCACATAAGAGTGACCTGCATTCACATCAAACATGGGCTGATCTACCTTCTCTTTTCCTTTTCGTGAAACCTGCATACCACTATCTGCATTGTTTTGAGGAGATTCTCCTGATCTCAATCTGCCTGTCCATGGCAAAGAATGTGAACCACTGCTAGAGGACACTCCAGGTCCACTAATATTTTGTGACTGCTGCTGTGAATTCTGTGCAACATTACCATTTTGTGCATCTACATCATCAATCACATTTACTGGTTTATACCAACTACTCATCTCATCAAAAACAACATCTCTGCTCACTGTAAACTTACGAGTAGAAGGGTTATAGCATCTATACCCTTTCTGCTGCTGTAGAGAGTAACCAATAAAGATGCACTTCTCAGCTTTTGGATCCAACTTGGATCTCAACTCATCTGGCACATGAACATAGGCAATGCAGCCAAAAATCTTCAAATATCTGGTTTCCTACCAGTATACCTCTCCTCTAGAGTCATCCCATGTATTGCTGCAGTGGGAGTCCTATTCATTATGTAGACTATTGTAGCAACTGCTTCAGCCCAGTAAAAATCTAGCAAGTCTTTTTCATTGAGCATGGCACGAGATACCTCTCCAATATGCTTGTTTTTTCTTTCTATAATTCCATTTTGTTGTGGGGTATGACTGCATGAATATTGCTGTTTTATGCCATGCTCCTGCAGGAACCTTGCAAACTCATTTGAGAGGTACTCTCCCCCTCCATCTGACCTTAGGCATTTTATTTGCAGGCCTATTTCTTTTTCAACCATAGCTTTAAGAGTTTTGAAATGCCCAAAAACTTCACTTTTCTTTTTCATAAAATATACCCAAACTTTTCTGCTATAGTCATCAATAAAAGTGACAAAATAATGACAGCCTCCAAGAGATGTAGCTGTAGTAGTCCACACATCAGAGTGGATTAATTCCAATGGCTTCTTACTCTCTTGAACATGTCTAGGAAATGGTTTCCTTGCCTGTTTTCCAAATTGACAGGCTTCACATACCTTATGCATTTCTGCAACCTTGAATTTAGGCAATCCTGCAACAATATTTTGGGCTTGCATTGATTTAAGTCGCTGTACATTAACATGACCAATGAGTTTATGCTAGATATCAATATCTGCAACTACACCGGTCCCATGTGCAAACATTGCTGCACTCAATTCAAGCATGTCTGCATCCAACGTAAACATTCTGCCCTTCTTCTTTCCTTTTGCTATCAAGAGACCTTTATTTTTCATATCCTCAATAAAGCATCCATGAGAATTAAATCTGACCTACAAGCCTTGCTCAACCATTTGACCAACAGAAACCAGGTTCTTGGTGATATTCGGGACATGAAATACATTCGACAGGTATTTCTTTTTCCCATCCTGCATAGACAAAGGAAATTTTCCAATCTACACAATAGGATGTGCAGTATCATCACCAGTCTCCACAAATCCTGGTTTTTCCATTTTTCTTGCATCCTGCATCCATTCTGCATGACCTGTCATGTGGTTTGATGCACCTGAGTCAACATACCACACATCGTTTCTTTCTTCTGCACTTGTCACAGAATTGGTCATGTGCTGCACCATAAACAAATGCTCATTTCTGTCATCACCTTGTCTACTCGAAGATGGATAATTCCCTTGTTGCAATTTTCCATTCATGATGTCATTCTGCTTTTTATAGCAGTCTTTAGCCATATGACCCATTTTACCACAGTAGTAGCATTCAACATTGCTGTTTGCATTTTGGCCTCTTTGCCATCCACCACGACCTCTTTGGCTCCCCCTGCATCTAGAGTTACTACGTCCTCCTCCATAGGACTGGTTTTCTTGAGTTTGCTGCATATTCTGATTTCTACCACGGCCTCCAGATCGGCCTTCTCTACCTCTACCTCTACCTCTTCCAGCATTTGAGTAGAAGATAGCTTCTTTTGAAGTTCCTCCTGTAGAAGATGTACCACCATTTCTTTGCTCCTCAGAAATTAGAAGAGCAATCAACTCCTCAAAATCAGGAAATCTTTCACGGACGGAAATGGATATTCGAAACTGTGCATAATCCTTTCCTAGACCATTCAAGGTCACAGAAACTAAATCGTCATCTTTCACTAGCAACCCAATGGAAGCAAGTACATCTGCAATCTTCTTCACCTTCATGTGGTAGTCATTGATGCTCATACATTCTCTTTGCACATTGTGCAACTCTTGCTTGAGCTGCATTTTCCTGGCTTGCATATTTGTGCTATACATTTTTGACAAAGTATCCCATGCCTCCTTTGGCGTACTTGCATCTTGAATATGCACAATCATAGAGTCTGAAATGCTCATAGACAGCCAGTACATAACTTTCCTAGCTCTCTCATGCCATGCTTTAAATGCTTGCATTTGCTGTTGATTGGGAACATCAGGAAGAACTGGTTCTTCTTCATTTCTTGCAACGAATTCCCAATATCCTTTTCCCATAAGGAAATTCGTCATTCTAAACTTCCATGCTTGGAAGTTGTTCTTGTCAAGATTTTCAGTGACAATCTGTGAAAGAGAATCAGACACCATTACAGAACACTGTAAAAAATTCTGTCACTGCAAAGAACACAGCTTCAGTCTCATAAGGGCAATTCTGCAAAACTGACGAAAGTGGTATTTGACCACACAGTCACTTTCTAGTGACGATTTTGCATCAACAGGCAACAAGGATGATTCTGTAACTCCCAATGTCTCTGTGCACAGGCATACGATGCAATTTCTATAGTAACTTTTCACCGACCTGTAGAACAGTGGTCGCACAGCATAAAACATGGCCTTTTCCTGAGTGCGTGCAGAAAACTTCCGCCTCCAAAACAGGCCCCAAAATGGCCTTAAATCAAAAAAATAGAGCAACCGAGGGCTAAATCCCTCGCCCGCAGCATATACTGCCCTCTTGCTACACTGTGAAGGGCATCTCAATTTGAGACAATGCACTCTTTCACTTTCCGGCTGTGCTACTTGCAAAGACTTGCTCCCAAAATAGAAAAATGAAAGCAACACTAGTCCTCTTACCAGAACACCGCGAACTTGGTTTGCTTTCTTGAGCTCCTTACCACGAATAAGGCTCTGATACCATGTCAAGATTGTGGGAGAGAAGGAAGGAGTCTCACTTGTAGCTTTCTTGCTTGCACAATGGGGGAATACACACAAAGGTAGAGGCTGAAAACAGTTTTCCTCTTCTTAGTTGTGTAAGCCAAAAGAACTCTCATACAAAGAAATAGAAGAACCCTATATATGGGTCTCAAACCAAACTCAACTAACTAAGGTGGCATACTAACTGAACCATGAACTAGAGTAGATAAGGATAGCTGTCATCTAGCTATTATTCATGGGCGGTGTACCAACCGCATCTGCAACTAACAAGTCGGCGACATAAATGCACAACGGTTACCCTGGCATATCACGAGTGGAGCTCGATATCTCAACAAAAACGAGCAAGGAAACATAATAAAAAAACCCTAAATCTCGTCAAGACGGCCAGAGAATTGATCTACCAAGCCTATCAGGGCCAAAATGAAGCAAGAGTGCGTAAGACGCTTAGAGATTGTTTGCCGCACTCACCTTGAATTTTTACACACTTGAAGTACACTTAAGGAAAACTGAAAGCCTGATTGAGCACAAGTGCACTGGAAAGAATACACACATGGAGTGGAGATAAATTGAGGATTGTATTTAATAAGTTAAGGAACTCACTCAGATAAACCACTCAAGGAACCCACCAATAGGAGAGGACCCAAAGATGTAGACAAACCATCAATACATGAAGTAGAACCAAGCAAGCGGCGCCAACGAAGTGGATTTGACAAACCTACTCAACTTGATCGATAGCTTGGTGGAGCACAAGAACTCGACTATGGCGAGTAGATAATCATGAGCTCTAAGCACCAAGAGACTAATGTCTTGCAAGTTGATAAGTGTAGTTGTTCTTGGCTAGAATACCTGGAGATAGTGGATTATGAACAAGTAGGATTGGATCCACAACTCTATACAAAATAGGTAGTGAATCTCAGCTCCAACCACCTAGTGAAACTCCCTCATCTAATGAAGGGTGCAAAGTTAACTCTAAGTATAAGGTTATCTCTAACAGTGACCCTGAGATTCCACGAACCTTTAGAACTTGATGCACTAAAGGGGACCTTCCAATCCATCTAAGGCACAAAAGGTTAAAAGAGGAGAAGAAAAAATAATCCAAGAACTCAAAGGTCAAGAGGTAGAACAAACTCCATGATCTACCAAAAAGGCTCACCAAGTTCAAGAAAGGCGACCATATGGTGGTGTTAGTAAGAGCCAAGAGACAAGGGCAAGCCAATGAACCCATTGAGGGACATGCCAAGGTCAAGGAAGCGAACCTATCCAGTGAAGGGGAAAAGTTTGGACCTATATTCATAACAAGTGACCTAATCGAGGAGGAGAAGAGGACCAACCTCATCTATCTTTTAAAGGAATTCTATGATGTGTTTGCTTGATCCATAGAAGAGTTGAAAGGTACTGACCCTAGCATTATGACTCATAACATCCATATGGTTTAGATGTAACACCAGTGAAGCAAAGACCTTATGCCATGAATCTTAAGCATGCTCATGTGGTAAAGGAAGAGATTGAAAAGATCTTAAGCACATGTTTCATTTATGAGATTGAGCACATTGATTAGGTATCACCCATCATTATTGTACTAAAAAAGAATGAAAAAATCAGAGTATGTGTAAACTATAAAAAAGTGAATGTGGCAACATAGTGAGACAATTACCCTTTGCCTTACACAAAGTATATGCTTGAGAGAGTGGTAGCAAAGGTAACATACAGTGCAACTCAACTTGGATGATAGGCACAAAATGGCATTCTCTATAGAATGGAGAGTGTTTGCCTACATAGTCATGCTATTTGGACTGAGGAATGTCCCTAATACATTTCAACACCTTATGTGTGCTATCTTCAAGACATTCTTGGAAAGTGGTTAGAAGTAGTTGTTGAAAACCTGTCTGTTCACACAAACTGAGATGAGCACCAAGAAAAACTTTGCATCACCTTTGAGAGGTGTAGACAATATAGTCTCTTGTTAAACCCATTGAAGTGCTAGGTTTGGGTCAAACACAAATGCATACTAGGGTACATTATATTGAGGAATGGGATTGCTATCAACTTCTCAAAAGTCAAGGCGATTGTTGACCTTCCACATTTGACTACTACAATGGAGTGTAGTGCTTCCTTGGCCATACGTGATACTATTGGGCATCTTGTATTGAATTATGCATCAATTGTTTGATCCCTATACAAACTATTGATTGCATTCAGATGGATTGAGGAAAGCCAACAAGCTTTTGAGAAGCTTAAATAGGCTCTAACTTTTCCATCAATCTTAAGGGCACCATATTGGTCAATCACCTTCCATGTGCATATTGATGCTTCAAAATTTACCATAGGGGCAATGCTATACCAACCTAATGAATATAATATGGTTTCCCTAGTGTATTTTGCAAGCAGGAAACTCATTGATGTAGAAATGAACTACTCAATGATAGAGCGAGAAGGATTGGCTATGGTGTCTGTGGTCAAGAAATTTAGTAATTATCCTCTGGCGATATCATTCACCTTCTTTGTGGATCATTAGGCATTGCTTTATCTTGTAAACAACTCATGTACAATAGGGTGCATTGCCAGATGGCTACTACTTTTGTTGGAGTCTTTATTAGTGGTAGTGCATAACGGTAAATAGAACTATATGGCCAACCATATGTCACGTATAATCACTCGAGAAGTAGTTGAGCAAGGCATCATAGATGATTTATTTGATGCCCATCTCTTCAAGGTTGCTAGCAAAGAAGAGCTATATAAATTAGACCTCACACTCTACTGGGCACATGATAGTACTAATTCTTGAAAAAGGAATCCTAAATCATTTGATTGAGAAAGCTAGACTAAGGTGACTCATTCTTAAGGTTTGACATTATTAGTTAATTATTGATTAGCTTTATCAATTAGGACAAGATGGTTTACTGAGACAATGTGTCTACAAATATGGAATGCATAACATGCTCATAGAGGCACATGGGGGAATTGTAGGATGGCACTTCAATGGAAATTGTAATACACGAAAAGTTCTTCAATCTCAATTATGGCAGCCTACACTTTTCCACGATGCTACCAGATTTGTCAAGTATTATGACAAGTTCTAGTGTACAAAAGTACCCATTCAAAAGGACAAAATAGAGTCGAGGCCACTATTGGCATGCCAAACACTTGAAAAAATTGATTCATTGGTCCCATATTAGCCATGTTGCCCAATACTCCCAAGCCAAATACATAATCATAGACACTAACTACCTTATGAAATGGCGCTTAAGTGTGAAAAATAATGCAAGGACGACAACAAAGTTTCTTTGAGAGCAAGTGACCTCAAGGTTTGGCCACCCCATTGAACTAGTGAGTGATTAGGGCACACATTTTATTAATGAATTCATCACTCATCTACTATCCACCTTCCTCATAAGTCATAAGAGATCATGTCCATATTTTCCCTAGGCAAACAAATAAGGTGAAGCTACAAATAAAGTTAGTGAATATATTAACCAAGACCATCTCAGCCTTACAGAAAAATTGGGATAACAAGCTGATGATAGCATTGTGGGTATATTAGACGATCTACAATACAACTATCGAACAAACATCATTCAAGATGACCTATGGGACATAAGTGATCTTACTGGTCAAGTTTTTTGTTCCAAGCGAAAGGATTGCCGTGTAAGAAACATACGAAGGAAATGAAGCATGGATTGAAAACTTGATAAATTTGGAATAGCTATGTGAAATGCAACTCATAGCCACCCATATGCATTTGCGAGAAAGCTAGAAGAAAGGCCTTGGTTTCATATCAAACAACATGATTTTGAGAAAGGCGATGGCTATATTCAATTAAAGGCCGCAAAGAAAAAATAAAATTCAAAGGGGTTGGACCCTTCAGAGTTTGTCAAACCAGCATAACTAGTAATGTGGAGCTTGAAACCTTAGATAGTGAAAGAAAAGGCTTCTTTAATGGAAGTCAAATTAGGAAGTACTACCCGCCAAGTCACCTTTGCTTGAGCCTCCCATGCTGCTACCACCCATAGCTATAGGTGTTGTCTTAATCATAGAGATTGACCTCAAAGATGAAGAACTCATAACATTAGCCTGTTTGAGGCTAAGATTCACAACCTAGAAAGATCATGTCCTTGATGTGCTAATGGATGAAGGGGAAGACCACAACAACCTTACCTACAAGGACTACTTAAGGATAAGGGTCATAACATCGGTCTGTTTGAGGCTGAGAGTCACAACCTAGAAAGACCATGTCCTTGATGTGCTGATGGATGAAGGCGTAAACTAGAATGACCTTACTTATGAGGACTAGATCAAAATATGACAATCCCTACTATGGCTAAGATCAACACTTATGGGGGAAGGTCTGATTCCTTACTCTAGGAAAATGCAAGGCCAAAATTATCATGGAGACTCAATGCATTCTGAATATTTTTTATGTGCTGCTATACATTGAAGAGGTGGGAAAGAGAACGATGATGGGACGAGCCTTCACTAAACAGATCCAATGTAACATCGATTATGAAAACCAACACATCCATCTCACACTAGAAAATGTGAGGGTCATAATAGCCTTCAACAAGGGCACCCTAGCTTCTATAAAGCCTATGGCACCATCAATGTCCACATCATGTGCCAACTCAAGGGGGTAAAAGACTACTAAATGAGATAAAATAAGCTCAAAAGAGCAAAAGGGAACCAATGTTTAAGTTAGTCACAACTAGAATGCACCAAACCAAATGGGTCCTCAAGGGTAAGCCTAACTCCTTAGAAACATAGTCTATAAAAAATCTAGACCTCAAGCCTCATACCATAGACCCAAACGTAAGAATTGGTGCTATGGTAAATGAACATATACAAACAAAGTAACAATGGGTTTCAGAATCCTTATTGCATGCATAGAGGTACTATGGAGGTGATCAATAGATTTGGCTCCCAAAGGACTCCATAGTGCTCACCAGCAAACCATGACCCCACAAGCAATTGTACAACTATCTGCCATGTAGACATCCTCCATGCAAAGGGACCACAAATAGGCTCAAATTGATACTAGTTGTAAACCCTCTATTGTACTCATCACAAATATGCTCCTCTCTTGTAGAAAATAGCAAGGTGAGATAATTAATCCAACACCATCCATTACTCCAACTTCATCATAATTGAGAACAAGAATGCTTCTAAACCATCAACCTCCACCATCTTCTTGAAAGTGGAAGCCCAAACACAAAGAATCCACATCCTCAACAATGAATCTAACTAAAAAAAACTTGAAAGAATGCTGAGACTCAAGTCTTGGGGACTAATTTGCCTCAAACCTTGGGGGGTTTGCTCACAAATTCATGTTGAAATAAACTCCCATTGATCCACAACTAACACCAACAATAACACCACACTGAAGCTTGCAATAACACTGAATGAGAACCAAGCAAATCCTCCCATGAGGTTTGGTAATAATATGCATTAGGTATGTCACACTAAACTACCCGAACCACTTGTAGGGTTGTTGTCTATATACTTCAGACCTTCAATAGTGGAAGATGCTTCAGACATGGCTACTAATATGGGTGACAATATAATCAATAGCAACCAGTACCTTGATAATACTTTCACCCTATTCACTTGTAGCTATGACTATCATGACCTAGGTATGTTAGATAAAGCCACAATAGTAGCAGTTTACAATCCTTCCTTGTTCTAGGGAAGAATTCAAAACCATATTCACTAAGCATGCTTCTATTTCCAAAGAGCTAATAGCAACATAAGTGATCATAAAGCAAGGTCTCAATGGCCACTTGATCACCTCCTTTAAATGTAGCTGCATAGAAGCAACAAGAGAAGAAGTAGTAGACTTAGATAGCCTGGTCAACTTTTAATCTCCATTTCTGACTAGAGAGCAAGCCCTCAATAGTCGCTTGATCACCTCATTCAAACATAGACACAAAGGAACAAGAGAAGCAATAGGAGACTTAGATAGCCTAGCCAACTCTAAATCTCCATTTCTACAGAAGTGATTCATCTCTAAATGTAATGGGAAAGACTCGACTACAAGATAATGACCAATATTGAACAGCATTGAGCCATAAAAACAACTGAGTATGATCCCATTTATAGTACAGCATCATTTTGAGTGTTAAACATCACATGGAATCAAATGTTAGAGAATCATGTTCTACTCCACCCTTATTTGGATTGAATACTTAGTGAGGAGGAACTTCATATCGCTAGTCGCATGGGGACATGATATTTCCTAACATATGTCCTCACCTACATCACTCATGTGGGCATAAGGCCCAGTGATATAAATCATTATGCTACCATGGAACACAATCCTCATTTTTATGTGGCTGGTTGCTGGAGTGAGATCCTACATTATTGACTTAGTTTGACTTTTTTTGTACATATCCGGTGTTACATAATTGTTGCACATGCATTTCATTTATTTCTTTTTTGTTTCTTCTCATTCATTGTCTAATAAGCAATCTTGAGCCATGGGACATTAGAACCTTGCCATTCACCTCCCTTGCAATCTAGGAAGCATGGCAAACTTTTAGGGAAGGGGAGAGCTTAAGTAGATGAGAAGAACATGCATGTCCTTTTAAGAAATAGGCAAGGAACAATTTCTTGTAGAAATATATGACCATAAAAAATAAAATGAGCTAGCTTGTGTACTTTGAACTTGAAAATTATGATCACATGTCTCCTTTTTTCAGATACATTAAGAAATGACCAAAGTTAATGAGAAGGTCATTCAGGAAAGCCATGGAAAGCCCCAAATTATCTTCACAAGAGAAGCTGGCAAATCAAAATATGAATGCAAACATATTGAGGAATGGAAACCTAAGATACAAACAAATTCAGAACCTAGGATAGATCATAGGTGGAGAGTGAAATGCCAAGGAATTAATGGAAATGTGCATCTTGGGTAAATATGTGAAGAAGTTTAGAGGTAGAGTGAAACATTTGAAGTGCATGGAATTCCTTAACAACTATGACATCAACAAAGGGATTGGGATGGTCACCTGTGAAGACAAGTGAAGGCCTGTAGAATGTGAAAGTTCCCCTATTTGTAGAGTTGGTGCACAAGGCCCTAGATTTACCTGAGCACTCACAAAGGGCGACTAGAAAAAATAGTGATATTGTGGCCAAGTTTAAATTCACAAAGTAGGAGATGGGCAACAACAAATTAAAATTGAGAAAATCCCTGACTCAAACCTGAAATGCAAGCAAAGCTAATACATACACTATTCTCTAGTACCAAACACAACTACATGATGAATATGATCCACATAAGAATGTTTGAGGATTAAGTTACATGAAATGTGAGGAATGCTGACCTAAATGGTTATACAAGCAACACCATCCATGCTACGTCCAAATTACTCAATGTTAATGCCAAAGGACCTACAGATTTCAAGGATGTCACAATGGGAAGCAAGAAACCAACAAGGGAAAATGCCATGGCAAAGCATTCTTGGTTGGGTTTGGAGGTGCATTGACTAACATAATAGAAGAAGCATTGAATGATACTAACACCATTACGGAGTTGGTAATAGGTACAAGTGAAGAAATTACAATATCATCTATTCAAGAAGTGACTTCAAGAGAGAAAGGAACAGTAAAGCCACATCCGTTGCACTTGGAAAATAGAGACAACCTCAAGAAGAAGAGGGCTCCTAAACCTCTCAAACCAAAAAAAGGCTACAAACACACATAGAGAGAAATATAGAAGAATGAAGGAGAAAAAAGGCCAAAGAAGCATAACAAGCTGAATTGGAGACTATCTAGAAGCATAATATAGAAAAAAAAAAGCCTAAAGAGGACACTTAGGAAAATGAGTAGGAAAAAAGCAAGGAGAAAGTCCCCAACAAAGGAGGAAAGAAGAAAGGTGTTTCAAAGAAAGTTGGTAAGGAGGAAAAAACACCAAGACACCTTGGAAATAGGCCTGGAAGACTTTGGAAGGATGGAGGCAGAACACCATGCCAAACTTCAAAAGGAGAAAGAGGAGCCATAACAAAGGAGAGGGAGGATTATCATCAGGTGGTGTAGAATTCCATAGAAGAAATAGGCATGAGAAGCAAACAGACACAGGATTTTCACCTAACCCATCCCATCCTAAAGAAGGTGCAAGGAAAAGTGTAGAAAAAGTGGGAGGTACCACTAGTGGGGGAAGGCCCTAAGACAATAGAAGGCAAAGGTAACGAGCCAATTCAACCATTACCACCACCATGCCAATTGAGCCAATTGGTAGAAAAAACCACCTTGCCATTAGCCACACCACTCCTACTACCACCACCTATGGTGGTTGAAGGAGGTAGCCAAGTAAGCTTGGAAGGAAATCTTCAATGGTTGGATGTTGGCTACTCATTTGTATTGAGAAGCAAGTCAGAAGGATGATGGACATGGTCAAAAAGATGGCCGTGGAAGAAACAGAATTAGAAAAATAGGGAGAAAAGGTGCCAAGCATAGAAGGGACATTAATGGTATTGATATAACATCAATACAAGGGCATCCTTGCATGATTATAACTGCAATTATAGGTTATAATACTAAGACCAAATATAGTGTCATGAATGACAATACAACTTAAGCAATTTCTAAATAGGGTAGAATATCAATGATGCCCTTAGGAAAGTTTAAAGGAATTACAATTTTGCTAGAGGTATGCAACAAGATAATCCTCTCAAAGGGAGTGGCTAAGTCGTACAAAAGATCAAAGTGGTTGTTCATCACATGGATGCTCTCCATCCATGATTCCAAACATACCACATACAACAATAAAACTCTTTTTTACAGACCCATAAGGGGACCCACAATTAGTTTATAGGATCTTAATGTAGTATGATGAGCCTCTTTGACATTTGTCTTGATACTCCAATTTCCTCTTCTATTAGAAAATTCAAAAGAAATAAGTGAGGAGCCAAAATAAATATTTGAAATAACATCAAGAACCAAGTAGAACTCTAGCTTCACACCTTGTTACAAGCCTTTGTATCCAATAAGTCTTGAGTCAATGCCTCTTTGCATAGTATCTTCAAGGAAGTGCATCCTCGCAAGATCATATTGTGTGTTTGAAGGGTAGGTAAATGAAAAGTTTGAAGGTAGTGGTAGCTCATGGGAACAAGCGTTTAAGTTCCATAAAGGAAAGGCTTAAGCCTTAAGCCTTATATTAATTAGTTTAGACTATCGAATGAAAAGAGACAAATGAAGAAGAATCTCCAAAATATCATTGCGACAACCTATCAACCCATTCCACCCCCCTCATCTTACATTGACAAGCTCAATTTATAGATTTTCTTCATCTTTGCTACATTTTTATTGGACGATTGGAGAGTAGATGGTGTTCTTGTCTTTTACATGGTCTATTATAGTAGAGTATTGAAATGGCTAGATCATAGATAGTCATCCAAGGCGAGCTGTAGGTTCTAAAATAATAGAAGTCCATCCAAAGTCCCAAAGGTGGTGTATTTGGCTCAACATACAAGATGCGTGCTCTCATAGTTTTTTGGGAAAGAAGGGAAGCCTTTTGTATATATTATAAATACTTTAGGTTTTGTGAAGAGTCTAGGTAGATGCATGTGTCAAATAAGTTGATTGTAGTATATACTTTTGTTTGATGTCAAATCATGTGTCAAGTTGCAATGCCACAAGGCTCAAGGTTTTGGGAAATGATGAAGGTCTTGATTTTACAAAGTGGTGATATGATGAGGCTTTGAGTAAGTATGCACATTCATAGGAGAAAATGTTGAACTAACTTGTAAAAAACTTGTCTTTATGGAGGATTATTGCATCTACTCATAATATGAATGCTATCTTTAGTGGGAATGTAGATTGTTTTATGAAAAAAAGGTGGTTGTGTAAGGCCTTATGTGAAGAGGGCCTTATGCTCATTTGATTAGAGTTCTTGAAAAGTCTTAGTAATAAGAGTCTAAAGAAATTGTGACAATTGCATTGCGTGGCATCATGGTAGATCTTTCAACAAAGCAAAATGCATTCGATTGTAACAAAAATAGTATGTGGGTGAACTTGGCTATCTAGCAATGCTAGAGAGATGTATTTTGATGAACTGGCTATTGATTTGTATGCATTACATGTTAATAGTGTGGGATTACAGAATGGGAGGCAAAGATCTATCCCCTTAGTGGCTCAATTACCCCATTGGAGTCATCCCAAAGCAAGAGATAGATTTGTGAGCATGTAAGGACACTAACTTATTTATTTCATAAAACTCTAGCATGTTTATTAAATGATTGGCTAATTGAAGATGTGATAGTTAAAGTAGTTATGGTGTAATTCTTCTAGGGTTCATGGCCAAACATGGCAAGGCTTCCACTATAAAGAAACAATCTAACAATGTTCTAGACCCATTTGAGCTTGAAAGCACTATAAACACATGATGCATCTACTACCAAATCAATGAGGATATGAAAGGCCATAAATGTGTGGGGCTTTGTATCTTTTTTCTTTCCCAATCTCCCACTTTCCTTTGTATCGATGTTATTTTTGGTTATGGGTCTATTGTGTTACTTGAATGCCTTTAAATTGTTATTTATTATGAAGGTAAGAACTTGATGTGTCCATAATGAGACTCCTAAGCCCACATGGACACATTCGACAAAGTCATCAAAGAAACAGGATAGTGCTCTAACCTTATCCTTCATGGTTGAGTCATCAATTGGGTGTTGTAATTGGGAAAAATGGCCCATTACACATAGCGTTGGTGAGTATTAGTTAAACATGTTATGGTAGTTGTGTGTCCTATGTGCTCTTTAAAGCATGAGATCTATGGTGTTAGTCTTCTTCAAGAATATGTTGGCTTTAAGTACACTACTATTTTTTATGCTCACTTGCATATATAGTTTTTAGATTGGATAGGTGCATTTTGTTTTCCATTACTTAACCATAGTATTTACTTCCATTGTTTAAAGCGCATGTAACAATGCCATGGTTTAATGTTGCAACACAAACAAGTTTCTCTCCATGCAAAAGGTCGATTTGTATAGCATGGATGGTGCACCACATTGTAAGGTTTAAGGTACATATCTAGACTTTCCCACATCTGCTAGTGGATGTGTTGGGTCTAGTGTCGACATTGAGTTATGTCATGTGTCATAAGCTAGGTGTGAGTTATGTGTTGCATGCCACTTTTGAACTTCATGAGTCACTATTTTGTGATATGTATAGAGAGTATATCTATGCCTAAATGGAATGTCTTTACAAAGAACTTGGTGATTGGCACTATGGACTTGGCATATGAGTACTTGTTAGATGAGGGATTCTTGATTACTATGTGCTTGGTAGAGCATATTGGAGAGTTGATTACAGATGTCGCGAGGTAAGACATTGCCCTTCATTTGTTGCACATGTATACTTTTTTGCAATATAAAGGCCTACAGAGACCCTATCACTCAAGAGGCAGTAAGAACTTAGCACCTTCTTTAATTATTATTAGATTTTGTGAGTTTCTTTATGTAGCACGTACACACATGCACTTTTTGTAATGCCAAAATAGGCAATAGACCTCTCCACTTCCTTGTGGCAGTAGGCATGCAAGCGTGTGCCATCATACAACTAAGAGACTAGTGAGGCCATTTATGGAGTTCACTTTCCAACTTGTTGGATCTATGTGCCAGATGGCTATGTTTGTCCTACAAAGGTGCATGGGATGCTTGCCAAGAGTGGTTGGGAGAGATTGTTATTGTCCTACAAGTGATGTTTCATATACTTGGAATGCTAGAATACCATATTAGAGAATTTGGGAAATTTTCAAGTTTCAATTTTAAATAACTAATAAATATTTGACCACATGGCTAAATCATGATCCATATTTGGAAGTGAGACTTGGGAAGGCATCTTATATAGTATTTAGGGTAGCCTTCACCTTTAAGTAAGACAACAAGACTTGACTATGTGGTGAAATAATAAGGGTATTGGGGATTCCCAAAGTTCACGAAAATTCCCAAATTCCCCAATATAGTGTATGCAAGGCAAGATTTTATAATTCATTGGATCATTATGCACTTCAAGTCATATATCATAGACCAAGTCAGTTCGTATAATAGATAAAATGTTCCACATAGGCCTATGGTTTAAGTTATCAACAACTTTGTTTTCTTCCCAAGACACATGCTTGATATCAAAGTCATATTCACATAATAATTGTAGATGTGTCTTTTACTATTATTCAAAAATATTTGAGTGAATATGTATTTTAGACTTTGATGATCATTCCTTTACTCAAATTTCATTCTAAGTAGCAAATGTCTCCAATGTTTTAGAGAATGAACTACAATAGCAAGTTCTAGGTCATGTGTAGGATATTTCAGCCCATACTTTCTTAATTTTTGTGATTCATAAGCCACTATTCGCCCCCTCTTGGGTCAATATGCATCCCAACTACTCCCTACCACTAGCATGGCAATATATACATCCCCTCTTGTCACTACATATCACAACTACTCCCCATTAGCATCACAAGACAAGATAGAAGGTTTTTCCATCTCAAGAATTTTCAAAGTGCATTCATCATTGCATCCTTGGATGATGTCTTTGTGTGTCCTAAAAATAATCTAAAACATGAGGTACATTTAAGAAAAACTCTTCAAACTTTGAGAAAGTATAAACTCTATACTATACGGAGTAAATGTATTTTTGCAAACAATAAAATTGTTTACCTAGGAAGGGGTATCCCTAAAGATGGAAACCATATAGACCCTAAGAAAGTGAGAATCATTATTGAATGGTTTGTACCTAAGTATTTGAAATATTTGAGAAGCTTCTTAGAGTTAACTCAATATGAGAGGACCCATATTCAAGACTTGTCTAAAGTACCAAGTCCATTGACTTAACTATAACCAAAGCTTTTATTTGGACAGATGTATGTGAGAAAGCCTTTGAAACGTTGAAATATCCATACATGGTCCAGAAGGCAATCTTCAGAGTATCCTCGATTTTGATATACATTTGATGGTAACTATATCCTAAGCAATCTTGAGAACACTTTTGCAACACTCAACTGACACAACAGGTCATCAATGTGTGAAAGGTGATATTTATTCTTTATGGTTTACTTATTGAGATGATTATAATCAATATAGAGTCGATATATCCCATCATCTTCTTTTGAAACAATACAAAATCACCCCAAGGAGAGACACATGGTTTGATAAATTCCTTTTTCAAAAGGGCTTCAACTTGTAGTTTTAGCTCCTTTAGCTCCTCTATATTGAATCAATAAGGTGCCCTAGAATATAGTTATATTCCTTGATACAACTCTATGGCATCATCAACTAGTCTAGGAGGTACACCTAGCTATTCATTAGGGAAAAACCCTTGTAGTCATCTAATAAATTTTCCATGTATTCAAGATTCATTCTATCTTCTCTAACTTCAATTCTCTAGCAATGATCAAGAAGGTTTGACATCCTTGTCTAATTCTTCTCAAAAGTTTTGTGGCTAAAATAATTAATGATTTATAGCCTCTCTCATATCCTTGAAATTTGTGAAATTAATTATCTTTTTACTTGAAAATTAAGGCTCATTCCTTAAGGCATGATTTTTAGCTAACCCATCCATCCCAATTATCACCTCGCTTTCCCCTAAGTCTAGTACATAAAAGTCACATTTATGTGTTTCTTTGTTTAAAGTGAATGATAGGTTTTGTATCAAGCCCTTCATAATTTTTTTTTCCCAATTAGTTAATGTCATATGCCATTTTATTGTTGATCAAATTTTAGATTTGGGTTCTAAAGAATTTTCAAGAATATAAAACAATGTGTACTTCCAAAATAAATAATAAAATTTTACCTTATGTTTTTTTATTTTTTCAAAAGTGCTTTCAGATGTCGAGTAGAAAAAATCAAGCATCTAATGTTAGAAGTTGAACAATTACCTTGTTTGTCTGCTTGTTCAATTGAAGTGTCCATTTTAGTCTTATTGGGTTGCAATAGATTAATCACTACATTTTTTAGGCATTTAGAAGTATGATGTCCATGCTTCCCATAGTGGTAGCATAATCACAATCTCCCTACTCTTTCAAGGAATTCTAGGCCTTGTTATCATTGAAAAGGTTGCCTTTTCTTCTTATTGTTGTTGTTCCTAGAGATGTTTTGACTCTACACAAGTGGTTTTTGAGAACCTTGTACTGGCCCTCTTTGGGTGTTACTCTCACCTCTGTTGGTGTTTGCATTCTAGCCTAGCTTGCTCTTTGATGTAGTAGGATGAGAGCTTTGTGGGCAATAGCTTGTGGAAATAATCCTAAGGCTAGAAGAAAAAGATGTCTTCTTCTTATTGTATTTTTGTATCCTTTTATAATCATCTACCTGTGCTATAGCATCAAGGAAATTTGTACATCCTAATCCCCTGACTTAATACTTTAGATCATCCTTTAGTCCTTTTAATATATCTTCAAAATATCCCTAGTGACCTCAGGAGCATATCTATGCAATCACAAAAAAATCTCTTTATAATTATCAACTAGACAAATCATATTTATCTTCCTCATACTATTTAAAATTGTAAAACTCCATCTTTTTTTTCCATATTGTAATGAGGAGAACAATGCCTCTTCTCTCAGCCCTACATGTGGAAATCCTCCCATAGAACCCATCCACTTTGGGTCCTAGTTTGCATATACGATTTCCACCACTACTTTGCTACACTACAAAGTTGTAGGACTACAATATTAGCCTTTGATTCTTTAGAAAATTCTCGTAGTACAAAGAAATCCTTGAGCTCTTCAATTCAAGCCTCTAGATCATTGGGGTCTTCTTTTGGCCATTGAATTCATTATTGAAGGCTTTCCAGATGGCAAATTCTCCTAAATCTTCTTAAAAAATCCTCTCCTTCCTCTTTCTTTGCTATGCACTTAGTGGTTGTGGTAGGTCACCACTGCTAGATCCACGGATGTTAGCTGTTGTCCCTTCATTGCCTAAATCTACAACAACATCAAGAATTTTATTGACTCTCTTTCCATCTTCTTCTTTTTTCAAATCAATGCACAATCCTTGGATAATTCTTCATGTTCTTTGATTTTTTGTTCCAAAGCTTCTATCATTGTGGATTGGAACCAATCAAATGTTAGTTGAAACAAGATCAATCACAATCTTATAAAAATTAATATAATTTCTAATGAAAAAAAAAGAATCACATAGTAGACAGAGAAGAGAAGACAAAATCTATATTATTTATGATAGAGTTACAAGGAGCAGAAGCCAATAGCGCATTTTGAAACATGCACTTTGATGAGAAGCTCAATCCATCCAACTTGCCTCGAGCTATATTCATATATATAAAGTATCTCAAGTGTAATCACAATCTCACAATCTCACTCTCACTCACAATCTCATTCTCATTCATAATCTCAATCTCAAATTTCCCAAAAGAAGATGACCTATCTTGATTAATTATTCTCTAAATGACTTCACATACTTGGAAAAAAGATTTTTCTCAAGGATACATTTTTCTCCAAGAAAAGAATGGATGCAATCCATCCTCCAAAACTAGCATGCCCATGCAAAACCTACCAAAAATAACAAAAGGAAGGTGAAAAAAAGTTATTTTATCATTTTTGAAGGCTACTTTCACCTTTCTTTTGTTAAAAAAATAGCCATTTAAAAATGAAAAGTAGGTTTTTTGGGAAGTGCTAAAAAAGTTATTTTTCATTTTTAAAGGCCCATATTTTCAAAATAGTGAGAATTTTGATTCAGCCTATGAGGGACAACAAAATGTTTCCCCTGATGCCCTCTTCAAACTCCATGAGATAGCCTTCAGCCAAATTCCACTCCATTTAGTTGTAATTAAAGCTCAAAGACAAGACATGTTCCTATGTGTCAGAACATTCTAGACCAATAATATGCCATTACCAAAAAAACTTACACTCTCAAATCAACCTAAAAATCACTTCTAAACACTATTTACAAACATATTACAAAAAGTATTTGATATAGATTTATTAGGATGTATCACACTTTTATCTTGTGTTTACACACACCTAATGAGCCAAGCCATGCAATTCAATTTCAAACCTATTGGTTATTTATACTAAAGCAATTTGGGAATCAAGATGCAACAAAGGGTTTGAAGCTTTCTCACGAGACCCTTTGTGGCAAGAAATTGTCTTCAAAACTTAATGGTTTTTGGCACTGTTATCCAAACTAAAGAAGTAAAAAAAGTATATTGTAATCAAATATCAACTAGACAAGCTTTTGTAAGAAATGGCTTACTTGACTAGCCTGCAACTCTGCTGTTAGTCACTTGGATCCAAGGATGTTGTCATCTTGATATTTGTTTTAATACATTCACTATTTATTCACATCTTAGAAATAAAAATATAATTTCTCTTGTTAGCCCTCGAAATGTAGTACACACTTTACTTTGTGTGTCGTATATACATGTACCTTGAGGACATCAAGGTATCTTCACATTAACCTAAGGTGTGAAAAGGCACATTAATTCATGTGTATTGAGGGAAGCTAGAGTCACAAAATTCTGGGAGAAAGGAATTTGAGGAGAGAGAAGAGTTATTGTCCATTATTATTTTCTTGTCTTATTATAATAATATATATTTTTGCAAGACAATGATAATATGTTCAAGCTTGCACTTTCTCTTTGTTATTTGTGACATGCATTTTTGTAACATTTTCTTGAAATTTATTTATTGTTTACTATCATTTTTTGAATTAAAAAATTTGTGGTTTGAATTATGGATGCTTATGAGTATTTAGGCCGCATTCTATATTGGCTAATGTTCTTGTTTGCATTGCATGTTAGAATATACCAATAGACTTTGGCAATCTTACCTATCTCATGGTGCAATATGCTAGAAGAGAGAAACTCTCAAGTTTGGCTTCTAGTTTAGTAGGACAAGAGGATGTGGTTGAAATTTTAGATATGTGATAGAACTAGTAATTTCAATGGTTCAATGGAAGAGTTTCAAGATAAAGCTATAGTTTCAAATCTTCAAAGTGATGTTGCAAAGGTGATCTTTTAATGGAAGAAGAAGATATGCAGTAATAGAAGGGGGTATAGTTTGATAAGAAGCAACAAGATATGGAGTACAATCTTGCAAGAGTAGGTATGTAATGACAAAGGTTTTGTTCATCATAGCAGGTATGCATAAAACCAAACAATGAGAGAGAAAAAGAAATAGATTAAGAAGAAAAGGGATAGAAGTACAAGAAGGGGATTGAGTAGAGAAGAGGAAAGCCTCAATCATTTGGTAAGAGATGTTGTAGAATGTTGAAAATGGGGATATTTGTACCAGTATTGGTTGTGGCAGCTCTAGCACCATTAGTAGAAAGTCCTAACTCAATTAGCAATAGTGGAGTATGAAGGTGCAGGCTAGATAAAGAGAAGTATATGCATAAACAAGAGCAATAATGAAAGGAAGAAGAAGGAAAAATCAAAGCATCTATATCATAGATTTCCATTTCCTTTTGAAGATTGTGATCATCTCATCCTTTTCACTATTAGTAGACTCAATGGATATCAAACTTAATCTTAATAAAGAAGATAATAGATAACCTTATCTTCTATGCTCCTTTAGCATTAATTTGTAGTTGAGAAAAGATTAGGAAAGAAGGAGATGAGTAGCAAAGCTATTACTTAAAAAGGAGGAGACTCTATATTGGCTTGTAACAACAGATATAAGTCATTTCATAGGCTACATGCTGATGATATTTGATCCATAATCCAAGCTTGCTAAGCATTTAAACCATCATTAAATATAGTTCTTTCCCCTAGTGTCCTAGACATTAAGTGACACTAAGGTTAAGGTTTCTTATGTTGGTCAAGGTTTCATTTTACTATAAAAAGACACTTTGTGCATCATTATAATATAAGTTTGGCAGTTGCTTTTTGGTCACCTTGAGCATTGTACCCCTCTCTCATCAATTAATACATTGTGACTCATTTTGTGATCAAGTACCATTGTGCATTGATTAGTTCATTCATTCTCTTCAATTAATCACACAATTACTTCACATTTAGGCCAAGAGTGGTATTAGAGCCACTTAGCTTCATTTTGTCATTGCTCATGAGATCATATTTCTTGTAGCCATTGCCATGGAGTGTCACACCTCAATGGTTGCCACAAAGCCTTGATGGGTGTTGAGAGAAACTTCCTAGCCTTTGCTCCTCCAAAGCAAGGCTTTTTTGGCAAGTTACTAGATTTTCCTGGTCTCTTCTCATCTTTTTCAATCATCACTTGATGCTCCTGTAGCCCAATTTCTGATCACACTCACTTCACATTCCTACACATTGCAATGGCTTCTTTTTCTAGTTGCAAGTAAAGAAAATGTATTCATATACAAGTTTCTCCATGATTCTGACAAAAACATGCAATGAACAAATGTGAATACAATCTAATGGAATGTTGAAGATGATCTTCCAAGTGGGATCTTCTCTATTGTGCAAGTGAGCCACGTAAGCTTCAATCGATCTTTTATAACTACGGGATCCGTGACACGTGGTAGTGTTAATTGGCTAGGTTTTGCATGGGCCATCCACGTGGCTGTCTATGTGGCATCTCACGTGGCAAATATTTTTCGCTAACACGGTTGTCAGACTTTTTTTTTTTTCAAATTTCCAAGCTTGTTTAGAGTTGAGGTCCACTTTCAGGGTTTCTTATGTGAATTTCCGTGATTTTGTTTACCCCTTGATACGAAGCAAGGAGATATTGTTCTTGAGGTCTGGATGGAAAAAAGGTGACTGTTGTGGGTCTAATCTTTGGGTTAGACGGAGTGGTTAAGCTGGTAGCAACTCGAGTATGGTAGGTCGGCCGACCTAACGACCTTCGCGGACTATAAAAGCTAAACCCCTTCGCAGCCATCTCTCACTTATCTTTCACCCAGTCAGAGTTGTTGTTCCAGCTAGCCTTAAGCTCTTCACCTATCTTCTGTCTAGATCACCATCTAAGCTTCACACAATGGAAGCGCACGGGTGGACAGAGCCATCTTTGTATCAGTTGTTTGAAGTTAAAGAATTTACTGATTCTCCTCTTATCTGTTGTGTACTCTTTATCTCTTTCTCAGATTCTGTTCGCTGCGCTGTGTAATATTTTACAACTAGATCAATGTGCACATACATGGATCAATGTGCAATGATTGTGTGCATAGCATGGTGCACTGGGGTTATGGTACACTAGTGCACGTGCGCATGTGCGCGGATAGTGCACTAAGGGCCATGTATGAGTGCACTTTTACACTAGTTTAGTGCATGTACACTAGGATATTCTTATGTAGGTGACTTGTGATGGTCAAGTGCACATGTCCATACTGAGTGTGCACTAGCTTATGTGTGTAAGAGAAGTACATAGGATGGTATGTAGAAGTGGTGCACTAGTGTATATAAGGTGTGTGCACATGCAAAGAATTGTTGCACTAGGGCTTTACTAGTCCATGTGTGCATGGGACTAGTGTGCATGTACATGTGTACATGTGTATGTGTCCAGTGAAACAAGTGCTATGATGTGGTCAAGTGCATAGGTGGATTATGAAGTGTGGGGGGTAAAGGCGCATGTGTCTAGCCACCCATCTATTAGTTACATTGACAATACCCGCATCATGTATTAGTTACTCACACACCTGTACACTGCAAGTGGCGTGTGCACATCATTGTCACTTTATTATTCATTCTTTCAGTGACATTTGAATAAAGGGAAGGTTGATCACACATTGTGATTGTTGGACTTCCCATATTTTGTGTATCTCTCTCTCTTGCCACACTACTCCTTCCACCATAGCTTTTACTTCCACTTCATGATTCACGGTTCACTCCCTTCAACTGGTATCAGATCCATCTTCCTCAAGAGCTCAAGCCCCTACCCAACATTTCTTCAACTTGTGGATAATACATTTAGCTCACGGTTTCAATGGCAGCCATGGATTCTTCACCCTAAGGTACGTATTGAGCCCTATCTTCTACACAGCTTCTTCGCCCCTTTTCAGGCTTGTTCTGGGGTATCATTCAGCTTACCAGAGCACCTTAGAGTGCTTCCAAAGCTTCAACACCATTAGCAAGAGCAACAATAGCATGAATTTCACCTATTGATGATGCCCACTTCCTAACATTCTCAACCCCATCCTTTAGCTCTCCTGGCACTACTCTTGGCACTTGGCACCTTGTTCACTCTTCCCCAACATTGATCTTGTAATCCTACACATCAATTTAAGCTCTTGAGATCAACCATTGATTCACAATTTGTGACAACTTGTGGTCATGCAATTCAACTCTAGAGGTCACTTATGTTTCTCGGGATGTCTATTTGATGCCGAATCATCTCGGATGTTATGCCAATGTATTGGAATGCTATGAGACTCATCTGAGCACTCATTTTCTCAGTTTTATAGAGGTTGTTTATTGTTGTAACAAGTAGGATAGTTGAATACTCTTTTATCAAGGATCTCATATGCCTATTGCTATTGGATGCTTCCCGAGATCTCTGGAAGCTACACTGGGGTATACCATTGATCTTACATACTTGGTTAGGCTCTTTACATGCTTTTGAGCTAAGATTGGAGCTTTGCCTCTTGACATTGGTTGTCATTCACTATTATGTATTGTCATTGCATGCTACACTAATAGCTTTGCAAACTACTTGGGTTGGATGCTCTTGAATATATGCTACTTGGATCTTGGATGTATGGATGCCTTACACATTATGTTTTGAGCTTTGTTTGCTCATTTGGCATTCCACTTGAATGTTACATTGAGAATTTTGTTATACAATTGAGCCTGAGCATCTTACAATGAGACTGTGGGACTTCATGACATGTACATGCTCTCGTCATGCTTTATATACATAGTTGATGCTTAGTGGACTGATCAGCCATTACTTTTGGGCTGGTACCTATCCCTATCATGATGTTGTCAGTGATGTATGCATCTTGGTCGTCTATGTATTGAGCTTCCATTACATTGCTTATTCCATTATGCCTTTGGTTGGTCTCCTCTATTACTTGTGAGACCCACTCTACGCATTATGGTTGTGCCTATGGGATGTATCTCAATCTGTTGACACACTAATCCTTTGATAATTCTCAATGCCCATCGCATATTCACTCACTGCTAGTTGGAGCTATTCCCTGGCAATTGCAATTTTCCTTGTATCAATGATTGCCCCTCTTTGGCATTGATCTCTTACTATTGTACTTCATTGTTAGCATGTTGTAATAGTAGTTTGTTGCACTCTTTATGCAAGCAAACACATCCATTTAACAGTTCTTTGCATTGAGTTTATGGACAATTCTTTACTTAGTCAGTACCCCTTGTTTTCATCTTGATCTGGCGTGGTTTTGGGGGTGATTTGTAGGTTATTACAACAACCTATTTTTCCCTTCTATGCATTTACTCAATCTCATTATGAGTAGTGGTTCTAATGATAGTGTTATCTTTAATATTGACAAGTTGGATGGCACCAACTATAGCTATTGGAAGGCCCAAATCTGGAAAGTTTTAGTGCAGAAAATGCACGTTAAGCCTTTGAAATATGAGAGTGTCAAGCCCGAACATATTGATATAGAGGAATGGGCTGAATTGGATGAATTATGTAAGTCCACCACCATCATATTGTCCCTCTCTAAGTAGGTGTTCTATAATATTGTCTCTGATGGGCAATCTGTATGGGACTTATGGTATAAGATTCACAATGTTTATAAGCAAAGCCCCACTTCTCAAATGTATTGGTTGAAGCAACTCATGGACCTTCTCATGAAGAAGACACTTCCATGTCAACCCATTTAAATGAGTTTCACAGCCATTTGTCTTCATAAGGGATTGAATTCAAGTGCAATCTCCCCCCTTTGTTCCTCTTGGTTACATTGCTTGAATCATGGAATATATTTTGTACTACTATGTATAAACATGCCTACTAATGGGCTAAAGTTATAGGATATAGAGGGTGCACTCTTTAATGAAGAGATTAACAAAAACAATATCAATGCTTTTTCCACCTCTCATGCTTTGGCAATTAGATGAAATAATAGCAAGAGTAGTAATGACCATCGTGGGGGAGACTCTCAACCATCTCATTATCAATCACGTGGATAGTTTCACAGTAAGTCCCCTTGCCATAAGTCCTCATTGACTTGTCATTATTATGGAAAAGCATGATATATTTGGCCACAATGCCATAAAATGTGTGAGGACAAGTGCAAAAAAAACGACAAGGGTGAAGTGCATGACAAAAATGATGACCGCAACATTGTTCCTAGCAAGTCAAATGTTAAGATTGAAGAGATTAATGTCATCCAAACCAATTTTGATGATGATTTTATACTTGTAGCTTCTTCTCTTGATACTTCATAGCTAATTGATGTTTTATCAGGGTATACTCAGTATCGACTAATAGATTTAGAGACTTCCTTTTATGTGGCCCCTCATCAAGAGTGGTTCCACTCCTATCATAGTTTGATTGGATTTGTCCATTTGGGTAATGACCTAGCACTAGAAATAATTAGTATTGGTGATGTCGTTTGGTTCAGGTTTCACGTTACTCTTCATGACATACATCATGTCTCTACTCTTACGAAGAGCCTTATCTCTGTTTTCACTTTGAATTATGCATATTACGTAGTTTCTTTTGGTGATTTCTCATGGAAGATTACCCATGGGAACCTTATCATTGCACATGGTGGTATGTTCCATACTTTCTATCCCTTGCTTGTATTTGAGTCATTTGACCATGTTTTGGCAATGGATTCAATTCTACATGTATCTCTTTGGCATCATTTTCTTGGGCACATGTCCTCGAAAGGAATGAAAATGCTTACACACTTGCAATATCTTCCACTCCTTAACTATAAGTGCTTTGAGTCTTATGATCATTATGTATATGACTGACTAACACATAATATGCATAAAAAGTTTGGTATGACATGCATGGGTGAGCTTTCGACTTTTGTTCTTTCAGATAGATGCAGTGCTATGCCTTGCAAGTCATTAGGTGGCACAAAGTATTTTGTTACCTTCATTGATGGCTATACACATAAGGTATGGGCATACCCTATTAATTAGAAATCAAATATCTTGGCTACATTTCATCGTTGTCTTGCTTTAGTTGAGAACCAATCTGGGTATAGTCTAAAATGCCTAAGGTTAGATAATGAGGGGATGAGTATGTCTCTAAAGCCTTTGAGTAGTTTTGTGATAAGAGAGGTATTAAGCGTCAATTGATTGCCCCATTCACTCCACCCCAAAATGATATAGATGAGCACATGAATAGAACAATTCAAGAGTGAGTTCGTTGTATGCTTAGCCAAGTGGGCTTACCACACCATTTTTGGGCTGAGATAGCTACTAATGTCGTATACTTTATAAATCAATCCCCATGTGCTGCTCTTGACTATCAAGTTGCAGAGAAGATATGGTCTGGAAAACCTCCCTCATATGCTCATTTGCATGTCTTTGATTATGAGGATTTTTGTCATGTTCCCAAGGACAAGCACAATAAGTTGGATCCTAAGTCTAGAAAATGCATATTTCTTAGTTATGGAGATACAAGTGAGATGGTTTATTGCCTATGGGATCCGCAGGCTTGGAAGGTTATCCTCGACCATGATGTTGTTCTCCATGAGAAGAAAATGCATAAGCACCCTGAGAATTTCATTAAGGTATGCAAGGTGATATTTCAGGAGAAGCCTCCTACTGTTGAGCAGCCAGCTAAATAGCCTACAGCAGCAATTGATGCTCTAGTTGCCCAAGTCCTTGATGCTCCACATGATATGCAAGCTCCACAATCTATTTTGAGGCAATCTACTGGAGATAGACAACAGCCTGTGCGGTTTCAGCACTCTATGGATTATGTTATGGTGACAAATGCTAGTGAGTCTCTTGCTTAGGATGAGGCCAAGAACAGAGATGATAGTCACTTTTAGGAGAGAGCCATGCAATCAAAGTATGACTCGCTGTAGAAAAATCACACGTGAAATTTGGTTCCTTCGCCTAGTGAAAAGCGTGCTTTGCCATGCAAGTGGATGTACAAGTTGAAAAGTATCCCTAGACGCCCCAAGTTGGCATACAAGGCCAGATTGGTTGCTAAAGGTTTCAAGCAGGTGTATGGTGTGTGGACTTTAATAAAGTCTTTTCTCCAATTGTGAATATGACTACTCTACACTTGGTACCAACTTTGGTTTCCTGGCTTGGCTTGGCTCTTTATCATATGGATGTCAAGCCATCTTTTCTTCATGAAGGCTTGCATGATGAGATTTGTATGGAGTGATCTAAGGACTTTGCAGAACTTGGCATGGACTACCTAGTGTGTAGATTGAGAAAGAACCTTTATGGCCTTAAGCACACACCTAGGGAATAGTACCACAATTTTAATGATTTTATGCATTCACAATGATATTTCCGCAGTGATATGGATCCGTATTTATACATGAAGAAAGCTCGTGATGACAGCCTTATGATTTTAATCCTCCATGTGGATGATATTTTGATTGTTGAGAATGCTCATGATGAGTTTGATGCCTTAAAAGGTCGGCTCAAGAAGAGCTTTGAGATGAAGGACATGGAACAAGCCTCATATATTCTCGGGCTATACATTACGCATGATCACTCTAAGGGGCTCCTTTACTTGTCACAGGAGTACATCCAGAAGGTCCTTGAGCGATTTCATTTGCAAGACGTTAAGCCTATTGGATGTCCTTTACCTTCTCATACAAAGATTAGTCAAGCTAGTTATCCACAATCTAATAATGAGTAGAAGACCGAGATGGCTAAGATTCCTTATGTATCCGCAATGAGCAAATTTGATATATGCCATAATAGCCACTCATTCGGACATAGCATTTGCAATGGGATTTGTTGTACACTATATGGCTATACCTAGAAGACGACATTGGGATGTCGTCGAGGATATCATGAGGTACCTAAAGGTCATAGTAGTTACATGCATCTGTTATGGTAGCTAGGATACAAGATTCGTGGGGTACACTGACTCTAATTATGTAGGGCATGTACATAGTAGGAACTCCACCTTTTGGCTATCTCTTCACCTTTGCTGGAGGTGTTGTTTCTTGAATATCTATGGTATAGAAATGCACAAGCCTATCTACTACTGGGGCAAAGTATGTTGCAGTCACTAAGGCTTGCAAGGAGGCTCTCTAATTAGGCGGTTTGGTGACAAACCTTGGTATTACTAATGAGGTCCCTACACTACATTTGAATTCTATGAGTGCTATTCAATTGGCCAAGAATCCGGTCTTCCATGCAAAGGTATATAAAGCAATGGACTTAAAGGTATATAAAGCAAAGTTGAGATCTTGACAATCGCAATGGACTTAAAGGTATATAAAGCAAAGGCTATACAAAACTAAGTGCAAGGTGATATACTAGTATGTGTGTGCAATAGTACACATATATTCTATGAAGTGTGGGGTTATGCAAGATGCATAGTTGCATGTGCATACAATGTAATATGATACAAGGATTTATGCACTAGGAGTATTTAGCATTGCTAGGTGGATTGTGCGTTGGGATGTACGCTAGGATGTATGCCTTAAGATAGTGCAATTATGTATGTGTGCACTAGGATATAGGTGTTAAGGCATGGTGTTTCTAAATGAATCATAATGCTTACTATGAGTGCATTATTGGGACGATGTCCAAGACTCTCTTGCATGGAGTGTATGCCTATCAATCTCTACATATAAAGCAAGGCCATGTACACAAAGGTCTAGGTGCTAGAAGATACATGTGCGATGCATGGTTTCCTAAGTATGAAGTGTTGTACATTGGTTTGTGTGCAAGATGAGTGCACTAGTACACATGCACTTGGGTACAATGTGCAAGGAATTTGCACATAGTGCACTGGTGTATAGAGCAATGTGCAATGATGACATGCATTACGTATGTGCACTATTAGATGCGCTAGTATGCAATGGTGTTAGTGTTTCCTCATATATGTGCAAGGTGTGGGATTACTGCACTTGTCCACTAGTAGGGGTCATGATGTGTGTTGGACTAGGTTCAAGAATGGTGTGCATGATGTGTGTTCACTAGGATATACTAGTGCTCATTGCACATTTACTAGTACATAGTGTAGTAAGGTGGGCGTAAGGTGTAAGGCTAACTTAGCTTTGAGGTGTGCACGTAGGTGCTGGGATATGTGCACAATGGTATGTGTAAGGTTTGTTGATGCATCTGTAATAAGGTGTAGAAAGGTGTGTGTGTGCCAAGTGATACATGCAATAGCAGTTGGTACATCGATGCATAATGATGAGTCGACACTAAGGTTAGTGCAACATGGCATAGTGCATGAGGCTATAATGCATTAAGATAGTACACTAGAGTGGTGCACTAGGGTGTAGTGCACTAGAGTTAGTGTGCAAGTATGGGGCTAGTGCATGGAGTGTATGCACTACAATACTCTAATGCACTAGGGTGTTTACTGGATGCAAAGGGCCCTCTATGGCTAGAAGCCAGCTCCTCAAGCTTGATACCTAAGGATTAATTGATTCTTCTTACAGAGTGGCCTCTGTCGATTAGATCATGACCACAACCTTTATTATAAGGTTGAGGGTGGCATGTATGCTCATCATTTTGTATGTGGATGACTTGTTTATCACAAGGAGTGGTTGATCGGACTTTGGGAGATCTTGAGACAAAAGTTCAACATGACAGATCTAGGGATCCTACACTTCTTCCTTGGCTTGGAGATCTATCAAATGGTACAGGGTATCTTCATATGCCAACACAAGTATATCTCCGAGTTATTTTCGATGTTTGATATGGCCGAGTGTCGACCAATTTTTTGCCCCTGGACCCAAAGTCCAAGCTTTTAATGACTAGTGATCCCCTTTCAAATGCTACTGGTACGTGTGCCTTGGTAGCTTGTTGATTTGGCTCATTCACACTCAACCAAATGCTTCGTTGTCTTCTTTTACAAAGACTCCTACTCATACTCACTAAAGAGCCACTTTACATGTTCTGCACTATTCACGAGAAACTCGATCCTATGGGATCATATACAAAGAGGGAACCACTGTTTCTAGATGGAGTGATTCAAACTAGGCAGGTCATATGATTCAAGACTACCCACTAAAGGTTATGCTTTCTCTTTGGATCGGGAGCTATCTCATGGAGCAATATGAAGCAAACCATTGTGGCACTTTCTTCTACAAAGACCGAGTATTAAGCCCTTTGTTCCATAACTATGGAGGTAGTTTGGCCCTGTCGGGTGTTGGCAGAGATTGGCTTTCCGTAGAGAAGTCCCACTCAACTATACATGGATAACCAAAGTGCCTTAGCTTTGGCCAAGAACCCCATGTTTCATGCTTGCATGAAGCACATAAAGGTTCATTATCATTATGTATAGGAATGGATCGTGGATTCCGAGTTAGCAGTGGTCTACTATCCTATAGTGGACAATGAGACAAACCTCTTCACGAAGCCTCTACCCAAGGCTTCTATGCTTTGTCACATGAGATCATTAGGTCTTGAAACTCTCCTAGGATATGAGGGTGTTATATTTTGTCAGTCTATTATCTCTTAGTTATGAGCCACATGGCAAAGTCTAACAAGGATACTTAGAGCTATCACTCTGTCTTTCTTCTCAATTTTGGTGTGTCGGTCAATAGTGTTGCCTTGCCAAATGATTTTTAATCCCCCAACACGACTGCGATTTTTTCCCAACTGCCCAAGTGCCACATCAGCATTTCTGCAGACTGCATAAAATGTAGTTCAATGCAGTCAAACTGCATTTAATGCAGTTGGCCAGCCTCAATCAGTCAGTTTTGAGCTTTTCTACTATATATAACAAACGCAAACAGTGGGCATATCATTCATTTTTATGTATTCCACTTTCTCCGTCAACTAGCTACAGTCTTCTCCATCACCCTCATGGACAGCAGACTGCACAGTCCATCTCTGCCTTTGTCACCATCACCGTCAAAGGTGCTGCCATCATTATTCGGCCTAATCTCATGCCCTCATTGGCACCTTGGGCTACGTGTAGGGACTGATCAGTCCTCATTCTATTCAGCCTTCTTCTTTGTTCAGTGGAGATCATTCTTCTCTTCCTACTTTCTCTTGTTTTCTCCTTTTTTCTCCATGCTCATGATTCTCTTCCATTGCACACTCACACAACAATGGGCACTTTGTTTATGTCCTATTCCTTCAAGAGCTATTTCTCTACCCTATATTTTTTTATCTCTCACTAAGATACATTAGTCCCACTTGATTTACTCATACCTTTCTACTTTGTCTACCTCAAGCACACAAGACAAAAGCAAAAGGTTCATCTTTTAAGACTCGGCGTGACTCCCTTGCCCACTATCATTTGGTTGGTTGGAAAGAAGCTTAACATTGTCTCCGATCCATGCAAGCACGCTTCCAAGCTCTCCTCAACCCATCACCTTCAATTTGTCCATCCTCCACCAGCAAGCAAGAACAATAGAAGAGAATAAGAGAAGAGAAAGTCAAGAAGATGGGAATTATTACCCTCTCTATCTCTCAAGCTCTCAAGCTCATTCCCTCACATGTCCTCCCTCTCAAGCTCAAGTAACAGTAGAGAACAGAGAAGAGGATAAAAGAAGAGAACTTATTGCATCCACAAGAATAGAACATTCTATTCAGTTTTGACCTTTAGCATAATTGAGCTTGGGTGTTGATTCCATTCCAATGTAGACTCATCATTTCACTCCAAATTGATATTTTTCTGGAGAAAATGTTAGCAAACCTGTGTTTGACTGTTTTCTTTTGTGTCCATCTCCTGGTTGTGAGCCTCCACTAAAGTCAAGCAAGGACGATTGGAACTCTAGTGCTTCTCTGCATATTACAAAATTTGTAAATTGCAGTGTTAAGTTGGTATTATTGGATTTGTGGCACTCTTACCAGGAGTACAGTGGTGATTTGAATCTCTAATAAATACACAAGTTCTGTGGTTTTGTTGATAATAATGTGCCATCCTCACAAGTTCATGTGTTTTTGGCTACATTATTGTTGCCCATTCAGGTGCATTGATAAGGGTAGAAGCAATATGGCAAACTTCTAGCTGTGCCCACATAGTGCACGTTCCTTCCAGCCATCTGTCAGATTTGGTGTCAGGAACGCAAGCTTGAGAAATGCTTGCCATGCCATTTTGTGGGCCGAAATTTTGGCTTAGCAGGACTATTGCTTTGGGATGCTTCTTATTTGAGTAGAAATATGAATGGAAGTCCCCTTTAGGTGAGCCCACTAGCATTATTCTGACTCACTCTGTGTCTGGTTTTGAACCCTTAGAGATTCGACCCTGTCAGCAACTTCATGCCTTCCAGCAGCTGTATAGATCTTACTCATGTAGATATAAGCTGCAGGATCCTTCTCATCCAACTGCACGGCATGCTCAAATGCCAGCCTTCCAAGCTTTACATTCCCCCATTTTGAAGCAGCACCCAACACAATGAGCCATATCCTAAGGTCAGCAGAAAATGGCATGTTCTTCATCACTACTATTGCCTTGTCTAGGTGCCCCGCACGGGCAAAGAGATCAAACATGCAACTGCGGTGCTCAACATTTGGAATGATGCCAAATCTTGTGCTCATTGTTTCAAAGTACATTTGCGCCTTATCTAATAGCCCTGTGTGAGTGCAGGCATTCAGCAAAATTGTGAATGTTATGGAGTCTGGCTTGATACCTTCTATCATTTTGTCAAATAGGTAGAAGACACTTTCAGTCTCCCCATGAAGGCAGTATCCTGCTGTTAGCACATTCCACAAGGCGACATTCCGAACTGGGATCTCATCAAAGACTTCTTGTGCTTTTGCAAGCAAGCCACATTTTGCATACATATCTACCAATGCAGTACCGGCCATTATATCTTTTTCCAGCATCCCCTCTCTAAGAACGGCAGCATGTATCTCTTTGCCTGTCTCTGCAGCTCCCATGATGCCACAGGCTTTCAAGAGGCAAATATAGGTGATTGCATTTGGAGAAACACCATCAAGTTGCATTCGATCAAAACACTTCAACACTACTTCCCCATGCCCATGTTGGGCATATCCTGATATTAGTGCATTCCACGACACAACATTCCGGCCTGGAAGCTGGTCAAATACATGTTGTGCTTTTGCCAACAAGCCAAATTTAGTGTACATATCTACCACTGCAGTACCAACTACAATGTCCTCATTCAGCAACCCCTTCTGCATAATGTCAGCATGTATTTCTATACCTTTGTCTATAGCTCCTATGCTAGCACAGGCTTTGAGGATGCAAATGTAAGTGACTGAATTTGGAGAGAAGCCCTCATCTTGCATACCTTTGAAACACCTCAGCACTTGTTCACCACATCCATATTTTAGATATCCTGTCATGAGTGCATTCCAAGAAACCACATTCCAAGCCGGAAGGTTGTTAAATACTTCTTGTGCTTTCTCAACCAGACCACATTTGGCATACATATCTACCAATGCAGTACCAACAATCACATCCTTTTTCAGTAGCCCTTCTTCGACAATTTTTGCATGCAGCTCTATGCCCTTGTCTGCAGCACCTATGCTGCCACATGCCTTCAAGATGCAAATGTAAGTAACTGCGTCTGGAAAGAGTCCCTCAATTTGCATTCGGTAATAACACTTTAATGCTTGATCACCATGCCCATGTTGAGCATATCCTGCAAGAAGTGCACTCCATGACACCAAATCCCGAAGCGGTAGTTTATCGAACACTTCTCGTGCTTTGGCAAGAGAGCCGCACTTGGCATACATAGTAATCAAGGTACTACCCAGAAAAATGTCTTTTTCCAGCAATCCCCTTCTGACTATATCAGCATGTATGGTAGTGCCTCTTTGCAAATCTTTCTCTTTGGCACAAGCCTTCAATATGGACACAATCGTGCATGGCCGCCGCAAATCCTGCTGCAATCTCTGCTGGCTGCTGTGACTGCCCATCGTTTCCTCCTCTTCTTCTTCCTCTTCCTCTTCCTGCTTCTACTCCATACATAGAACTTCTCTGCGTCTGTTACTTCTTTAATCTCGGCAGTCCTCTCCTCCTTGGATGCTTTTGAAATAGCCATCGATCAACAGGAGTCCGAGCAGAAAATCTTTGGTCGCTCTCTGCCTACACGTGGTATTGAGACGCGCTTCCATAACCAGAGAACGGAAGCCATATAGATCCGTTAAGCAAGCTTGGACTCTCTCTGGAACGGATACAGTGACACCTTCATGTCTCTTAAGATTTCAAATTGTTGTCCTTGCGGTGGGGTCTCAAGCTGGTTACACACCAAATAGCGAACCCCCCAAACCCTCCCTCCCCGCCTGCCCCGGTCCCCGAGTGTTGGCATGTAAGTTTTGAAACTAGGCAGAGACATGGGCTCAAAGACTTTAAACACTAAAAGGACATATTTTTAAAAAATTAAAAATTTATTATATTTATAATTTTTTATTGGTTGCAAATACAAAAAGTGTACACTTGTTCATCACCTTGCAAACTTTGGGGTTTTGAGGGGGGGGGGGGGGGGGGGGGGGGGGGGGGGCGGGGGGGTGATAAACCTGCACTCGTTACGCACTCAACACGGCACAGAAAGGTAACACGATATGAGCTCAAGGTATACTCTTGTATTATTCAATCCAAAAGCGGGACAACATAGACACATCCCAGGACTACACCCTCGTGACGCCGCACATAAGAGGGTTCACCACTGGGCATAGGGAATCACACGTAGAGTGGAAACAAGGCAGGGCTTTGAGGCACTACTACTCCCTATATAGGTGCAATCGGTAGCAACGGCATGGTATAGCTACAAAGCCCTTACACTCACCCCCGCTTACTGGATTGCTAACCTCAGCAATCTAAGGGTAGTGTTTGTTATTTGACTCATCCGGGGTCTTAACGCAGCTTTTTCTATCAAGCTGGTCAGTGTCTGCCGGTCTAAAGGACCGCGGGGTTTTAACACAGTCTATGCTATTAGACTGGCCAGTGTCTGCTGCACTAGGACATTGGGGCTTTTTATTTATTGGAGTTGTTTTTTGGATGGTTGCTACCATGCGGGTCCACCCTCGACTCGATTACATTTGAGGAGTGGGGCATGTTTGGGTCTATGCTTGAAAACCGCATTATTTGTTGAAGTGTTGAGGCGGCTCAAGGGTCGGTAGAAGGAGCCAGGGGGTTCTCCTCGAGCCAAAGGGCGAAGGCATCCTTTCCGCATTCACGGGCCTCCGCTTCTGAGATCCAAGTGGCCTCCTTGAGTGGACGCCCGTGCCACTTGGTGAGGTATTCGGGAAAGCCTCTTTGTTCCCGGCGTCGGAGGAATGCTTCTACTTCGAAGGGACCATTGGAATGGAGCATTGGTACGCGCCGTCCCCATTGGTTGTCGGGATAGAACCTGCGCAGAAGACGAGCATGAAATGCATTATGAACACAAACACTGTCTGGCAGGTCCAGCTTGTAGGTGACTTCGTTCAGCACTTGAGTGATGCGGTAGGGTCCATAGTAGCGGTGATTGAACTTGGGGGTCATGTTTTTGGGAAGTGACATATTCTTAGAGCTTACTAGGACCAGATCTCCTTTGGCAAATAGTACTGCCTTTCTCTTCTTGTTTGCTTGCTCTATCATTGTTATCTTGCTCTGCTCGAGACTTTGCTTAGCTGTTGCATTGCGATCTCTCCATTTCTTCAAGAATTCTTCGGCATCTTGATCCTCCGCTTTGGCCGCTCCGGATGCTAAGGCCAGTGGTGTAATGACTTCTTTTCCTGTGGCTAACTCAAAGGGAGTGTACCCCGTAGCCGAGTGGATGGAGCTATTATAGTGGAATTCCAAGACATCAAGGTACAAGGCCCAATCCTTCTAATCCACTCTAGCATAACTGCGGAGGTAATCTTCGATGCCTTGGTTGACTCGTTCTGTCTGTCCATCTGTCTCCGGGTGGAAGGATGATGAGAATCTCAGTTGGGTTTCTAGAGTCTTAAAGAGTTCCTTCCACATGTCGCTCATGAATCTTCCATCTCTATCTGATACAATGGCCAATGGTAAGCCATGCAGTTTGAATACATGTGTGAAGAAGAGACGTGCTACCTCCTTGGCATTCAGTGGTGGTTTGGCCGGGATGAAGTGGGCTTGTTTGGAAAAATAGTCCACCACTACAAAGATGATTGTGTGTCCATGGGATTCCGGTAGTTCCACAATGAAGTCCATGCTGATGACATCCCATGGGCGGCTAGGTACGGGTAATGGCTGTAGTAAGCCGGCTGGTTTTGATCTTGGTGCTTTGACCATTTGGCAAGTGGGGCAAGTCTTGATGTAGTCTATCACTTCTTCCTTCATGTTCGGCCAAAAGAACTGCTTCCTAAGGGCCTCCAAGGTTTTGCTTTGCCCTTTGTGGCCTCCAATCTTGCCGTCGTGTATCTCATGCAGGATGAGTTTCTTTAATTCCACATTGTTGGGGATATATAATCTCTTGCCTAAAAATAGAATACCTTCTTCTAAGGTGTACATTCCATGGGGTGTCTCCTCTGCTTCCACATCTTTGATTATCTTGTGCATTTCTTGATCTTGTTCTAGGGCCTCTTTGACAAGTTCTATGAAGTTGCTGCTGACCACACTGACAGCTTTCAGGTCAACTTTCCGGCTCAAGGCATCTGCTATTTTATTAGTGGAGCCGGGTTTGTGCTTAATCTCCAGGTCAAACTTGGCTAGGAAGTCTAGCCAGCGGGCTTGCTTTGCCGATAACTTGGGTTGAGATTGGAAGTATTTGAGGGAGATATTGTCGGTGAAGACTACTGTATGCTTGACTTGAACATAGTGCTTCCATTTTCTAAGGCAGTGGATGACTGCTAACATTTCTTTCTCATGTGTGCTCCACCTTGTTTCAGCATCGGTAAACTTCTTTGATTCATACGCAATGGGGTGACCCTCTTGGACCAGTACACCCCCTATGCCATAGTCAGATGCATCTGTAGAGATTTCAAAGGGTTTGGTGAAGTTCGGCACCCTTAGGACGGGAGTTTGGCTCATGCACTTCTTCATCTGCTCAAAGGCTTCCTGCTGCTTGTTCCCCCATGTAAAAGAGTGGTCTTCTTTGGTGAGGTGGGAGAGGGGGGTAGTGATAAGGCTGTAATCTTTGATGAATCTTCGACAAAATACTGTGAAGCTTAGGAACTCCCACACTTCCCTTACAGTTTTCAGTACGGGCCATTTTTGAACAGCTTCCACTTTCTTAGGGTCCACTTTGATTCCATCTGCTCCTACAATAAAGCCTAAGAATTCCAATTCTTTCACTGCGAACTCACATTTTTCCGGCTTGGCATATAACTGATGTTGCCGCAACTTTTCAAAAACTTTACGTAAGTGTTCCTTGTGCTCTTCTAAGGTTTTGCTGTAAACTAGGAGGTCATCTATGTAGATAATGACAAAAATATCTATCTCCGGTCTAAAAATTCCATCCATAAGGCCACAAAATGTGCCTGGCCCATTGCTTAGGCCGAACCCTAATACTAACCACTCAAAACTACCATATCGAGTACGAAAGGCTATTTTTGGGATATCTTCTTCGGCTATGCAGATTTGGTGGTATCCTGATCTAAGGTCAATCCGACTGAAGTGTTTGGCCCCGTGCAGTCTATCTAAGAGGTCCTCCACTAGAGGCATGGAGTATTTGTTTTTTATGGTGATTTTGTTAAGAGCCCTATAATCTACACAGAGTCTAAGTCCCCCATCCTTCTTCTTTACAAACAACACTGGAGCGCCAAAGGGGGATTTGCTAGGGCGGATAAATCCTTGTTCTTCTAGTTCATGTAGTTGCTTCTTCAATTCCATGAGCTCGGTATGGTGCATGCGATAGGGAGCTCGGGCCGGTGGGGCAGACCCTGGAATTAGCTCAATCTTGTGATCCACATCTCGTCTGGGTGGTAGACCCTTGGGTAATTCGGCTGGCATTACATCTTTGAATTCTTCAAGTATTTCTGCCACTTCTGTGTTCTTCTTCTGTTGTTTGGGTTTCTTGCCATTTTCTTCTTCTTCAATTGGTCTGATCATACACAAATAGACCATATCACCTTGCTTGACTGACTTCTCGACTTGCTTTGCACTGCATGTCATGATACGTGGCCTGATGACGGTCCCTTGGACCGGTGCTTTTTGGGTTTGGCCCTTTGGTTGGCTTGTTGTTGGTTTTGCTGTTTGGCATGATACTCCTGGCTTATTCTCCTTCATTTGTACTTTGATTGGGGTCCTAGCAGGTAGCTGCATTCTTTCGCATGGTACTCTTACGCCTTCTCCTTGCATATCTAGCATCATTTCATTCACCCCCTTACCAAACATTGCAATGACATACTTGTCATAGAATTCCAAGCCTAATATCACTTCAAAATCATCCATGGGGATTACTAAGAAGTTGAGTTTCGCTTTCCACTTGTCGGCTTCCACTTGGACTGCAAAGACTTGCTTCACTTCCTTGGCTTCTCCTTGTGCGAATGTTACTGGTAATCCTTCTGGGGCTTTTGATAGCTTCAATCCATGTTTTACTGCACACTGTGGTGTCATGAAGTTGTGAGTTGCTCCTGTGTCCACCATGATAGGTTGGTTTCCATCGTCCATCCGGCCTTTGATGTATAGATGGTGGACTGCCGCTACCCTGGCTGCCATGCATTGAGGTCGGGCACTAGCTGACCCTACCCTTGGGTGATCCATGCTCTCTTCACTCCCATTTGGAATTTCCTGGATCCGTGGTGGTAGTGGTTCTTCTCCTCCGTATGCACAAGTTGCATTCACCCTTGATCCGCTTGATGAAGCTGTGTCTTCTATTGGGCACCTGTTTTGGTAGTGTGGACCCCCGCATTTGAAGCATCTGATGCCGGTGGACGGTCCTGGGGGTCTCCACCATGATGTGTTTGATCCTGCGGTCCCATATGACGTGCTAGGGGTTGGCCTGTAGTGATTGTTTCCCCATCTCCCTGCTGCTCCTCTTGGTACTAATGCGGTTTGGGATACGGCCGTGGTGTTAGTGGTCTTTTGACTCCTTGTATCTGTGAATGCCCCTCTAGGAGCATTGGGCCTCTGGTTCTAGGAGTTGTTGTTGTTGAAGGTGTTGTTGAAATTGTTGTTGAACCTGTTTTGATTCCCTTGTGTTGTTCTTCTGCCTTCCAGGTCTACCAGTCGTTCGGCCATCCTCATGGCTTCTGCTAAGCTTGTTGGCTCCTGTCTCTCCACATCTCTTCTAGCCCATTCTTGCATCCCAAACAAAAATCCATGTAGCTTCGTGTCGGTGTCCATGTTTGGTAGCTGCAGCATGATTTGCCTATACTTGCTGACATACTCTTTCATTTTTCCCCGTGCTTGCTTGAGGTTCCTCCATTCATCTCTCACTTTGAATTTCTCCAGCTTTGGGATAAAGTAGTCCTTCAGTTCTTCCTGGATCTCTTCCATGAACAGATTGTGTGGCCCTGCTCTTGTTCTAACAGGTACCAACTGGCAGCGTCCTCCTCCAAGTAAATGGCTGCCACCTCCGCCTTCCTGTCTTCGGTAATTCTTGAATACTTTAAGTACCTATCCACCTCTGCGATCCATTTCTTCAGGACCAACCCATCTCTCTCTCCCTTGTACTTGGCGGGTTGGGGCATCTTGAATTTCCCGTAATCATCTTCTGAACTACTGCTATCTTCCTCTTCTTTGAGATGGTGCTTCTTCTCCTTCTTCTTGTCTTTCTTTTTGCTTCCTAATTCTACTACTTTCTCCTTCTCCTTTCTTGTATCTTGCACCCTCCTAGATGACTCCTCTCTACCCGTTCTATCCATCTCCTCTTGCATTCGGTGTCTTTTCTCCTCTTCTTGTTGTTGATTCACCCATTCCCTATAGCCCTGCTCTACTTCTAGTTTTTTCCTCCTTTCTTCCTCTTCCTCTTTCATCAGCATGTTCCTCCATATTGATTCTAGCATGCTGGACATACCATCTAATTGTCTTTCCAGCCCGGCCACCTTCTCTTCTTGGGCCACTCTCCATTCTTGTCCCCTACTCTTCTTCCTCTCCTCCAGTGTCGAGAGGGTGATATTCTCCCTTTCTTCCTCCATGTGGTTGGTGGTGGTGTCGACGCAGGGAAGCCGTGTTTCGCCTGTGGGGGTGTGGGTCGTGCCGCGGGGAAGCCGCGTCACGTCTTCAGGCGGTGGGATGTCGAGGTTGGGACGTCACGCCGGGGCGACGCGTCGTGGGGGCGTCGCAATGTGGGGCGACGCGACGTGGGGCGACGTGACGTGGGGCGACACGACGCGGGGCGTCGCGCTGTGGGTCGTTACGATTTCGATCTCTTCGGGGCACTGGATCTTTCCTCCTGCTTCCGTGAGCACTCCTTCACTCCGAGCAAGAGTTGCTCTGATACCAAGTGTGATAAACCTGCACTCGTTACGCACTCAACACGGCACAGAAAGGTAACACGATATGAGCTCAAGGTATACTCTTGTATTATTCAATCCAAAAGCGGGACAACATAGACACATCCCAGGACTACACCCTCGTGACGCCGCACATAAGAGGGTTCACCATTGGGCATAAGGAATCACACGTAGAGTGGAAATAAGGCAGGGCTTTGAGTCACTACTACTCCCTATATAGGTGCAATCGGTAGCAACGGCATGGTATAGCTACAAAGCCCTTACAGGGGGGGGGTTCACTTACTTAATAGGTAAACAATATGTCATGTCTTCCCCAATGTGTAAAGGATTGCGGATACCCAACCTTTAAAGAAGTATTTTGATTGGTTAATACTTGCAAAGTGGGCATCTGCCATTTGATGTATAACCGGCCTCAGTTTTTGAACTATCGCTTCCCTCAGGAAGGCTTTAGCATTTGACTCTTATCTAGATTGAAGATTGTTCACCAATGATTTTTCTTTTTAAGTCCTAATGTTTTGCAACATATCTTGTGCATCGCATATTCATACATTTTTACTATTTTCCACAACTGTTATAGATAAGCACTGTGATAAGTGTGTAGACTTGTTATAATGCAATTTTAATGCCTTCTACAAGACTGTATGGTGGTCTAACTCTTTTACAAAAGCAATATGGCTCAAAATGATCCATGATTTTGATAGCTCCTATCATACGATATCTCAAAGAGAGGCAAGTTCAATTACTACTTTGAGCTCTTTCTCCTAGAGCATCTACTTTCTTTGTTGCTTGGACAAGAATATCTTCACTACTTACAAATGATTATGCAGCTTCTTTGATTTTTTTTTCTTATTGCTCGACCTATGAAATAAAACCCATTCTCAGTCCAAGCACTTCATGGATTGGTTTGTCCTAGAGAATTACTGAATTTCTAATTGGTAACCCTCAACAGTAATGGAAGAAAAAGAGCAAGGAGCAAAAGCCATGAATGCCTCGATTTTAGCTGTCATTTTTTGGCATTTCATTTTGCTCTAAGGTTAATGGTGATTATTTAGGTCACAATGTAATCAATGCCTTATATAGGTCATTTTGTGAGATCTCGGCTCACTTTCATGCAAATTGTAAAGAGCTTCCATTAGAATTTTAGGCAAGACTATCCAGTGAAGCAAGTTCTTATCATTAAGTGCTTAAAGGAAGAGGGTCAACTCAAGGCTTAATTAGAAAATGGTGCCCAATGGAGAAGGGTATCCCAAAAAAAAGGCCATGTATAAACGCTAGAAAAGAGGAACGAAGGATCATTCTTTTATGTGTGAACATTTTTCTCAAGCACTCTCTTGCTCACTTTTGCATTCTAGCTTTCTATCATTGGGGGGGGGGGGGGGGGGGGGGGATTGTGGGTGAGTGACTGAGTGAGGTTGGAACTAAGAGTGAAGCACTCCATTAGCTCTAGCATCTCCATTGCCATACATGTCTTGTTCTTCACCTTGCAATGCGGTTTGAGCTTGGAGCAAGCTATGAGTGTAGATCACGCACTTGGAGCAAGGTGACCACTCTCAAATTTGTTGATTTGCTTGCCTACTTTATTAAAAGTGTAAAACTCAATTTTTTGGAGGTAGGTTGTACTCCTGAATGAATAAGAGTTCCCCTCTTGTCTTTTTGTTGAGGTTGAAGCCTTGACCTTTTTTTTTCATTGCCAAGACCAAACAAAATTAACCAACCAAGGCACGCACTTCTCCACCGTGCTTAGGAATTGGATGCTTGCAATCTTCAAAGCATGCATGGTTAGGGAAGGAGGTAAATGTTAGATAATGCAATAATGCTTGTGTATTGAGTGAGGATTGATCGGAGTATAGATTTGGGACACATGAAGGACAATTCATGCGCATCACTCACAATTGAATGCCGATGTGCTCAAATGTTTTCCTTGGGTCTCAATCACTCTCAATGACCTAGATTGACCCTCGACTTGAGTATCCACCTCTTGACTGCACACCAAAACACCTCAAATTGAAGCAACCGAGTAGCCCACATCATGTGCTTCACAACTAGACCAACCCACTAATCGAATGCATCCCATTTGAGCACTCATTCACTCAGTTGGAAAGCAAATCCCCATCTAGTATCGTGCACTTGAGCACTAGGTCCCATTTGCATAGAGCATTGAGCTAGAGTATTAGAGCATTCAACTAACTACACTTGAGTCCATCAACTCGAAGCATAGGCTACTACAATATTAGATTTGGCAATGGCTAAAGAATTGTTTAGTTGAGTCCCACGTGATTGACCACCAGTGAGAGACCCATGCTCAAGACCCATGCTCAACTAAACCAACCGCCCTCAAGTGAGCGCTCAAGTTTGCACCTTTTTGAACTTACATCTTTGTAGGCTAGGTCCTCACCCTTGAGTGCTAGGGCACTCAATCAATAATCCACTCTTGAGTTGGCCCTTGAGCTTGCACCTTTAGGATCACTAGGGAACCTTACAACCTTGCTAAAGTATCAGCACGATCAAGTGACTAGCCATTGACAACAAATCCTTGACCACCACAAAGCATGCCGCTCGAGTCTAGCCACTTGAGCTTGCATCCTTCACAATCGACACCCATCAATTGCATGATCCCTTGAGTGCTTGATAGGACCACTTGCAAGTGTGACACTCATAGACATTACTACATGTGCAACAATGAAGGGAGAACCCATTACACTACCATAACATAGAGGCTCAAGCGATGGATAGATGCTATAAGAGTGGGTATCACTGTCAAACAAGGCTATGTGTGCACTCTACATATGATTAGAAAGAAAATAGAGCATATTTGAGCACGAGAAAATGGATAATGATTGAAATTTGTTAATGCAAAATGTATATTTGAGCACAAACTCAAGCAATAAGGCATGGAGCACACTTGAGCCCTTCTCACTCGAGTCTCTCCCCAAGGAAGTCACTTGATCACCAGCACACAAAGGACCATTCACACACATCACTTGCAATTAAGCACCCATATGCTCAAGTGAATATTCCCCTTGAGTCCCAACCACTCCAATGACTTGGACTATCCCTTCATGTTACACTCTATGAGCTCAATATGAAACCCTTGGACACACTCTTATTATTTCAAGGGGCTCGATGCATGAAGCCTAAGGCTACCCCTCACCTAGTATACTCACATGGGTACCAACCTACCAAATGATAGATTGATTCAAAGAAAATGTATCGAGCAGACTTACCAATACTTACGACGTTCATTCATAAGCATTACTCCATGATCCATGTTCATGGCCTTTCACTCACAATCTTACTTCCATCATTACCTATGCAAGAGAGGAGTTGGCAATGATGAGCTTGAGAATATGAAGAGAAGGATGTAGGGAGATTGAGAGATGGAACAAGATTAAAGAAAGAGAATTTAGAATTTTGAAGATTTAATGGATATGGATAGAGGTGAAACTGAGTGAGTTCATTTCATACAGCTTAGCAAAGCAATCAATTTGCAATGCATCTAAGAGATCTTATAGATATGCCCAAGACAAAGGCACATGCACACACTTGGGACGATAGCCCAACACAAACTGATACTATGGCTTAGTATACACACTAATACATGAATAATCTCTACTGAACATAATCTAAAAGTTATGTGTAAAACCTCAAAATCTCATGCATACATCAATCCACTAATGGAAGATAATAGATAGCACCATTGTAAACAAGACACATGAATAGGAATGCATAAATCCATATAAATACCCTCTACGAGCCTTTAGAAGCACTTCAACCTTTAATTACAATTTTATTATAGCAACAAAACATGATATAGATGCTGCCCCCAAATCCAAAACCATCCAGTGCCCTATCATCTTAACCATGGATTTTAACATGGTAGAAGCCATTGTTCAAGAGGAGATGCCTCGCACTAAAAGGAGTAGAAAATGAGGAATGGGATAGTCTAAAAGCCTTCCTTCTACTTAGAGATGCCAATCATTTTGGGAGCTTTGCTTGGGCTAATAACTAACAAACCCCCCCCCCACCTAGCGGCAAAAAAAACCATCTCTACAAAGCCTTATGGGATCATTGATACGTCTCTTAAGGACTCCTAGGGACCCACATGGATTAGCAAAAGATCCTGCAAACCATAGTACTCTCTAAACATAGGGCCATTTTGACCACTCTATCCCAAATTTCACAAGTAGTGCTCAAGGTGGATTGGTTTCATGCTGACTCACCTTTAGGTTGAATGTAGGAAATTTGGAACAAACACTTTCCAATCCAAGGAATCCTGCTAGGACTTGGACCATGATAGTTAAATATTCCAAGTCTTTTTTTAGTAATTCCAAACATACTCTTACCTAGATTAGGCAACAAAGGAGAGCACAAACATATCAACAAGTCATTAGACTAGAAGCTAAAATAGATAATGAAGCTAGCTACCTATAGGAAGAACTTATTGTAGCCAAAGTAGCTCTACGAAAAGAGGAGGTCATTAAAGCCGATAGTCTCCAGTAATACCTCAAGGTTTGGTGAGCTAACAAAGGTGATAAAACCACTGATGAGGCCTTTCAGGCACTAAAACAAAAGCAAATAAATGAGAGTATACCTATGCTTAGGAAGAAGGATGGAGCATTAACTGCCACATAAGAGGAAAACCTAGAGAGTGCACGTCAATATTTATATGAGATCTTCAGCACTACCAACCCCCCCTACTACCCAACAAACAAAAGCAAAGGCCAAGGTCCCAATATGTAGGGAAAAAATAATGCCCCTTGAGATAGCTAAAGTCCTTGACCAAGATTTCGAGGAGGCCAAACTTGAAGCTACCATCAAGTCTTTAGCTAAAGGTAAATCACTAGGAATGGATGGGTTGCCCAACAAATTCTTCCAACAGTTTTGTGAGATAATGATCCCCCCTCTAATTTTAGTCTAGAGGCTATGCATTAGGGGGCTCTCCCCTCCATCAATGAGGGGTCATTAAATTATTCACAAAAAATATGAGAAAGAGAGTTTAAGGAACTAGAGATCATTGAGCTACCTTAATTCGGCCTATAAGATCTTCACCAAAACTATAGCTCCATAGGCCAAATTTGAAGCTACCATCAAGTCCTTAGCTAAAGAGGTAAATCATCAAGATATATGGGTTCCCCAACGAATTCTATCATTAGTTTTCTGCGATAGTGATCCCCCCTCTAATTTCAATATGAAAGAAGTTGTGCATTACAAGGCTCTCCCCTCCTTCATCAATGAGGGGATCATTAAATTAATTCATTAAAAGGATGAGAAAGAGAGTATAGGAAATTGGAGACCAATAGCCTACCTTAATTCAACCTACAATATTTCATGAAAACTATAACTAGTAGGCTCTCAATCCACCTCGATAGATAGATAAGAAAAGGACATAAAGGATTTATAAAGGAAATGTATATTTTAGATGCCATTATTGGCCTCTACGAGAGACTAGAATTTGCTGAAAAAACAAACAAGATTATATCTTCCTCAAGATTGACTTTAATAAAGCCTATGATAGGTTAGGATGGGATTTTGTCCTTAATCCCTACTTGATATAGGAATCAAGAGAGAAGGTGCATTAAATTCATCTCTATCCTGCTTGGAAATGCTACAACTAATGTGGCAATCACTAGGGAATTATCCTTTTTTCTTTCTTTTGGATGATTTAACAAGGTTGCCCTCTAGCACCCATATTGTTTGCCATTGCTACTGATGATCTTGGGTGGCTACTTCAAGACAAGTACTAAAAGGAAACATAAAGGGCATTAAGCTACCAGATGGGCAAAGAGATATGATATTAAATCTATTCGCATATGACACAAATGCTACTTTGAACAATAACCCCACATCCATTGCAGCATTTTGTCAATGTTTGCAGACCTTATGCCTAACATCTAGATCAAGAGTTAACCATAAGAAAACAAGAATCAAAACTCACATCAAGGACCCCCCTAATTGGATCCTTGTAGCAAAATGTCAACCCATCCATGAAGGAAAAATCTTCATACCTCTTGGAATCCCTATGGGATTTAAGGTCCCACTCAAACAAAGATGGGAATGAGTGTTGCAAAGAATCCAAACCAACCTAGGCACATTTTACCTCTAATTGTCCTCTTGAACCATATTATTATCCCAACATGCATTTATTTATTGGCTTGCTAGAGACTGCCTAAAACTAGTTTAAACCAATTGGAGGCTCTATGCAAGAATATTTTGTAGGAAGGTGATTCTAATCAATTCAAGATACCTAAGGTATCATGGAATATTTGCACTATATCCAAAAAACTTGGGAGACTGGGAATCATCGACATCATGCATCGTGATAAGTTAGCCAATAAATGGATCTTACAATGCCTTCAAAAAGGAGGATTGGGCCATCCTCATCCTTAGCAATCTCAACAAATTTCGACCCTCGACCTGCCCTAGGTGGAAAAATCTCCTAATTCACATAGTCATACTCACCCTTTCTTTGTTTTTGCCCAAAAAGATCTTTCCCCCTAGTCAAGCACTTATGGAAGGCCTAACAAAAGTATAAGTCCCTTATGACATACAAGAAGACACCAAAAATGATGAGTTGGTTTGTTGTAGGATTATGGTTGAGCTTAACTATTAATTCAATTGAGGAGGATCAATTCAAGGAAGCATCCAAACTCAACAAAAAAGGGTTCAAAGTGTGGAAGAACATCTAGGATCCAAGGACTAGGAACTGGATAGACAATAATTGTTTGAGAGTAAGATATAGGCTAAGTAGGCAAGACTTGCAGTTGCTAAATGAAAGGAAGTTTGGAACGATTCTAACCCAGCCTTTTAGCAATGCAAGGGAGAAAATCCATTTTTTTATTACCTAGCTTAGTCATGTCAAATGGATAGGTGATCAAAGAAAATCTTTTCTTCCATTTTCTAACTTAATCGTGTCAAATGGGCAGGTGATCATTCATCTCAACCAAAGATAGGAACTCCAATGGAAGAAATATCAATGGGAGTATAGATTTCAACAAGTTTGGACTAAAAGCTTACCTACTAAGATCTCTTATTTGTTATGGTGGATGATCTTATATAAAGTGATCTAGATGCAAGAAAATGCACTAAAATTTGGCATAAGCAATGCACCTGTGCAAGGTGCGATAGGGAAGTAGAGACTATTCCCCACTTGTTCATCAATTACCCTAGAATTTTGGATAAACTGTGATGGATCCATGCCCTAATTTTTCCCTTTCACCCCTACAAACTTAGCTAGAAAGAGATGTTGTGTCAAGAGAAGATAACAACATACCACCAATTCTATGGACATTTATAAGGGGAGTATTTATTTAGAATATCTAGCTAGACACAAATGCGATTGTTTTTTCTCGCAAAGCTAAAAAATTAGGGAGCATGATCTACCATTTTTCTATGCAGTCATGAATGAGGGAACAAAGGTAGCTCGGGAAGAAGCCAACAAACAAGTACTACAACCTATGAAAGTCTACTATCAAAAGAAAGAGCGTGAGGTGATCTCGTAGAAAAAAGAGGAAGGGGTAGTTGAGTTCTTGCAAAATATGCATGACTTCATCTATGCACATGCTCCATCAACTCCTCTATATGCCTTGAAAAGGGAGAGAATGCATGAGCAAGTCATTGAGATAGCCTGTGCTTTTGGAAACCTTCTTCTAATTTTTTATTCCTCGGATGAATAACATCAAATCTCCTCACTTTTCTTGTGTAGAAGAAATGTTGTGTAACCTTTGGTCATTATGAAATGGGTAGTGCCCCCTCTATTGTACATATTTGCATCTCTCTAATTTAATATAAACTACTAGTGTTTTTTCAAAAAACAAAAGACATATTTGCATATGCCATAGCCCATCCACCTTGCCACCATGGAGCCAACCACCACCACCACACATTTCATCCTCCCTTATGACTAACCAACTAAGAAGTCCAAATCTCTCTTTTCTTTTCATGAACTCCCCAATTTCCATATCTCTCTCTAAACTAATAGCGAATCCAAAGGGTTCGCTTTGAACGATGAATTATGACAGAGGAGTTGGAAAAAGAAATACAAGAGCAAGTCAAGGCTGACCATAAGGTAAAAATGCAAGATATACATATAAAGATTAAGAATGAATTGCAAGCACAAATGCAATTTGAAATGATTTGATGAGGACTAATTTGAAATGAATTGAAAACACAAATTTCTTGCAAATTTGAAATATTGGAATTGATGGAAGAATTGAACACATTTAAGGAAAAAGAAATAAATGTGCAAGAAGAACTACAAAAAGTGAAAGAGGCAATGTGAAAGGGAGGTTCACTCATGGGTAGAAGTGGCAAAGACAACACAGAAGTAGATAGAAGAGGCTAGCCCATGGATTGAGATAGTAAGAAGAATAAAGAAACATTAGTGAACAAGACTAAGGTAATGAATGCTACTTTAGAAGAGGAGGCCAAGAGATGAGCTACGGTACTACATGCATGGGTAATAGGATGGAAGGAGAAGAGCAGCCCACATGAAGATGCTAAGACACTTACCAACAAAATTGGAGCTTCAGATGTATCTATAGTTAATGCTTGGAGAGTATGGAAAGAGGACTCTAAGTCCAAGGCTTTAATCCTTCACTTTGGAGACAAAGAGAAAAAATAAGACCTTCCTCTCTAAGAGGAGAGCCCTCAAAGGTGAGAAGCTTTATTTCAATGAGGATCTTAACCTAGCACAAATAGCACATCGCAAAAAGCACATGCCCAAAGTGTTGGAAGCCCACAAAGAGGGGAAATGGGCATTTATAGGGATGGACACGTCATCATCGATGATGAAGGATTGTGTGATGGCACAAGACTTGCGAGGCACTTAAAATATTAGTATGGAATTGTAATGAAGCCCTACACTTGGATGCTAGCTACTTTGAAGATAGCTTTTGAAACATAGAAATAGCCATATACACAAAAACACACCAATGTAAAGGTAGCCAACTACCAGACGTGTAGGGATACATGTGAAAAAGTGCATTTTTTCTAGTAGCTAGAAAACCAGGAAGCACTACGGAGTTCTAGAGGTGTGGCCATACTATACTAGAAAGACCGATTAGGATACATGGAAGAAGACTACGTATATATTTATCACAATATGCTACTTTCCTCCTGCAAACTCAACCCATGCCACACAAGATTGATCTCCCTTTGATGTATTTTACAAGGATATTATGAGATATGCTAACATTGGGGACATATTATTAGAGCGAGAGATTTCAATGCATGCATTGGAGATAGAGAGAGTGACTTTTATATGCATGATAATGCCAAGTTTAAAGAGATTGACATGAAATAGACATACGCAAGAGAGCCCAAGATAAAGAAGTAAGTACCTATGGACACATCTATTATCTTTGGGAAGTGCACATAGCCTAGCCATCTTGAACGGTCTAACAGAATGGCCAGGATTTGACACTAAGATACTAGGTATCTTTTAATGCTCTAACACAATGGCCAGGGTCTTACACTTCAACATCTTGGAATCACAAAGGAGAGGCAAGTACTATGGACTACTTAATAGACTCACCAGCATTGACACAAGACATCCAAAACTTTAAGGTATCTAAGAGACCAATTGGCATAGTAGAGATCATGCTATTTTGACTTTCATGCTCTCTTACAGACATATGAAACATGAAGCACCACACCTCTCTAAACATCCCAAATACCACTTTGTGGAAGACACCTCACACATCTATGATGGCTCTTTGTAGAATAGTTTACATACATTGGACTTAAGTAGATCCTTAGAGAAATGTACAAGGGACTTGGCAAAAGCCAAGCACAATGATAGGCATATTTCACACGCCTCAACGCCATTATCGAGGAGGGTCGCTGAGAGCTTGAGACAAGTGGATCTATTGCTACTTTGCAGATTTCTACAAAGCTTTTGGTATAGTGCCTCATACATACATTATGCATGGACTACAAGATATTGGAGTACCAAAAGGTATACGATGGGTATCTATGCATTATATAAGGCAATGACAAGTCATGTATGGACACTTGGGGGCTATCAAAGAGGAGTGACACTACCACAGGAGTGAAACAAGGATGCCCGCTTTCACCCACATTGTTTGCTTTATATATAGATGAAGTGTCTAATTGCATTGATGGAAGAGAAGCTGAAGCCAACCTAGCAAGAGTTTTCATATCGATGTTATTATATGCAAATGACATTGTTCTTATTCCAATTCACCAGAGGGATTGCAACACACCTAGATGCTTTACACGTCTTTTATAGAGACAGAGACCTCACAATAAACCTTGGAAAGACCAAAACCATGGCCTTCAATACTTCAACAACATGAGTGACTAGATCTATGTACCAATTCATATTTGGAGGTGACATAATGGAATATGTGAGGGAACATGTTTATCTAAGAATTTGGCATGAGGCTATGCAATAGTAGGAACACTCGAGAATCAATGTGCTCACACTCACATACAGTTCCAAGAGCCTCCCACGAAACTATGGTTGTTTGACACCCTAGTCACACCTACACTACTATATAGAGCAAAGGTATAGGGCTGCAACTTGTAACACAAGCATCTCAACCCTCGCTAATCGGATCAAAACACAGAGAGATTATTATGATGGCTAGGATAGCATGGAAAGGTCACTGGTCATGATGATAGTACGTATGATTAGAAGTAAGCTCTCCACCCTACCTCCCATTGTTAGAGCAAACCTGGAAGCAACATTTATAGTCACGAAGTACTCATCAAGGCAGTGACCTTTTGACACAAATTATGGGAGCTCCCATATCAAAGATACTCCAAATTAGCACTAACTTCATCTAGAGACAACTAGTAGTAGAGGGCAAGAAAAACTATCAATTTTCACATATAACTATCTAGATGAGCCTACAAGGTTTGGATATGGACCACCTTCCACCTTTTGATGATAACCTGGATTGCCCTACCCTTTCTTTTAGTTAATCAAAGCTAGACCAAGTAATCAGCACTGATATCTTGAGGATTGAGACAAGGACATGAATCTACCCACCACTCTCTCCAAGATGATTAGGGATGAAATTCTACCGGAGTCACTTCTTGTTTCTCTTTGATTATGGATTCACTATTCAACCAACACACATGGACACCCATTTCTCCCGCAACATACATACTACTATCAAACAAACTCGTACCTCCTCTCATAAGCTACAAATGGAGACAAGTAGATGGATAGATACTCCAGTAGAGAATAGGACTTACCAACTTTGTGATCGAGAGCCTAAGACAAAGAAGTATTTTATATGCAAATGTATAGTATACTACGAGATATGAGGATGACACCATTGCCTTCTCTATGATGGTTTTGGATCTCTTGGTCGTGTCATGGAGTAGGAGAACCGAAGATTCCCAAGTCCTTTCCTCCTAGAGCTCCAGAGACATTGAATAGCACTACTACAAAACAAGAGGCCAACTCACCCAAAGAGACCCACACAAAGAGCAACGACAACTTTTTCATAGGTCCAACCCTACTGACACTACTAGCATTGCAAAGAGAGAGCCGCCCCACCAAACACCTCCCATTCCATACCATGGAGTCACATTGTATAGCGCCATTTCACTTTGTCGAGCATGACGACCCCTTCCAAGACCACATTTAAGGAGGCCGCACCATACATGGATTAGAGCCATTATCACAAGACATCGAAGACTTACCAGTAGGCATACCAATGGAGCAATTGAGGACCACATCATGACTGAGATTGTGTGCAACCTTGAGACCAGCTACAACTTACAATCTCCTCCACATTTTTCTATACATAGTTATGTTAAATTTGGGTGTCCTTTTCTTTCCGCTGATGGGACAACATTAGACATGGTTCTACTCTAGCATAGTCACATCGTAAAGTTATTCGTAGCATTGTTTCATAGGCCACTTATTTTAATGTTATCTTCACCTTACTAATGAGATGGCATTAGACATGGATGTACTTTGGACTTTGTCTCATAGGCCACATTGGCCTTATGAAGATGCTTATCTCTCTCTCTCTCTACCAACTACAATACAATTGCAAATTTTAGCAATAAAAGGTGTTGTATGACAATAATCAAAAAGACTCCAGGAAAAGGAATCATAACTTTGCATTACTTTGTGGCTTTATTTCCACAGCCCTAGACAATCCACTGGTACTGGTGGTCCAGGATGTGTTTATCATGCATGTCCACTGTCTTGTATCTAGCATACCCACTGCTACCAATTACTGCAAGGTCAGTGCAACTCAGTGTTTGAATCTCGGAAGGGGAGTCCAATGTGTCTCTAATCAGGGAATATTAAAACCTGATGTACTGAACCAAATACTTCCTGGAAGAGGCAGTGATAATTTATATTGTATCTCATCATAACACACCGTGAGTTGGGTTGACTGCTGAACACACCCTCTTCCAAGATATCTTTATAAAATGTCATTTTCACATACACATACACCCTGGGTAACACTTCCTGTAAAGGTCAAAAGTTCACCATTGACAATGATCAGAGGTTCCTGTGTTTACAACACAATAGGATGCAAAGCTGTCTGTAACCTTTTAAGGGCCATCTTAACACGTTTTCTGAGGTCCTCATTGTCACATTCAATTTCCTTGGTAGCAAAGTCGATGCTGGCCTCCACACCATCAACTGTAAGCATTAGTTTCTGATGCTCTGCATCAATTGTCACGTCCCCAAACAATGAGACAAGCAAAGAATGCAGTATCTTGAAGCTGTTTTTATCAGTTGCAGAACCCTTAAACCCATTGCCGTTAACTTCCAATCCAGAAGTTGGGTATGCATTCAACTTCAGAATGATGGCAACAATGGAATCAGCCACCATGTCACTGAGTGGATCTGAGACCCACTGCAAGACAACGAAATCTGAACCTTCCTGATTTATAGTGACTTTGTCGTACACTCTTAGGGAGGGCATCTCTGCTTTTGGCAACATCACCACACTTTCATACATCTGCTGTATGCGGTGGTGTAAAACCAAAAATGCACCTTTGTAAGGAACTAACTGCCGCTGCATTACACTACCCGTGGTCAACTGAGTGTAAACATGTAAGTCCTCTGGAGCCACGAGCTGGTAGGTGAAACCTTTTCTCACAAGTAGTCCACTCACTGAATCTCCCTCTTTGGGGGGCTTCTCTGCTAGCCTGCCAATTGCCTTTGCTGTCTTTTCTCCTTTGAAGAACATCTCTACAGTCTGACAGTTCTTTGGGGACAAAACATTCACATTATGCTCTTGAAACTGAATCTGCAACTTGGCTTTTAAACGTGCCATTTCGTTTGCCTCCCCATGAACTAGAATAATGTTAGGTGGTCTCAACTCATTCAGAAATGTACTCGTCTGTTTAAAATCTGCATGTGCAGAGAAGGATATATATTCCACACTCATATTAAGTGCAACTACCAATCCACTCATCAATGTCACCTCCTTTGGTTCGTTCAATATCATTTTAGCAAGTGAACCCTGGACGGCATATCCTGGTATAATACAAGCATTTCTTTTATCTTGACACCATAAGTCAAACAACTGTCTTGAAAGTCCACTTTGGAGACCTCCAGGGCTAGCCATAACAACAGATGGGCCGATATCATCAAATTCATCTATGTTCTTAAGAGCTTGAATATGTTTAAAATTGAAAGGATTTGAAACCTCAAACTGGCTGCGCAGACGGTGATTCATGGCATTGATATAAGTTTGGTATACAGCCATGCATTTCTTGGCAAGAGGTGAAGCATAATAAATAGGGATATTGTGCAGCTCTGGATGTGTTTCCCAGTACTCATCCAGAATCAAGAGGAGTTCCTGAGCCCTGCCAAGTGCATAAGCAGGAATAAGAACACGGCCTCCTTGTGCCACAGTCCGATGTACTGTGTCAGTAAATCTCCGTTCACGCACTGCACGGGGCTGATGCACTTGAACACCATATGTTGACTCAATCACACATACATCAGGTGAAAACTGGGGCATCTCAGCAGCCCTGAGGTGACGATCTTCCTCACAAGAATAATCACCAGTATAGAGAACTCTGACACCAGCAATATCCACCATGAACATAGCAGCACCCAGGACATGTCCTGCTGTATAACACCAAAACTTGATGCCATTGACTTCCACATTTTGATGAAAATCTATGACCTGTAAAGCTTAATAAGTCGAGCATCAGAGACAGGTTTAAGAAACACTCTCTGCTGCATGCATCCAAGTCTACTTGCTGTCTCATAGGCTGCACTGATAGCATTGGATCAATTCATATGGCATGACATAAAATCAACAGCAAAACACACACCTCAATCTTGTCCATAGTTCGAAAAATATCCTGCTCATCATACAATGTATCTTCCACAGAAACCTTGCTTATTTTCACAAAATCTGCCAATAGAAGTTTGTAAATAGCTTTGGTAGCATGAGTCATAAACACTCGGCCCTTGAAAGTAGTCTGCAGTATGTTGATATTCATTACATTTTCTATGGAATCCAGCAGGTTCAAACTAGAGAGAAAGGGAAGGAAAAAAAAGGGACTACCTTCTCAATAAAATATGGAAGAGAGGCGCAATGATCCAAGTGAAAGCTGCACATGTGATGAAATGTATTTAGAGCTTAGTTGATGAGCTGTACCTAGAGCTTAGTATGTGACTGATAGATATTTTTTCTGCATGCAGGTACACATAACGTTCGCCACTAAGTTCAAGTGCTGGCACAAAGTCTACCACAGCACAGAGATTCCAAAGTAGAACCTTACTGAGTAATAAGAAGCACATCAACAGTGGAAGGATCGATTTCATCAAAATAAGGTAAGGCTGCCATTCCCGAGTACGCTGGATGAATTCCACAATCAAACTAGACAAAAACAAGTTAAAGTCCTTTTAAGTGCACTTTCTAACCACAAATCTAGTAAAGGCCATCTTTGAACTAACCAATAGATAGGTAAATTTGCTGGCTTGCTGACTTTCTTCATACTATTAGTAAATCAAAATGCTTCAAGGCTTCCAAAAAAGGTGATACAATGACAAGGGCTTACCGAGCTGAGTGTTTTTGAGGACAAGGCCTTACCTAGCTAAGTGTTTTTGAGGACGCAATGGTCATAGTAAGCCCAGTAGAAAGTGTCAGAAATAAACAGCACATGAAACTGATTTTCCATATATAGTGGGAATTTTGAGGAATCAAATAGCACCTTAAAATTTAGGACAGAGTTCAAAAGAATTTTAAATAAATTTGAATGGGAGACCTTGATAAAAGTCTTCACATCCATCTTAACATTCATTTCTTTCAAGAAGATGCATAATGATAATACATTTATCAAAGGCATTAAAAACTTACTCCATTAGCATGTATTGATTGTATTAGTCTGGCCAATAAAACCTTCATGGGTTAGATGCAAACATCTATGGCTTGCATGCACATGTGCCTACATGTGAGTCGGTTTGGGGTGTGGGTGTGTGCACGTGCATGTCTAGCTATAGACAAGTGATCTAAATAAAAATAGATTGTTTTGTATATATGTATATGTATGCACCTATTTATGTTCATGCATGTGAGCATATGAGCAAAATGTACATATGTATTTTTGCATGCACGTAGGTTAGTGAGGAAGGTAGCAAATATGTTTGTATGTTTGCATGTGTATGTACATATGTTTGTTCACATGTGGACTTTAGTGTGTTTTATATATGTATCTATGTGTGTTTTAATAAAGGAGGTAGCTAAGGTATTGGAAGTTAAAAGGTCATGTTTAGCTCAATGAGAAAGACCAAGCAGATTTTTATACTAAAAAGGACATATAAGCATGCAGAAAGGCCTCTTTGAGATTTCGCAAAACTAAAAGGAACAAATCATAAGATGATAAGCACATGAACAGAGAACAAATCATGGTTGCTTTTGTTGAATGACTCATTTAATCAACAAATCAAGATTGTTTTATGTTTAATACCTCATTTAATCACATATTTTAAAATAATAATACTTCTTATCATTCTTCATTTAAATGCTTTTATAATGCTAAGAATGTAGGTGGGTTAAAATGATACGACAATATGTCTAGATTCATGTTTTCTTTTTTAAGTAAGACTATGAATACGCAACCACCAACACTATATAGTCATACCCAGTTAGGTTTGTAGGGATGAGGGATAGAGACCATGAGAATGCTAAAACATGGGGTGGGTTATTTTTTGTTCCTTTTCCCCCTACCTAGGGTCCCAAGAGGAAGAGAGAGAGATATTAACGTCTTATAAGGCCAAAATCGGCCTATGAGACAAAACCATGTACAATACTAACAATCACTAGACATCAAAATGTCACATGCTAAAATATGATTAGTGATATACAGTGAAAAGGAACTAAAGTGATGTACAAGTCAAAATAGTAACCATGTGGGAATATACCAGGAGAATGAAGTAGTGCATGTCTAGCTATGTGGCTAAGTGATATCCATATATCTAGTTTCACCCAATCAAGATCGATGGATAGAGCATGTCATACATCTTAGATGGAATAGTACAGGGATAGTATCTGGACTAAGACCTCAGCTTTGTCATGTGTTGCTCGTATCATTGGCAGATTTCTCGTCTCTATTTGATATAGCATCTGTGTCTGGTGTGACGAAATGTTCTAAACACAAAAAGCACAAAACCAATCGTATGACAAAGCACAAATTGATAAACTTAGACACAATTAGGGTTAGGGTTAGGATAACTCAAAGACGGTGAACACAATGAATAATAAATATACAATGCTAATGCAGCAAACACACTATGCATACTAAACCTTGAACTCTCATATCTCTAGGATCAAGGCAGAGGTTGTGAGCAAACACACTATGCAATGAATATTGAACCTCGAACTCTCTTATCTCTGGGATCAAGGCAGAGGTTATGAGCTATAGAGTGTCTTTGTCATGAGGAGATGTAGTTTTGAAACCTCACTTTATATATGGATTAATTTTTAATCACAGATAAATGAATGAGGAGGAGGGAGCCTAAGAATATATAGGCCAAATAAATGCCTAAAATATGATTGGTTGGCCAGCATTAAATGCTGGCTGACTAGCTGCAAATAATGCCAACACACTAACTGCTAGCAAATAAAATGTCTAAAATATCTCTATGCCTAGCCTGTTGTACCACATGTTCAGACTCAACCATGAACTGACTAATCTGCTAACACCCTCTCTCAGATCATGGGTAATCTGATACAATACAATATACAATGATAGGTCGCATCATAGTACATACAACAATATCCACCAAAGTAGAACCATGGATGCCCAAGTAGTGGGTGCACAAGCCACCACCAAGGTGCCTCGGAGAGAACCTAATGTTGATGTCAATCGTACCAGCTCCTGAAGATAGAGAAGATCATAGTAGCTCTCAATGTCTGTCAACAATGCCTCTGATGTAGCATATGTGACCATCCTGTCACCAATGCCACAATGCATAAATGACCATGAATTCCCCTCCTTTGGCCAAACCGCCAAAGTGTCCCCTCATGTGAACTCTAGACAAAAGCCACCTGCTCTCTGTCAAAGAACCAACCCATCATGAACGTAGATGTCAATCCTAGCTCTAAGATTTGTACCTACCAGACTTTGGTCAATGCATCAAGGATGTCCCTCTCTAGATCCTGTGCATCTGTATAGAAATATAGATGGGGCACGGCTGCCCCATCTCACCACCCTCTCACACTCCCTAGCTGGCACTGGAAAGTGGTGAGGGATGACCTTATCACCACCACTAGAAAGCAGCTGAGGAAGGGGCCACCAAGCCCTTCCCACGATCCGAAGAGGAGGATCCCTTTCGTGCCTTGGACTTCGCCTTGGCCAAAGGAGGATCGGAATCGAAATCTGAGGCAAATGAAGACTCGTCAGAGGAGTCCGCATCACGCTTCGTCTTCTACTCCTTTTTCTTCCTAGAAGCCGCTAACTCTTTGCAGTCCTTCCTTAAATGACCTTTCTTGCCACAATGGCAACACTAGGCCTTCGATTTCTTTGTCTTCAAACCCCTCTCTGAAGCGGCAAGAGCCTCACCGGAACCTCCATAATGTGATGGAAGCCTCCCCTGTAGTCGCAAAGTAGCCTCATGCTCAAGTAGCATCGAGAACATATGAAAAAAACTGACAGGAGTGGTAGATGTCTGCACCTATAAAGCATTCACTACTCCATCAAACTCCCAAGGAAGCTTGTAGAGTACCGTACCAACAAGATGTGCCTCTGATAGGGCAGACTGCATAGTGCAGAGCTGGTCCTGGAGTTGGGTAGCTCGAAGTAGGAATGATTGAATCGTTGTCACAGCACGTAGAGTTGAAGGTCACCACAAGGGTTTAGCAAGAGAAGAATGTATGGGGGTTCAAGAGCTTAGACTCTAGAGATGGTAGAGATAAGAGGGTAGATTTAGAGAGAGGAGTAGACGAAAGAGAAGGGGTTCGAAGAAATTGCAGACGTAGAAGAATACGCAAAAAAAAGAATTAGAAAATGTAGAAGAATACTAACAAAGATGAAGCCTGTCAGTTTCTTTCAGCATTATGAGAAGATATAACTCTAATAGACAAAAACGTGTACAAAATAATACCTTCCTCTATGCTGCTCAAATCGCCAATCTAATATTTCCATTGGCTCCAAAAGGGGGGTTAAATACCAAGACACCTGGCCAGAATTCTGCCAGGTCACTCCTTCATCTCCCACTTTGGAGTATTGTTCACTGCCTGAAAAACAGTGATTGCGCGTCGTGCAATTTTGTCAATCTCTCTTTTTACATAAAATCCTCTCAAATTGGCTAAAAGCTACATGCTTTCTTTTACATGTCATCCTAATCTAGAAGTTGTCTATAGTTTTATGGATTTTTACAATATATAATATCTAGAATATCAAAAATTGGCTAAAAACTTGTCCAAAAAAAATCTACTATTTTAAACAATGGACACTAACACTAATGCCTAAAGTGGCATTGGCTCTCTAAATCTAAAAGGAAGCCACACTCTAGATTTTTTTACACGGTGTGCCCATAGCGGCATGATATCGTATCCTTAGATTCAAACTTCAGTTGTTGGAGCTGGCCATAGAGAGTAACGGCTCTCATGGTAGAAGGAGCCTCGTACATCAACTGCAACTTCGACCATACGTCTGAAGCTGTCCGACAGGAGTAGACCACCGATAAGACTTCTTTGGAAATACACCGAAGTAATACCAAATAAGCCCGGGTATCATCCGAATCCCACGTAAGCACTGCCTCCTCATGGTTGTCTTCATCAAAATTAGATGGGACAAGAGAAAGCTGTTGAGGACGTGTCATAGCTCCACCAACCACGTACCATAACCGATTCTGGATAAACCAGGCCTTCATCACCACACTCCACATGTAATAATCAGGTACATGGAGCTTGTCATCAGTGGATGTACATGGAGGAGCCATTTGTAGAGGATTTAAAAAAGTAAAGAAAAGAAGGCATTTGGAGAGGGAACACAACCAAAACACGAGCACAAACTTCAAAAAGCAAGAGTTCACATACAGTATAACCCAAAATCTGATCAAAATAAGACAAGTTGCGGTAAGAAGTCAAGAAATCAGTCAAAAACTGCCAAAAACAGCAAAAACGGCCTGATAATGCAAGTGCCCACCCAAGAGGAGAGGCAAAGACACTAAAATGCAAGATGAAATGGATACACAAGCTGTGCGGATGCTGATGTCAACAAAAAACGCAGGTAAAACAAGGCACCTGGCTAGAGCAGCAACCGCCTGATCAACAAAGGGAAAAACAGTCCTAAAATCAATAAGAAAACACAACAGAAACACAAATCTTGAAATTCGATACCATGTCAGAAGTGGTGCAGCAATGGAAACGTAAACATAAGCTATAATAAACTGCTGAAACACAAGACGAAAGAGAAAGGGAAAGAAAGAACACAATACAGATGAGAACTCAAATGTATGGTCGGAAAATGGAATCCATATACTAAGACATGAGACAGTACAGAAGCAATGTGAGTCACCAGTTATGGAGGCACTGGCACCTGCTCCCTCTCCCCAAGAATTGTCAGGTGATGAATGAATGAGGAGGGAGCCTGAGAATCTATAGGCCAAATAAATGCCTAAAATATGACTGATGCTGGTTGACTGGCTGCAAATAATGCCAAAACACAATCACTTCTAGCAAATAAAATGTCTAAAATATATTTGTGCCCAGCCTGCTGTACCACATGTACAGACTCAACCATGAACTAACTAATCTGCTAACAAGAGCTCCTCCCTAAATCCCTAGTCCTAATCTCCTGAAAATCCAACGGATGCCAGGCTGCCCTGGTCCTCCACGTGCAGGTGTCATAGCCTATAGCCTCCCTAACAAAAGTTTGTTCCAGGGCTCCTCACCTGGAAGCATTCATTCTGATTTTCTTGTGTTCATGTGTTCTTTCTTTTTACCAATGTTCATTCTTCTGATCATCTCCACATTCACACAGAATCCTGTCTATCACCAACTCATAACGTGTGAGGATCCCCCATAATAACTAAAGGGCAATACCAACATTAACTTAGCAACCACACACAACTTAAAACAGTAAATCAGCAGACAAATTACTCACAAATATAGGAGTTGGAATCCTCCAGCTTCCTATTCAAAGGCACAAACACCAATTAGCCACAACCTTGGTGGCACTTGTAATATTTCTTTAGACTATGGAGAAGGATGACAATTTGGCATGAATAACCTGTGCATGCAATGGCTCCTTTTGTTGCCTCCACTTGTCTCCACTTGTCTTCTCTTTTATATCTTCTCCCACTTGCCCATATCAAGCCACCCAGGCTTTCCCAATCCATCATTGTTTGCATCGAATGCCTCCAAAAGGTAAGCTAGATGCTTTCATATACTCATCTTTGTATGCCATCCGTAATGATGATTGTATGTCCATTAAATATTGAATGCATGTCAATCAGCAAGCTCTTTGCCAACATAAAAGAGTGGAAAGAGAGAAATCCAGCAACTGTCTGGTGCAAATAGCTCCATACGATATCCCAGATCGCTGCAATGTTGATCCAGCCCATCCCATCACCATAAAATTGATCCCTGCTGTTCCAAACAGCAACTCAATGGAGGAGATGATAGATTGAGGCTCTTCCAGGTGGAAAAAATGGTTAGACCAGCTCATACAAAGCTGTCCCCTGTTCTTCAGTACCCAGAAATTACTATTCCTCTTCTAGAATGGCAAAAGTTAGACTTCTCTCAGTCAGCCATGACTTTTCCCAAGCTTGCATGCCTCAAACGAGAGAGATGAAGAAAGAAATGGAAAGTTTTACGTGCCCAAAAGCCATGCCACAATACCCCATGTTTTTGCCTTATTTATAAAAATTTGGGACTCCCCAAACTTTCACATGGCTGCCCAAACATTTCAAATGGCCTACCAAACTTTAAAATTAATCTTTAAAACCACTCTGCTTGAAAGTTTCACTTTTACCTTGGAAACCCAATGTTTCATAGGTTCTGGAATGGATTCCTTGGTCCTCCCTTGTGCCCCATGGGCTAGACTCTGCCCATGTCATTCTGCAAGTGCAATGGTCACATGGTCAAAGTTGGAGGTGCCAAAATCGAAGTATTATTAGCTTAGATTCTTAGGTGAAGTTAATTAAAATGTTGAGAAATTTTTCACATTCCACATTTTGGGACATAATACTCCTATATCTTGGAGTCAATTGTGAGAGTGTTCAATGGAAGAGAAACATGAACACGGAGAGGAAAGAGAAGAGAAAGGCTGCAAGAAGAGAAGAGAATGAAGTGATAGTTTGGATTGAATCTAAAACAAATGCTAAATACTATAGCTGACTGATCAGTCCCTGCACACAGCCCAAAGCGTCAATGAGGGCACCAGATTGGACTGATGAGATGGCAGCACTGGAGATGGAGAAGAAGGCTAAAGTCGGAGTGTGCAACTTGCAAGACAGAAAAGAAAAATGATCTAACCCAACACTAGGCTGGCTATAAATAGCCAATCCCACCAAAACTGCCGACCAACATATTGTTTATTGTTTACTGTTTATTTTCCATTTAGTTAGTCATGGCATTATATGACAGCTATTTTGTGACTTGGGAAATTCCAACTTTTCATATGTAACATTTTGGTCTCATAGTCCAATTTGGCCTTTTGTAAATGTTTCTCTCTCTCTCTCTCTCTCTCTCTCTCTCTCTCTCTCTCTCTCAGCCCTTAGGCTTTGACCCTTTGCTAGGAACCTCTCTTACAACCTCTCTTCATAGCCTCTCGCGCTCGCTAAAATGGCTGAAGTTAGTTCCTCCCAAGGTCAAACTCAACACAATGCACCTAAAGATTAGTCATGGTGGGATGAAGTAAACATTGAGTGCCCTACTCGTGGTGTAGTACATCGATGGACGTGAAAGCTGTCCTTATGGGCACACAGGTGGAGTTAATAAGGTGTGTGCTCATTTCTTGGGAGCGGAAAGGAAAAGAGGTGTACTTTTGCACATGACTGACACCTAAGAAAGGTAAGAGCTCAAGGCATGTACAGCAAATCAAGATGCCTTGGCTCGATCAAGGCAACGTATGGCTGTTGATCCCACCACACGCATTCCACGAGTAGGATTAGTTGTACCCTCTCTAATATTGGCTACAGCTACACTCTCGTCCCCCAAATGTCTAGAGTATATTGGAGATTGGGACATCTACTTCTAATGTACCTTACATACAACGACAAAGTACCCTTGAGGCTTCATGGAATCCACAAGAGGAGGAGATCAATGATACTATCACTTGCTTCTTCTATTCCAATCATATTGCCTTTCATACTGCGAGGTAAAGTTTTTTAAATCATAAATATTTGCTATTTATATATTAATGACATAAATTTTAGCGATAAATCTTGATTTTGAACTTTGAAGTTTGTGTTCAATATTGCACATGTGATTATTGATTCATACCTTAGGAAGATGATGGGCGTAGAATGAGATAACATCTATTCCTCATCCTATTGTACTTTATGTACATTTATACTATCACTTTTTTTCATGTTCTCTCCTCACTCAAGGCACATTCACCTTTAAGTGAGAAGTTGGGGGGGGTAAAGGCACTTGCACCTATCCCGCCTTGTATTCACTACACATTGTATCCACACACTTGCACATTGCAAGTGGTGGGTGCCCATCATAGTTTTTTCATACACATACACATACGGGTATGAAAGTATGAAAAAAGTATGTTTCACCGGTACTATTTGAAGCATACGTGACCTGAAAATTTAACATACTTTTCTGCTAGTATACATTTAATTAACCACATTTTCCCATGACACCCACACATTTTAAAACACACATTATAATGTGAAAACTTGACAAAATTTGAAGCATACGTGACCTACAAATTAAACATACTTTTCTACTAGTATACATTTAATTAACCACATCTTCCCATGATACATATACATTTTAAAACACACATTACAATGTGAAAACTTGACATACTTGAGCCACATTGTGTAAGCCTATAGACTCACCGTAAATTCAGATTCAAAGAACAGAGAAAAAATTAACCTAAAATAGTCCAAAACAGTATGTTGATCCAAAGAAGTGGACTAGAGCGCTCAACAAAGTCCTAAGTACACAAAAAAGGTTGCCAGATAACAAGTTGAATTTTGCCAAATAACAAATCACCTAGGCCCTGCGGAGTTGAATTGTAGCAATTTTGGGGATGCCAAAATGTAATCATTCAATTTTGAGCAAACATTCATTTGCTCAAACATACGAGTATGCAAAAAACTATGGTGCCCATCATTGTCACTTTATTCATTATTCTTTTGGTGACTAATAAATAAGGGAAGGCCGATCACACATTGTGACTATAGGAGTTCCCACATCTGTGTGTGTGTGTGCGCGCGCGCACCATAGCTCGCACTTTTCTTGCTTTCGCTTGCTCGTGCTTCCACTCAAGCTTCATCCTTCACTTGATAGGTAAAAATATTGATCCAAACAATCATTCTACTAGTAGATCTCCTCTATTTTTGAATGTTTATTATTCATTATTTAGTTTTTAATATATTATAAGGTAAAAAGGATTAACCATGCAACTCAACATTATGCATATGGTGAAGTTGGTGAGGATAATGCATCCACTTAGTTTGAGAAGGCTATTGGCCATACTCATTGGAATGCAATAATGGCTCAGGAAATTGTTCTACTAGAGACCAACAAGACTTGGGATCTAGCACCATTGGAATACAACAATGGCTTAGAAATTTATTCTATTAGAGGCCAACAAGACTTTTAGGATCTAGCACAAGCACCATTGCCCAAGGGCAAAAAAGCTATTGGTCGTAAGTGAGTCTATAAAATACAACATTATGCAAATGGTTCTATTGGCAAGTATATATAGGTATTTGAATACACATATACACATTGGGCTAGTAGCATGTCTGATAAAATATCTACTAGTAGATTCATATTCTTTTAGTAGTACAAGGGTTACTTAGAGCAATAAAAGGCTTTATCAAGTATAAAGGCTGAGTATAGAGATATTGCTATGGCAACATATGAGGTGATATGAATACAAAAGTTATTGGATGATTTGGATGTATAGCGAGATGGTCCGATTGTCATTAGTTGTGACAACATGAGCAACATACAACTAACTAGGAGCCATATGCTCCATGCTAAGACAAAATACAAATATATATTACCGTTTGGTGAGAGAAAAGGTACTTGCAAGTGAGATCGACTTGCTACATGTCGACACACAAGATCAAGTAAGTAACATTTTCAAGAGGACATTGGATGTAGATAAGTTTTGAGCTCACTTGGAGTTGCAGAGATGAAGTTGAGATTCAAGGGAGTATTAATATGGCAAGCTCAGTACATGCAAACATTGATGATAAATTGCCATGGTAGTCATTATGATTGGTTAGTTAGAACTACCTATAACTAGCATAGTTATAGTGCCAATCGATTAGTATAGTCAATTATACACCTTTTGACTTAGTAGACCACTTTTGTTTATCTTGTATCTTATCTCTACTTTGTGTATAATTTATATTGTAAGAAAGATGAAAAGAAAACCAATTTAAAAACGTTTTGGACTCTCTATCTCTCTTCTTGTGTTCTTGAGTGAGCTTCTTCTTGCATGTATTATGTGTATTCATCATAGAAGCTTGAGCAAGTCTCCAGAAATCATGATACACAAGAGTGCCAATGCACTTGCCCATGAGTGGATAGACAACATTTAGATGGTTGGGCCACACAATGTTATGGCATTCATGGTAGATGGTAAGCTAACAAAGAGAGTAATTGATGCCATAGTTGGGAGCTACTCTCCCCACATTACAGTTTATTTTTGCATGGCTCATTGTTTAAATAATCTTCTCAAGGATATTGGTAAGCTCCCACGGGTTGAGCTGACCAATACTAAAGTTGTTGAGATGATGACCTTTGTGCTTAACCATCAATATGTTCATCAGGAATTTTTACAGAAGTCTAAAGAGATTCTCCTTCACAAGGTCCCCTTCGGCTTCTACTTCCACAAGGATGTTAAGCATAAACACAACTAAGAACATGGGACTTTGGGATGAGGTGAAGCAGATTGATGATATGGTTCAGCCCGTTATACACTTACTACACCTTGTAGACACAACATGTATTGGCAAGGTCTGCGAGGTTATGGACAGGATGATCGAGCAGCCAAAGGAGTTGGTGTCAGATGAGGATCAATATGATGAGATTTGCACCTTGTGTGTGATGCAATGGGATGCTAATGCGTCTCCTTTGCATTTAGCGGTATATATGTTGGACCTAGGGGTCGTAGCCAAGAGACTAGTAGAAAGATTAGTGGTGGCTATTGGTGCATCTTGGGGCACATGGTTCCTGTAATTGAGACGAGGCGCATAGTAAAGGATCAGCTTACACTCTATGGGAATTTCTATGGCTCATGGTTGTGGTGATGCAAAGATGGACAACTTTACTAGAGGTAGTTCTCTGTGGTGGCAAGATTATGGATATGATGCCAAGAGCTTTAAGGTTGTGGGTAAGAGACTAACAAGGAGATTAGTGATGGCTATTGGCACATCTTGGAGTACATGGTTCCTAACATTGAGATGAGTCGCACAGTGAAGGATCAGCTTTCACTCTAAAGAAAATAACGTGGCTCATATGGTTGTGATAATGCAAAGGTGGACAACTTCACTAGAGGCAGTCCCCTGTGTGGTGGCAAGATTATGGATATAATGGCCCAAAGCTTTAACATCTAGCAATTCACATTTTGAGCTAGGCTGTTAGCTCCTCTTGTTTGGAGCAATTGTGGAGCTCTTATAGACCAATGATCTCATCTTCATCAATGCAAACTTACGAATGCTTTGCAATAGTATGATTGTAAAGGCTAATCCTTTTACTATATGGGAGATGAAATAGGACAAGCATATAGCAAGGCAAGTCCCACACTTAGGAGACATTGAAGAGGAAGTAGAGGAGGTAGCAGAAGAGCTCCAATGGCATGGCAGATGAGTCTCGAGGTCCTAGAGGCTAGGACTTAAGCCGTGAGGATGTTATTATGCCACATTGACATCTATCATTCTATGTCATGACTCATATGAGCTTTAAGTATTATGTATAATATATGATCATTGATGTATCTTTTTTATGTACTAGAGACTAGAGTTTAGTTACCAATGTGATGCATCTTTTTGATAGCCTATTGAGTACTCATTGTTCAGTACGTTTATAAATTATGGCTCTTGAGACTCTAAAGTTTAATCATAAAAGTTTTAACTTTGTTTGGTTGCATGCACTTTGTATTCAAGTTTTATTTGAAACTTTCAATTTTACAACAACGATTGCCCTTAATAATATAATATATCTTGCAAAATTCATCATTTATGGCACGTGCAATTATCAATATGATGTTTAAAGCATGCTTTTAGAGTGTCTTTAAATCCTAAAGTTGTTTGATGCAAAATTATTTTAAAAATCCTAAATTTGGTCTATTTTTTAATTTCTCGTTCCCCCGTTCCCGAAATGAGCCTCCCTGTTCCCATTGCAATCTTGTTCCCCCCGTTCTAGAATAGGCCCCTCTATTCCAATTGTGTTTCCCGTTACTATTATCATTTCCCATTCCTCATTCCATGCGGCTATGATCTTGGGTAAAGACCACATGAGTACCTAGTTATGTCAAACAATGGATAGAAAAAAAGTTAAAACCTAAATTGTGTACATAAAGAACTTTAGTGGATGAAGCCTATCTATCGAACAAAAGGAAAATAGTCCCACTTCTTGAACGGGTATGGAAGAGTTGTCACCAATGGTGATGGAATCCCCTTTGGAATGACGATCCTAAAGCCAATCCAGTTGGTAGGTCATATGTAAAGAGACCCCCACTATCAACAAGCCATGGCTTCTCCTCAATGAAGGAAGCAAGTATTTTATCTTGAACCTCAAACAAATGAACAAAGACGAACTCTCTAGTAGTAGGGATAGCCTTCAAATCCTAGGCAACACTTCTCCTTCGGATGAGTGCCCTTCCCAAAATGTGAGCACTTAGGCCTTGGACTTATTCTCATCCTACTTCTTCCTGTTTTTTGCCTTCTTATTCCCCTTCCTGCACATGCGGCAAATTCCTTGGTAGAGTTGAATCCATTCAAGGTAGTACAATTGAGCAAAGGTTTTCTAATAATAGAGATAATATAGCGTCATCCACACCCCTATTGCCATCTACAACCTACGTACACGAACAAGGATAGCATTCTATAGACTCATAAAAAGGAAGGCCTAAGCTCAAGAATTAAGCCGATCCCATAGAGTTGCATCATCCATAGTAGAACCCATAGTGGGTGTCACAACTCTATAGAGACAGAATTTGTATCCTTTTTCATTAATTTGTCTATATAATGATTTATTAAATTTGTTTCCTTTACACTAATTAAATATAAAGAAAAGTGCATTGGAGCTGGCCACTGATGAGTGGTCACAGGTTATGGTGGACCCACGCGGTGGGTTAGAGAAAAGATAGTTCACACTTCCACCTATATGGCCCGATTGGACGCCTGTGACCAGAACTCACGCATATCAGGGTTAGACTCGCACACAGAAAGGATTGATACCTTGAAGTGTGGGCTAGATCCGCCAGAACAGACAGTTACAATCAACAAGATGGCATGATCATTAAATGCTTGTACAATGTACATGTGTGGGCTAAAAGCTTGAAATGCACATTTCTTTGCATAGGAAAGTCACATGAAGATTCTGATACCGTTTTTGCGATGTACACGGAAAAAGCTTTCATATGACACCCATATTGGGGGGTCCCTAAATTTTAGGAGGTCCCTAAATTTTAGGAGCCTCGAATTAGCCTAAAAATGCTAGTTCTAAAAAATAGGGATGTCATTCTAAAAATAGTAAATTCTATACTCTGAATGTGCTTACTAAATTTGGTTGTTTCTATTCTTGACAATATTCAGCCCAAAAAGAAAGGCCATAGAGAAGAGACAAGTGTCAAGACACTTGTCACACAAGTTTCCAAGTGTCCCACCACTTGTCACACCTCATGACATGCGGCTGGACACTTGTCTTGTGCTACTCCACTTTTCCCTTTTGTACTAGCTCTTCCCTCTCCTATAAATAAAAGCTCGTTTTTCTTCATTCAACATCATTTTTCTTTGCTGTAAACTCATGTACAGCACCCACAGATAGCCAGAAACTGGCCCCATCCATCCCCATCGTCATCCCCCACTTCTCCATTATCAAATTCCTCTATATTCGCTCTTCTATCACTGTTGTTTTACAGGACAGCAAGCCTGTAAATTCATTACAGCACCTCCTTCTCGAGCTCTTTCTTCCATTTTAGCAACAAGAAGCAAGCCCTATCCATGTACTGCTGATCAACGATGGAGAAAGGCTAATTTCCCTTCTTTCTTCTCTCATACTGTAAAGAAATCAGTTCTTATCATTGCATAATAGATAATGCATGTGTGTTTGTACATCTTTGTATGATCTTGTGAGAGTGAGAATTACTTCTCCTCACTCTCAGGTTGATTGTAACTGAGCTCTTCCCTAAGGGACTTGGGTTGAGCAGAAATACATCCCTTCGGGGGAGGGGGGGGAGGTTGCCCATCTTCAACCCTCAATCTTGTCTCCATTACTTTTACATTTTCATGGCTGTAATTTTGTGAGTAATTTTCATTTTCAGCTTAAGTGTTCGTTCTCTTTTATATTAAATCTCGAAAACAAACGAATAACATAATTATTAAGCATACTACGTTGTTCGGGGCGTTTACAGTGGGATCCTCCACAAGGCGAGGAATAGAAGTAGTCATGAAATCCCATAGATCAAAGTTATCGCGAGGATGCACTCCACTATGCATGACCAAAGGGAGTAGTTCTACCTATCAAGTCGATCTTCTTTGGGTAAGAAAGGAAGAACCGATACCTGTATAGAAGGGGCCATTATGGCAATACAAGGGCCAAAAGGACAGGCCCTATGAGAGACATGTAAAGAAGCAAGAGAAGGAGAAAGCCACTCCAATCTTCAAGACCTATCAAGATGATGTTCCCTTTCGAAATGAGGTTCTAATCTCTATTCTTCACATTACTCTTCACAACTTTTTGACCAGATATAACACCTATCTTCAAAGGAAAGGATGATTTTTTTGTTTTGGTAGCAGGATGTCTAAACACTGAATCTAAAATGACTGTTGAATACAATGGCAAACTGATCAATCCTTGTGCGCAGCCCAAAGAGTCAGTGAAGGCATTGGATCAGATTAATGAGGATAGTAGCACTAAAGAGAGACAAGAAGGCCGAAATCAGAGTGTGCAACCTACAAGACAAAAAAAAGAATGATATGACCCAAGAGTGAACTTCCTATAAATGGCCAAATCCCACCAAAACTACTTGGCTTGCAAAAATAGGCCAAAATAGTGCATCAGCCCTTGTCCTAGAGGCAAAAATACTAACATAGGTATTATGACAAGCCAACCTGATCAAAATTGCAAATATACAAATTGTCTAGCCACTAACAAAGCTGAATAACTAGTTGCATGCATAGAGTGAATACACTCAACATGCAGTAAAAAAGAAATGCACACAAACTGAATGGGGTACAATAGACAGAGCTCCATCAAACTCTCATGGAGCTCACAACCGAGAGATGACTAGCTAGCAAAATGGCAAGATAACATCGATGTCATGATACTATGTCAAATGCCTTGCTAAAATATACAAAGCAATATCACACACACTCCAACATGTGGCTAGATTTGCTCTCTGATACTCCTCAGAACTCAGTAAAAATAGAAATACTAAAGGATGCAAATTGCTAATCACTTGATCTACCATGATGTTCACCACCACACAGAGCCCCAACAATCACCATCAATCTCATTCTTATCCTCATTGATTCAAGCTATGGCTGACACCTGATACAGCCTATTACTTCCATGTTAGTTTCACTTTTTAATTAATAATCTACATGACTTAAAGTGCCACATTAGCAACATAGTTTTTTAGTGTTTTGCTTTGTTGTTTCCAACCAGGCACAATGTAAGGCTCAAACCCTAGGGCCAAGAGTCACACCAAACTCTAGAGTTAGTGCTCTATTGTAGATGCTCTGTAGTCTCACACTTCCAGAAGAGCTACTACGCATTCACTCCTTACTACTCGAAATGAGAGAATCCTTCCAAAGGCAAGCACCAAGACTCATACTTGCAAGTTGCAAGCAATCATACATATCAACCAAGCCACATGTCACAATAGCCAAGCATCAACATGAGGCTGAAATAACAATTTAAAGCCCACAATCATGAAATATCAAGTCAATGCATGCCCAAACACAGCAAGAATGCAAACTAACACTAGACTAGCATAGTCACAAATGTGCACAAGGTTAATCACTAGATGGATAGTAAAGTGATCAATTGCAAAAGTTGCCACTTGGGACAGATCACCAAACCTAAACATATAATATCATTTCGAAGAGCACAATTATAATGGAAGTAGGCTAACTAATACATGATAATCAAAAACCAAAAAAGACAAAATGAGTGGGAAAAAGGGATCCACCAGCAATGATCACAGGACTAGGAGAGCCATGTTGGAATGTGCTGAGACATGATACCATGAAGCCATGAGGATAGGGTGGAGGCCATAGATTCATGGAACACATGTTGTACAATCAGTATGTTATACAGGGTGGTGTAGCGCTCTACAGTAACCTACTAAAAGAACATATAACCTCTACCATTCATGACAGATATCAAGTTTCTTCCCAAAAAAGTTTGTATTATAATTAACCATAGCATGATACATCCACCTTCTTATGCAATCAAAGGAGGAAAAAGGCCAAAAACAAAAAGAGTGTTGTACGTGATACGTCCATCTTCTCATGCAATCAAAAAGTTTAAAAAGGCTAAGTGGAAACACCAAGAAAACTGAGCACCTGAGCAGGTTTCAGCAGAATCCTTGCCAGAAATGATGCGATGTCGGTGCTTTGCGACAAGAGGAAAAGAAACAAAAGCGGAGGGAGGGAGGGATGGCGCACGTTACCATGACAGTCTTGCCCTTATAGGTCATGTAGACACATGAACGTCCAACTTCGTTGCCTGCACCCAGGGGGGTGATATCAAGCTTGTCGCCTGGGCATAAGAGCTTCGCGGAGGAGTCCTTGCGCTTCAACGACGCGGCAGAGGCAGGCGCCGCGTTAGAGCTCATGATGGCTGCCCGCTTCCTTTCTGTCTACTTCTTCGGCTTCCTTCTCCCCCTCCTCCTCTGTCGTGCTCTTGCACTATCGCTTGAGAGGCTTCTCTCGTTGAGCTAGTTAGGTAGTAGACTAGATGAAAAGTCTCTCTGGCTCTGTAAGTTACGTAGGCGTGTTGAAGAAGTCGTGTCCGAAGTAAAGGTGGAAATGATGTTCATCCTTGTCAACACACACACACACACACTCTCTCTCTCTCTCTCTCTCTCTCTCTCTCTCTCTCTCAAGTTATTGATGCAAGGTGTGTAATGCCCCACTCTCCTCTTAGTAAGCCCTTTTGTTAGGTTTGGGGGACTCGAGGAATCTAGGTTTCTTTAGCTCTTATCCTTTCTCACTCCCTCTCCCTCAATCTTTCGCAAAACCACGAGTACATGCCCAATCATCATCATCACTTGAACTCGATTCCAATTTTGAATCTAGAATATCTTCATATTTCTCCTTGAGCTTTTCAATTGCTTTAAACAATCTCCAAACATGTTTCAAACTTAAGCAAGACTTGACTTTCTTGCTTTCACAATGACTTCTCTAAGGCAATGGCACTTCCCGATGACGATGCTAGTGTAGGCAAATCTTCCTCATCCCCTAAGTCTACTTTCCTATTGATTCTTCTTTAGTAGCTACTCAACAATTAGCTAGCCAATGTATCAGATGTTGCTAGACCCCTTTCTTCCTCCTTTTTGTCAACTTCTCTTTTTACTCACCACCTTGTACTTTATCACAAAAATGAGTCACGATATATTAATAAATGAGAGGGGTACAATGCTCAAGGCAACCAAGAAGAATATGTCAAACTTATGTGCTAGTGGCTTTTTACAATAAAATGAAACCTGAAGTAGCTTAACTATCATAGGAAACCCTAACTAAAACCCTGACCATAGTCTTTGCTTAGGACACTAGGGGCAATAAGTACATTTAGTGACAATTTAAATACCTACAGAGGCCAGATTATGGATCAAAGAGCATCGATACATAGCCTACAAGATGATCTACAAACCCGCTCCATAAAATGGCAAAGTGATCTAAGAACGATAATAAAATCCTAGAAAAAAATATATATGTGGTCATGGTTGCACATGTTTATCCTAATAGATATATCAACCTATGACAATATAATGAATGACAAATCATCTTTTAAAAGGTATCGCATATAGAAATAGCTAACTAACTCAAAACTCTAATGGAGGAATGACCTTCATAAAAAGGTTTATCAAAATGTCTTTTGAATAACCAACCAAATCACAATCCATGAATCCATGCATAAGTGAAGATGTCCTTGAGATACGTGAAGAAACTCTTCACTATCTGCCAATGATTCACAAAAGGGTTGCTAATGATGATGATTAATTGGGCAACTGAATACTCTATCAATAGTGGAAGTATGTTCCCCTCAACACTTGATACAATGATACAAGCTAATCCCATGCATCCTAGGTTGTTTTTGCACGATCAAATGTGTGGAATGATATCTCTCTTCATGGTCTCAAGGGAAAATTTGCACAATTGTAGCCATGTCTCTTGCTATCAGGGTTTGTAAAAAGAAGATGTTGGATCTCTTCTTGTGAGGGTTCATAAAAATAAGAACAGAAAAAGATAAAGAAAATAACTATGATCCACAATCAATATGCAAATCCTTATGTTTTCATTGATTCAAGTTTCATATTTCATCATGAAATCCAAATCCATATAAACTATCCCCATGAGCAATTGCTCAAAGTTTAATCATCATTCTATACATAACTATCATCTTTTTACCCCTTTCTCCAACAAATAAGTTATTATGTTATAACAAATGTTTCAAATTTGTAGCTATAATGCAAAGACCATGAAGAGTATATTTGGACATCAAATCTACTTTAAACCCAGACTTTCTAGACTAATAGATGCATGCAATATGCCTTTAGAGATAATGCTATATATGCAATATAATTTGATGAATCCATAGTCAAGTAGGTATGATTTCATCAAGTATGATTCTAGCATTGCAATTGTTCTTGTTGAGTTGGCCATGGCTCTCATTTATGATGATGATCATGGTGTCGATTTCATGTATTGCAGCCTTTGATAGTAGGTAGACCTTTTGCTCCAAATATGTTGCTTTACATGCCTATTATCCAGCTAAACTTCATCTCCTCGATCTGGCCTTCGAGCCTTCCACTTGAGATCTTCACTAGGACAGCTCCAAGATGTTAAGAGCTTCAAGAGTCAACCCTCCACCTTACTACGATCTTCTTGCATCATCAATAGCATTCAACTTTCTCTCAAACAAATGCTAGGTTGTGTTCTTTAGGAATTTGCCACCTCATGAGCAACTATTGTAACCCAACTTTCCAACAATCTATTGCTCTTAAGGAAGCTAATTTCCACTAGTAGCTTCAATTCTAAAATGACTAGTCAACTTAATTAATCTTGTTGGCTCCAACTCATCAACTTTTTTCTTTAGAAGCAATGTCTTTGTCTCCATATAGAGTAGGTCCTCCTTCATGATGCTAAGTGATCCCTCTCAAGTCATCTAGTCAAACACAACACAATTGCTAAAATTTATCTTGAACATTGGATTCTTCAATAGCTACATATTTTTATCATTGAGCAAGCAAACACACTATGATAGACGACTACTATTGATGGTAGTGTAGATGCCTGGACTCATCTAGCCAAGCGGTCCATCATCAATGTCCGCACGTGTTGAGCTTGCCATCTTAACACTCCCCCCCAAGCTCAACTCTATCTTTGCAACTCCAAGTAGGCTTTGAAACTTTCGAAGCTTCTCTGCATCCAATGCCTTTGTAAAAATGTCAACTATCTAATCCTATGTGCTGACATATACCAAGTCAATCTCTCCTACAATTACCTTCTCTCTTACAAAGTGGTAGTGCACCTCAATGTGTTTTGTCCTAGCATGGAACACTGGATTCCTAGCTAACTGTATGCTCCTCATGTTGTCACAATGAATGACAACTGGACCATCTCCCTGCACATCCAAATCACCTAATAACTTTTGCAGCCATACCACCTCACATGCTGCCATAGTAGCACCTCTATACTCAGCCTCCGTACTTGATAAAGCAACAGTAGGTTGCTTTTTGATGCTCCATGTAACTGCTACACTACTAAGGGAAAACGTGAATCCATGAGTAGATCTTCTGTCTGACACGCTACTAGCCCAATTTGCATCTGTGTATCCAAGGACATATACATCCTTACCTGCCTCATAAAAGAGTCCATAATGTAAAGTGGACTTCACATACCTCAATATACGTCTAACTGCATCCAAATGAGGCTTTCTAGGCATCTGCATAAATTAACTAACAAGGCCAACAGCATAGCTCAAGTCTGGCCTTGTGATAGTCATGTAAATTATACTCCCTACTATCCTCCTGAATAGAGTAGGGTCTTCTTTCTCATCCCCAACGTCGGCACTCAACTTCACATTTTGCTCCAATGGTACTGAAAGAGGCTTACATGCTATCATATCATACTTGGATAACATATCTAAGACATACTGCCTTTGGGATAGCCATATACCATCATCACATCTGATCACTTCAATACCAAGAAAGTATCTCAGCTCACCCAATATTAACAAGATACAAAATCCAATATTAACAAGATACTCTCCAATCTTGTCATACCATGCTCTAGGTGCTTGCTTCAGCCCCCCATAGAGTGCCTTCTTTAACCTTCACACATACGTGGGATGCACTAAATCATCATAACCTGCTGGCTGCTTCCAAGGCAATCACACACCTAACAGTTGCGATTCTAGCAATTGGACTGAATGTCTCTTCATAATCTATGCCATATGTTTGAGCATAGTCTTTTGCAACTAGCCTAGCCTTATAATCTATGCCATATGTTTGAGCGTAGCCTTTTGCAACCAACCTAGCCTTATATCTGCTAATTGAACCAACTGCATTATGCTTAACTTTATAAACCCACTTACAACCAATAGCTTTCTTACCCTTAGGCAAGGGTACCAAATCCTAAGTCTTGTTGGCTTCTAGTGCAGCCATCTCCTCATCCATTGATGCATCCCAATGAGCATGACCAACAACATCCTCAAAACAAGTGGGCTCAACGTCCTCAACTAGTTTCACCATATAAGCATAATGGTGAGCTGCATAACATTCAAAGCCAAACCTTTTAACAGGGTATCTGACCCTGCTAGACCTGCGTACCACTGGATCACTCAATGGAGCCTTTACATTACTATGAGCTCTCTGTACACCTGGTGTCCTGACTGAAGAAATATCAATCTCATCATCCAAACTCTCTGAACCACTAGAATCTCCATCAAATCCCAAATAACTAGTAGATGCATCATTACCATCCAACACTTTCTTGTTTCCTTTGTCTTTGCCTGCAACACTTATAGATACACCTGAAGATGTGGGGCTACTCCTTAGTCTCCTAGACCAAGGGCTCACTGTAAGTGTAGTACCAGATGATGTTTCTGGTCCACTAAGACTCCGTGATTCTTGCTTTTCTTTCTGCACATAGCTATCATGCTCATTATTGTCATCTAATACATCACTAGCAAGTGCATACCAACTGTTCATCTCATAAAAAATAATATCCATGTTCACTCTGAACTCACCTGTGTGACAGGGTTATAACAACGATACCCTTTCTGCTCTAAAGTTTATCCAATAAAGATACATTTTTCAGTCTTTGGATCAAGCTTATTCTGTAGCTCATCTGGCACATGAACATATGCAACACATTCAAATACCTTCTAGTGTGATATGTCAGGCTTATTGCCAATAAAGCATTCTTCAGGAGTCATCCCATGAACTGCAGCTATGGGGGTTCTGTTCATAATATAGACAACAGTATGGATAGCTTCAGACCAAAAATGTTTTGGCTTATTCTTTTCAGCCATTAATGCCCGTGCAACTTCTACAATACGCCTATTTTTTCTTTATGCAGCCCCATTTTGATGTGGGGTATATCTGCAAGTAAATTGCCTCTTTATCCCATGAGTCCTCAAGAAGCCGCTAAACTCATTAGAGAGGTACTCTCCCTCTTCATTTGATCTCAAGCACTTTACTTTCAAGTTTATATTTCAACAGCTGCCTTGAAAGATTTGGAGTGCTCAAATACATCACTCTTTTCCTAAATAAAATATACCCCTAGCTTCCTTGAACAACCATCAATAAATGAGACAAAGTATTTGCTGCCACCAAGAGATACATTCTGTGTAGGCCCCCAAACATATGTATGCATTACATCAAGTATATTTATGCTCACTTCTCTGTCATGCGAGAAGGGTTGTCTCGCCTGCCTACCAAACTGACATTCAAGGTATTCAACTCTTGCTTGAGTTGAATCTTCCATGCCTTTGTATTTACTGAAAACATATTCTCAAAAATTGTCCAAGCTGCATGTGAAGTTTCTGCATTCCTGATATGTCCCAACACCGTATTATCAATGACTACAGATAGCCAATACATCACCTTTTTGTCTTTTACATTCCATTCTTTCCATTCATTTAATTCATATGCAGTCGGAGGGATACCCAGCTCTGGCTCCTTTTCTTCATCTGAAACAAACTCATAAAGGCCATTTTCAATGAGGAAGTTCGTCACACGGAACCTCCATGAAGGGTAGTTATTCTTGTCGAGCTTCTCAATAATGGGATTTCCACTGTTCTTTGCCATTATCACAAAAAAGGATACAACACAACAAGCTAGTCTTCTGCAGCCTTTCACAACAAGTGCATACCAATACACCAAGAAACCTTTTTTACTAATTGCTCAATAATACATGTAATCTACAACTTTTTTGCAGATGAACCTTATGTTTGCTTCCTGGAAAACACCTCAAAAATTACAGATTTGAAATCTGTAACCTGCACCCACTTTTGGTCAATACAACCGAAATCACACTGTACCTTGAAAATGTTGCCCACAACTTTGCGGCTTTAAAACGAGGCCTGAAATGGCCAGGGCTTATTTGCAAAATATACAGTGCTTTGCTCGCACACCAAATCTCACAGCAATTTGAGATTTTCACTCTACCTTGCTTTTGGTGCGTCCATATGCACTATCCAAGAGAGAGAGTGGAAGAATGGAAGAGCTTCTTACCTGTTGCTTGCTTGCTCGAACCTTGCTTATTCTCCTTCACTTCAGCCTTCAAAATCAGCCTCTCTCAGTGGCGCAGCTCTGATACCATGTCAAGAATCGTGTGGTGGAGGGGTTGCTTGAGCTGCTGCGCCAAACACACACTGTATACACAAGAGGAAGCTCTCTCAAGAACACAAGAAGAGAGATGAAGGCCAAAATGTTTTCTTGCTAATTTCTTCTTCTTCTTCCACACACTATGTAATGTACACAAAGTATAGATAAGATACATCATAAAGGAAAGTGGCCTACTAAGTCAAACAGTGCATAATAGACTACACCAATCGACTGGCGCTGTATCTTTGCCAGCTGTTAGATAGGTGTAACAAACTAAATATAATAAGTGATAAGTCAGTGGGCATGTGAGTATCATAATGACCACTAATGTGCTAAGTGTAGATGTGTAGACTCATCTAGCCAAGTGGCCCATCATCAATGTCTACACGTGTTGAGCTTGCCATCTCAACACCATGTGCATGATGTGTATGCCTATTGCATGTATGGTTTCTGATCATAGTGTAGTTGTGTCAGTCTTAGGTGCTAGTTGTTCTTGGCTTCTTCCTTCTTGGTTGCTCACAATTGGTTGTTGACATATTATTACAGCAACTTGTCATTCAATTTTATGCATTCTATTTGAGGGCAGTCACCTGGACTTGATAGTCTTTTGCTTACAGTTTGTGTACAACTCATTACTTTGGCAGTATCACCTGTCTCTCACTTGATTTAGTAGTGGTTTTAGGGCTGATTTGCAGGATACTATAGTAGCCCATATTTCTCTTCTTTATACTTTCTTGGTCTCATTATGGCTAGTGATTCTCACAATAGTGCTATCTTCAATATTGAGAAACTAGATGGGACGAATTACAACCATTGGAAGATCCAAATATGGTAGGTTAGTGCAAAAATTGCAAGTTAGACCACTCAAGAATGGGGATGCCAAACCGAGAAACATTGCGGCTGAGGATTGGGATGAATTGGATGAGCTATGAAAGTCCACAATCATTGTATCACTCTCTAAGCAGGTTCAATACAATGTTGTAGCTATAATCAATTTGTATATGAGCTTTGGACACAGATTAAGAATCTTTGTGATAAGTAGAGTCTTACATCTCAAATGTATTGGCTAAAATAGTTGATGGACCTTCAAAGGAAGGAGGGGACTTCTATGTCTATACACTTGAATGAGTTTCACTCCATCATCAGCCATTTAGCTTCACAGGAGATCGAGTTCAAGGATACTTTGCATCCTTTATTTTCATTTGGTACTCTACTTGAGTCATGGGACACTTTTCGTATGGCTCCCTATGCTAAGGATGGGCTAAAATTGCAGAATGTTAAGAGCGCCCTCTTGATAGAATAGGTGAACAAAAAGAATGTGGATGCTTCTCATATGTCCCATGCATTAACTGTGAGAGGCTAGCAAGATGGAAGTGGCCATGGTAGAAACTCTAACAAGTCTTAGTCTAGGACACATGGATACTCTTGCAGCAAGTCTCGTGGTCGTAGTCCATTCTTACTTGTCATTATTGTGGGAAAATAGGTCATATTCTGTCATAGTGCCATAAAATGCATGAAGAAAAATGTAAGGAAAAGGAAAAGGGTAAAGTGCAGGACAATAATGATGATTGCAACATTGTGCCTAGGAAGTCTACTGTCAAGATTGAGTAGATTGATGTGGTGCAGCCTGATGTATTTGATGATCTTATCTTGGCATCTTTTTCTTTGGATGCTTCACAACTAACTAATGCTTTGTCAAGATATACTCAGTGTTGGTTGTTGATAGATTTAGGGGCTTTCTTTCATGTGATCCCTCATAGAGAGTGGTTTCACTCCTATCAGAGCATGCTAGATTTGTCCGTTTGGGTAATACCCTAGCATTAGAGATTGTTGGTATTGGTGATGTCCAGCTACATTTTAGTTCAAGCAACATATTCACTCTTCATTATATATATCATATGCTAGCTCTCATGAAGATCCTTATCTCTGCTAGCACCTTGGATGATGGAGATTATGTTGTCTCTTTTGGTGATTTCTCATGGAATATTGCTTGTGGAAATCTTGTTATTGCACATGGTGCTAAGTCTAGTACCCTCTATCATTTGCTTGTATCTAGGTTACTTGACCATGTTTTGGGTGTGGCTGCAGTTCTGCATGTATCTCTTTGGCATTGTCACATTGGACACATATTTTTGAAAGGAATGAAAATGCTTACCAATTTGCAGTATCCTCTACCCCCTAGACTATAAGTGTTTGGAGTATTGTGATCATTGTTTATATGACGTGCATACACACAATATGTATAAGAAGTTTGGCATGAAGTGCATGGGTGAGCTATTGGCTCTTATTCATTCAGATGTATGTAGTCCCATACCATGTTGATCGCTAGCTAGTGCGAAGTACTTTATCACATTCATTGATGATTACTCACATATGATGTCTTGACTACCTTTCAACATTGGCTTGTTCTTATTGAGAACCAATTTGGGTATATGTTGAAATGCCTAAGGTCAGATAATGGGGATGAGTATGTCTCAAAAGCTTTTTAGAATTTTTGTGATGATTGGGGTATTAAGCATTGGTTGACCACCCCTTACACCCCTCCTTAGAATGGTATTGCCGAACACATGAACATGACAATCCATAAGAGAGTCCACAATATGCTTAGCTAGGTAGACTTGCCCTAGCACTTTTGTGATGAGGCAGTTACTACTGCCATACACTTGATTAACAGGTCCACCTAGTGCACTGCTATTGATTGCCAGGTTGTAGAGGAGGTATGGACTGGAAAACCCCCATCATATGCTCATTTGTGCATCTTTGATTGTGAGACATTTTGTCATGGTCCCAAGGACAAGTGCAATAAGCTGGATCCTAAGTACATGAAATGCATCTTTCTTGGTTATAGGGATGCAGGTGAGATGGGCTATCACTTATGGGATCCATCAGCTCACAAGGTTATCTGCATCCATGATGCCATTTTTCATTAGGAAAAGATGCATAAGCAGCCTGAGTAGGTGGTTGAGGTATGCAAGGTGATCTTTCAAGAGAAGCCTCTTACTCTCATACAACCAGTTAGATAGCGTGCAATAGCTAATGCTCCAATAGACTAGGGGCCCTGTCAGTTGTGCAGGATTAGCTTGCTTTGAGATGCTCTACTAGAGCTAGATGTCTGTCTAAGCGCTTTACACCCTCCATAAATTACATTATGATGATAGATGCAAGCGAGCCTCTCTCTTATGAGATGAGGCTATGCATAGAGATGATAGTTACTCATGGGACAAGGCTATATAGTTAGAGTTTGACTCGTTATAGACTAACCATAGGTAGGATTTCGTTCCTCTGCCTAGTGGCAAGAAGATACTGCTATGTAAGTGGATATACAAAGCTAAAAAGTATCTTTAGACGCTCCATCTTGCTGCTTAGAAGGCTAAATTGGTAGCAAGGGGTTTCAAGCAGGAATATGGTGTTAACTTCAATGAAGTCTTTTCTCTTGTGGCCAAAATGATGACCCTATGCTTGGTACTAGAATGGGTCGCTCACCTAGATCTAGACCTTTGTTAGATGGATATAAAAATGGCTTTTTTACATGAAGACTTGCATGTTGAGATCTATATGTAGCAACCTAAGGGCTTTGAGGAAAAAGATAGGGAACAAGTAGTGTGCAGGTTGAGAAAGAGCCTTTATGGCCTTAAATATGTACCTAAGGGTTGGTACTACAAGTTTGATGATTTTATGCATTCATAGGGATATAGCCGTACTGCTATGAATCCGTGTTTATGTAGAAGAAAGCTTGTCATGGTAGCCTTATGATTTCGGTACTCTATATGGATGATATACTTGTTGTTGGGAGTGCTCATGATTGGATACCTTGAAAACTCAGCTCGAGAAGAGCTTTGAGATGAAGGATATGGAACAAGCCTCACATATTCTTGGGATATGCATCACACACGATCGCTCTAAGAGACTCCTTTTTGTCACATAGAAGGAGTATATCTAGAAAGCCCTTGAGCAATTTCATATGTAAGATGGTAAGTCTATTGGATGTCCTCTACCTTCTCATGTGAAGGTTAGTTAGGCACATTGTCCATAGTCTGACGAGCAGAAGGCCAAGATGGCCAGGATCCCTTATGCATCCATCATGGGCAGTTTGATATATTCCATGACAACCACTTGTCTTGACATTGCATTTGCAGTGGGAGTTATGGCACACTATATGGCTATACCTAGTAGATGACATTGGGATGGCATTAAGGGTATCATGAGGGATACATGAGTTGTGGGGTACACTAAATTTGATTATGTAGGACTTGTAGACAATAGGACGTCCACCTCTAGATGTGTCTTCACCTTTGCTAGAGGTGTTGTTTCTTTTAGATGTACAGGGTGTAGAAATGCACGGCCCTCTCTACTATCAAGGCCGAGTATGCTGTAGCCATTGAGGCTTGCAAGAAGGCCTGATCTTGGTATTATGAATGTGGTCCCTACATCCATTGGCTTCAGAGTGCCAATTGCTTCTATTAATCCTTTGGAAGGTGATCTAGGACTTCACATATAGTAAAAAGGTAAGCAGGCTTGCAAGGAGGCTCTGATCTTGGTATTATGAATGTGGTCCCTACATCCATTGGCTTCAGAGTGCCAATTGCTTCTATTAATCCTTTGGAAGGTGATCTAGGACTTCACATATAGTAAAAAGGTAAGCACTTCCTTATATACCAACTCCATGGAGGATTTAGAGGGCCACTTATTGGAGTCTTGGTCATTGATATCGAGTTGATATCACAGAGAGCTAAGCATCAAGAAAACCATTATACACACCTACCAAAATCTCACTGAAATCCGACTAAGAAAGGAAATCTATTAAACTTTGGCACAAACTTCAAAATACAACTGCATTCTTATATAGTTAATTTATAAATATGGATCATTGCAATTTGTGCTTCTTTTAAGATCAACCCAAATATTATTAAATGTGTTTTATTCAAATAGAGCTTTTATTTTCTATCTTTCATAGGGCAAAGACCCTTCAATATGAATATATTCCCCAAAAACAGTGAAAATCCTACAATTCATGGCTATCTTAGCGATTGAAACTACAAGGGGTTGAGGCAAACCAAATGCACTTATTTTATGGTATCTAAGGTTTTTGAACCCCAATTTAGAGAGAGCACAATAACCTTTACTGTGATTGATACTCACAATTTTACATATCTCTACTATTTGATTTGGTTTTGTATTTCCTTTTAAGTGAGTACTTCCAAAAGGCGAGTAGCATTTTTCGAGCAAGGCCAAAAAATCAAGTAGTCTTGCCAAAAACGTTATACTTTGACTATTTTAGGAACAAGCCACATAACATTTTCACTAGAATAGAATTTAGAAAGAAAATAAATAATTATATGCGATGAGGAAATAAGTTCTCCATTATAGTGACTTTTTCAAATCAATTGAAAAGCATAACATGGAAAACTAGAAAATTATTCCAAATAGAACCTAGAACATAGTTCTAAATAGAGATGCTTATATATTGAAAGTATTAGTACTTTATATTGTTAAATAGAGTCACACTCATCGTCTACATAAGAAAAGTGTGGAAATGATTCAAAAGCCAATAACTAATTGACCAAAAAGTGATCCAATTATCATGTGGAGAAACCATAAACCAACATTTCTAATGGGCAACTTGCACAAAAGAGTCCTCTTGACCTCCTACATATTTTAGTCCTAAAACTTGCACAAGAGAGTCCTCTTGACCTCCTACATGAAAAAGGATAACAACCAACATCGCATAGCCCAAGAGGTCTTCCATGATCCAATAATGATTACATCCCAAATTCTCAACCTAGTCCTTTTTCACATGCAAAGGCACCTAGAGAATTGCCTATATTAACAAAAAGTAAAATGAAATTGAGAGCTCATGCAAATGTATGACAATTAAAATTGGGATCCATAGAAAGGTTCCATGTCCAAACACCATGGACAATTTTTCAATTTCCATTAGGCAAAAGAATGCATGGTAGGGGGATATATAGAAGTCTCTTCTTATGCAATTAAAGATTATCATTTACTCAAAACTAGCAGAATTTCCATATGTTACCTTTCTCTTCAAAACAAGAACAATATTAACAAATAATATGAAATATTTCTAGATAAAATGCAATTTAACACAAGAGAATCTATTTTTTGAGTGAGTGGCATTAGACTACCTACATACAACACGTCTAATGCCATATGAAAGAAGTCAAGCTTTCACAGTTGCTAAGAACTCACATCTTTGTGTTTCCCTTCCCTTCCTTTCCCTCCAAAGGATTCACAACTACTCTCTTGTCTCTAGCTTTTTTTGCCTTTATTTTCCTCCAATAGAGACAACCAAATCACCTATTTTATCAATGGGCGCATCATTCAAAGCTAGCAAGTTTAACTTTTCTAAAGTGGCACAACTATAGGACCCCAATTCAAGGCAAACAATCTCCCTCCATTTGTCACCAAGTATTGGGTCAATAATAATATAATTCTACAACCAACGACTCTTCATAAAGCATATATAAATAATAAAATCCAAATTGTGGGTAGAAATTAGCCTTGTCTATATGCTTTCTATATTGAGGACCTAACTCCTCATTTTGCTTCTCCTCAAAACTTTTGAGCTCCTCTCTGTCCATGCTTTCTCAAGATTCTTATTGAGAGCCCGAGATATTTGAACCTTGTAGAAATAACACCCATATACTTACAACCAATGGATACTATGTATAAATAGCTTATAAACTTTAGATTTGTTTTTGTGTAGTCTTACATTATAGACAAGTTTGTTAAATTAACATAATGTGAGAGGGTACTAATGCCATGTACGTTTGTGGATTTCTTCCTCACACATGTATTAAGAAAACCTCAAATATACAAATCACAACTTACACCAAAGTGTTGGCACAATTTATAATCTCATTTTACAAGCTACTTACTACAAGAGCATGATTAACCTCCAAAGGAACCACAAAAAAAAGAAGACTATCTCCCTCTTTTCAAAATTCCAAATTAGGAATTTTTGATGGTTGTCTAGATGACCTTGTAATGTTAAGATTCTCCACGCATAAAGGAATCTTCTCTTGTTTTTGTCCAAACCCTATCATGTTATACATCAACAGATAGCTTTTGAAGAGTGGAATCTAAATGGGTGAAGTCTAAGAAATTGGGAGTTCTTTTATAAAACTTTTATTGAATGCCCTTTTTTTCATGGAATATTTCAATTAAACTTGCTTATAAGACCATTTAAATGACCTTAACATTTTTAATTATTTCTACATAAAAAGATTTAAAGTTTGTGATACTTGCAAATTCATATGTTTGCAAAGTTGAAGAAGAGCTATCTCTACCACTCTTTTGGGATCAATGATTATAGAATAAATGATTTCATTATCTTCTCTTGTCTTTGAGAACTTATCCTTAATTGTTGCAACTTGCCAAGTAGTACTCTTGTGGTCACACTCCCACACATAGAACATGTGTTTAGATAGAACAAGGAGCTCATGATTTTCATGGAGCTTTGTCACAAAGTCACTATTGATCTCATGCTATATAGGATTATTATTAATCTCATGCTATATATGATCCTAGTCAATAGTGATTTGTCCATTGATCCATGTCTCCTCTCTTTGACTAGTCCACAATGAAACGATAAAGGCACCCTTTTCTTGTACACATCCTTCTTCCCAAAATCTATAGTTGACCTTGAGATGTTGGCCTTTGTGCCTATTAGCTTCTCATCATGAGGGTTCAATTTGTTGAGATGGCAAGCTCAACATGTGCGAACATTGATGATGGACCACCTCATTAGATGGGTCCAGTGTCTTTACTTAGCACATTTGTAGTCATTATAATTCTCACATGGCCACAACTTATCACTTATTATATTTAGTTTGTTTCACCAATGTGTAGCTGGCATAGTTATAGTGCCACTTGATTAGTATAGTCAGTTATACACTATTTGAGACTTTGCAAGCCACTTTTCTTTATGTTGTAACTTATCTATACTTTGTGTGCATTGTCTTGTGTGGGAAAAAAGAAGAAAAAACTAGCAAGAAAACATCCATCTCTCTTCTGGTGTTCTTGAGTGAGCTTCCTCTTGTGTGTATGGTGTGTGTTCGGTGCAACAACTCAAGCAAGTGATGCCAGGAGGCATATTTCATGGTGGATTCCATGCCACGGTGGATTCCGTGAGGTTTTACGGTGGATTCCATAAACTTTGTTGACCGGGGCTCATACACAAAGTGGATTCTTTGTGCGAGAAGTTGATGGGGACGCCTATCCTTTTTGGGCGTTTCATTAATTTAGTGTGTACATGGGTGATTCCATAGTGGGCGATTCCGCAAAATGCATATTAAATTAATAAACGTTTATGAGTTTACAGTGCGCACTCTTAATAAATTAAGGTTAGGATTGATTTCTAACCAGTTGATTTATTTATGTAGCTGAAGACTGCTAGGTATTCACTTTTGTCGGTTTAATTGTATTATTTTACTAACGATTGTGAATGCTTCAGTTGATGTGTAGAGTTAGCAGAAGTGGCGGAGAAAAGCATTGGAGGATAGCGTGTATTCGAGTTATCACTTATATTTTGATGGGCGCATACCTTAGGCATGGCGTCTATATTTTGTCGCGCCTATTTATTGAGGCGTTGGATATTTATTTATTATTTTGTATGCGCATGGGCGCACGTTTATGTTATTTGTACTTGGACATCGTATTGGGTACGCCTGACTCTTTGGGCACCGCCCATTAGCTTTATTTCTATTTTGTGCTAAAGCAAACTCAAAAGCCAAAAGCTTGCTATTTTGTAATTTAGGCTATTATTTGAGCTTGAAGATGATTAATATATAAAATACATGCTTTGTGGAGCGCTCACACAAGGCATGGGGGGAGATTGCACCCAATTGGTCTCTTGTTCATGTCGTGCATGCTTTTTACCTTGAATTTTGTGCAAAAAGTAGAGTTCTTTTGTTCTTGGGGACCTTCCGGCATTCACTAGGCGAGCGTACAACATCCGATCTGCGCACCAGTGGTATCAGAGCGAAGCTGAGATTGAGAGCTTCCAATCGCTACCCATCTTGAGCGAAGGCGGAGCTCCTGGAACGATCGAGCTCTACGGTCAATCTCATCGCGAACGGTCAATACGAGTGGATTCCTGGCGGGTCAAGAACCTCTGTTTTCAGCCTTTGATCGCGAAGGACCGGCCTGCAACGGCGGAGGACCACTCCTACATCTTCTTCTCCAAGTCGTGGATACATAGAGATAAGCCATATCTTCTCTTAAGCTTCAAGCTTAAGTTTTTAAGTTTTAAAGCTTAGCATAACTTGAAGCTTAAAAAAAGCTTCAAATCGTTGATCAACGGCGCGGCAGGACGTTCAGGGCACCGAAAATTCCGCCGAGGACATATTCATGTCCTAAAAATCGTCGACTGTTAAAGAAGCTAAAAGCTTCTTAGTAAACTAAGTTTACTAAGGCTCCCCAACTCTTCAAGTTCAAAATTACTTATCTTGCAAGTTCTGTTAGTCAACAATCACGTGAATCTATCAAGTTGATCAAGTTTCGTAAGTTTGCAACTCTGCAAGTCTGTCAAGTCATCTCGATCAAAACTGACTTGTGCCCAAAACTCCTAAAAGGGTTATTCCTACGCAGAAACTCCGAACTGCAAAGTTGTTCATTGGAAGGTATTGTTCGCATACGCAGGATTGCTGAACCCGTTTCCGCACGCGCAGAAGATTAAAACGCATATTTTTCAAAGATTACAAATCCCGCAATAGTCAAAGACGAAGATTGTGAAAGCCACACACAAAAATATATAAGCCTTGTACACCCGATCTTGAGCTACGCTCATCCTGCTAATTGGATTTTGAGAGTGTGAGGTCTTTTGAAGTTTTGCAGGATGACGGAATCACATATGGATGATTTAATGGCTGAAGGCGATCTACCTGAACCTATGATGGAGCAAAAGCTAGATTTAATTATGATGCAGTTGGATGAAGAACGACGAGCTAGGCAAGCATTACAAGTTCAATTGGCTAATTTACAAAGATCGACTACCGACAAACAGGAACCTCAATCTGAAGACCTTATTTGACGTACCATCGATGCGACTCTCGAAGCTCAATCCATCCGCAAGGAAACAAAGATAAGTAAAAGAAATTTCAAATTCCGTACTTTCAATGGCACTCGAGATGGAAAAACTGTTCTTGCATTCATCAGTCAGTTTGATGATTATTTTCATGAGAAAACATACGTAGAAAAAGATAAAATCAAGTGTGTCACTAATCATTTAGTGGATAGAGCATCTCTTTGGTGGACCTGGTTCGTAAGAGTATAGATTGTCCCACTACTTGGGAGAATTTCAAGAAGAAGTTTATGCAGAATTTCCTTCCTCCACAATTCCATGAAAAAGCCATAAAGCAATGGGACCTTCTTCAGCCAGCGAGATCGTGAGCCTATTTCTCAGTACACCGAACGTTTTTAGAATGCATTACTCCAGTTACGCATGCTTGAAGATGTACCTGAAGCGACACACAAGTGCAAGTATATGTCTGGATTACTTGGGCATTACTACGCTGAAGTTAATATGTTCAAGCCTGCAACTCTTGAAGACGCAATTTCTTTAGCTCATGACACTGAAGACAAGCTTAGAGGAAGAGACAAGCGGCCACATCAATTTCAAACCAATGGTAACTATGGATCTAAGCAATTCAACTCAAATTTTAGAAGATTTAATCAAGGTCGTTTTTCTTCATCATCTTTCCGTAAATCTTGGGCAAAACCACCTGCTTTACCATCCAATACCAACCAAAACCCCAAGCCTATTCCACAGCCAAATCCTAATATCCCTAGACTTCCTGCCATTGCAAACAATGTAACCAAAGCCAAACCTATAGTGTGTTATAAATGCCACCAACCTGGACATCTAGCAGCAAATTGCCATTCGAAGAAGCCACCTGTCCAAATCAACTACCTTGGAGCAATGGAAGATGACGAACATGAAGAAATGCCTGATTTCACGGAAGATGAGGACTACATTACCACTCCAGATACTTTACCAGGTATGTCAACTCCACATTCTTTATTGACAATGAAATGTTTAGTGCATGGAAAGGAAAAGATTATTTTGCATGATGATGGTAGTACTCATGATTTTATTTTTGCAAAGCTAGTGAAAGAATTGAAGTTACAGACTGTTCCTACGCATTATCGCATTAAAGCAGCATTCTTAGCCACTAGGTATAATGGAACATAGGAAGTGCATGATTTAGAAATTCAAATTGGTGAATATATTGAAAGAAGGAATTTTCTAGTTGTACCATTATAGTGCAGTGATATTATTTTAGGTATGCCTTGGTATCATCAGCATAACCCTGATATAGATTATTCCACGCATTCAATTAATATTCAATTTCAAGGAAAACATATTACATTGTATGGTATGCATGCATCTAATGCTTTTCCACTGCTTTCTCATACTCAAGCTAAACGTGCATTACGCAAAAGTAGTAAATCTTATCTAATTTGGGTGAGTGAACTGCAAGTTAAAGAAAAACATATGCATACTAGGCATAAAGAATTTCTTGCACAATTTAAAGACTGTTTTGCAGAAGATCTACCACCTGGTTTACCTTCTTCATGTCTTGAAGACCACAAAATAGATTTAATTCTTGGTACACAACCACCTTGTAAAGCACCATATAGGCATAACCAGATAGAGCAAAAAGAAATTCAAAATCAAGTTGAGGAATTACTAAATAGAGGATTGATTAGACCTAGTAGTTCTCCATTTGGTGCACCTGTTTTGTTGGTAAAGAAGAAGAATAATACTTATCGTATGTGCATTGACTATCATGCTTTAAATAAGATCACTGTAAAGAATAGATATCCAATTCCTAGAGTCGATGACCTTATGGATAAACTGCAAGGTTCTGCTATATTTAGTAAAATAGATCTTAAATCTGGTTATCATCAGGTGAGATTAGATAAGTCTGACATATTCAAGACTGCATTTAGAACACAATTTGGTCATTATGAATTTTTAGTGATGCCTTTTGGATTGACTAATGCACCTGCTACATTTAGTAGAATGATGAACCGTATATTTTTGAAATATCAACATTGTGTTATTGTATTCTTTGATGATATTTTGGTGTTTAGTCAAAATGAGAAAGAACATTATGAACATTTGTCCTTGGTTTTCAAGTTATTAAAAGATAATCAACTATATGCTAATCCGAAAAAGAGTGAGTTCTTTAAAACAGAAATTGAATATTTAGGTCATATTGTATCATCAGATGGTATTAAGGTTGACCCTAAGAAAATAGAAGCAATATTGAACTGGCCTATACCTAAAAATGTGCATGAGTTACAATCTTTCCTAGGTCTTGCTAGTTTTTACAGGAAATTTGTGCGAAATTTTTCATTACTTGCTTTGCCTTTGACTAAACTTTTAAAGAAAGGTATTGTTTATCATTGGTCTGATAATCAACAGAAATCCTTTGACTTATTGAAACATGCATTAACCCATGCTCCTGTATTACAACTACCTGATTTTAATAGACCATTCTTTTTAGTAGTTACTGATGCTAGCGGATTTGGAATAGGAGCCGTACTTATGTAAGATAATCATCCCATAGCCTATTCTAGTTGTAAACTGAAACCCTCCGAACTTAAATATTCCACATATGATAAAGAATTATTAGCTGTAGTACAAACTCTAAGAAAATGGAAACACTACTTAATGGGTTCTGAATTTACGATTAAGACTGATCAACAAAGTATTAGACATTTACTTAGCCAACCCCAAATATCTGACCGACATATCAAATGGGCAGCATTTATTCAGAGTTTTCATCCGATTATCCAATATCAACCAGGTAGAGGAGAAAATATAGTGGCCGATGCATTAAGTAGAAGACCCACCATTCATAATATTTCTGTTATATCATTTGATTCTCTAACTCCTATGAAAGATACTTATCATCAGGACATTACTTTTCATGCTGATTGGAATAAATTAGTTGGAAATAACTGGATTCCTATTGATTCACTGTCTTATAATGATGGATTCATGTTTTATGAAAAGAGATTATGTGTTACAGTTCCATTTAGATCTTTTGTTTTGAATGAGATTCATTGTCCTCCATATCAAGGTCATAGAGGTATCATATCTACTTTACGTACATTAACTGAAGATTTTTATTGGCCACATATGGACACTAATGTATCTAACTTTGTTTCTGAATGTTTGACTTGTCAAAGAGTTAAGAGGCATCATGGTAAACAGTATGGATTACTTATGCCTTTATCTATTCCATCAAGACCATGGGAACAAATTTTTATGGATTTTATTACTGGTTTACCTAATACTAAAGCTAACCATGATATGATTTGGACAGTAGTAGATAGGTTTAGTAAACAAGCATATTTCATTCCATGTAAGAAAACTTTAACAGCATCACAGGCAGCACAATTGTTTTTGAAAACTATTTTCACTAATCATGGATTACCAAAAGTTATTATTTCTGATCGTGATTCTAGATTTTGTAATAACTTTTGGATTACTTTGTTTGCTAACCTAGGCACAAAAATTGATTTCTCATATGCATTTCATCCTGAAACTAATGGACAAATAGAAGCCACTAACAGTACTATTTTAGATCTTTTACGTGCTTACACTATTTCTAAACCACAGACATGGGATACACATTTGCATTTATTACAGTTTGCATATAACAATACACCACACACATCTACAAAGAAAGCACCCTTTGAAGTGATTTATGGTTATAGATTGTCTACACCTGTTGCATCTTTATCAAATAAAATTCAGAGTACTGATGATATTGCTAGTATGCACGCTACTATTTTTAATGAGGTTAAAGACATGATTACCAAAGCCCAGCAATCATATACCAAACAAGCCAATAAGAAAAGACAAGCAATAAATTTCAAATTTGATGACTATGTTTGGTTGAGAATAGAAAAATGTAGATTACAAAGTGTAGATAGACACCCAGTTGTGAAATTAGCACCTAGATTCTATGGACCATTTAAGATTATTCACAAAATTAATGACAATGCATTCAAGTTAGAATTACCACCTCACTGGAAATTCCCCACTTTGTTAGCTCCACATTGAGCTAATAGCAATTGAGGTCAATTGCTATCCCACCCCGAGGGTATGATGCCAGGAGGCATATTTCACGGTGGATTCCGTGAGGTTTTACAGTGGATTCCGTAAACTTTGTTGACCGGGGCTCATATACAAAGTGGATTCTTTGTGCGAGAAGTTGATGGGGACGTCTATCCTTTTCGGGCGTTTCATTAATTTAGTGTGTACATGGGTGATTCCATAGCGGGCGATTCCGCAAAATGCATATTAAATTAATAAACGTTTATGAGTTTAGAGTACGCACTCGTAATAAATTAAGGTTAGGATTGATTTCTAACCAGTTGATTTATTTATGTAGCTGAAGACTGCTAGGTATTCACTTTTGTCAGTTTAATTGTATTATTTTACTAACGATTGTGAATGCTTCAGTTGATGTGTAGAGTTAGCAGAAGTGGCGGAGGAAAGCATTGGAGGATAGCGTGTATTCGAGTTATCACTTATATTTTGATGGGCGCATACCTTAGGCATGGCGCCTATATTTTGTCGCGCCTATTTATTGAGGCGTTGGATATTTATTTATTATTTTGTATGCGCATAGGTGCACGATTATGTTATTTGTACTTGGACATTGTATTGGGTACGCCCGACTCTTTGGGCACCGCCCATTAGCTTTATTTCTATTTTGTGCTAAAGCAAACTTAAAAGCCAAAAGCTTGCTATTTTGTAATTTGGGCTATTATTTGAGCTTGAAGATGATTAATATATAAAGTACATGCTTTGTGGAGTGCTCACACAAGGCATGGGGGGAGATTGCACCCAATTGATCTCTTGTTCATGTTGTGCATGCTTTTTACCTTGAATTTTGTGCAAAAAGTAGAGTTCTTTTGTTCTTGGGGACCTTCCGGCATTCACTATGCGAGCGTACAACATCCGATTTGTGCACCAGCAAGTCTCCTCACCATGCAATTCCTGACATGATGTCATAGTGGTATCACTAAGAGAGACTAGTTTTGAAGGCTGAAGTAAAGAGTAAGAAGCAATGGGTAAGAAGCTCTCCCATTCTTCCACTCTTTCTCTTGGATAGTACCTATGGTGGCACTAGAAGTAGGACATTGCTATGAGATTCGCTATGCAACCAGAGCATTGTATATTCTACAAGTAAGCCTTTTGGGCTTGCCCTAATTTTTTGGCCATCTAAGGCCATTTCGGGCCCCGTTTTAGACCTCCAAGGTTGTGGACATCAATTTTGGGATATACAACGATTTTGGTTGTGTTGACTCTAAAAGTGAGTGCACATGTTATAGATTTCGAATTTGTAAGTTTTGAGGTGATTGCCTAGAAGAAAAGACAAGTTTTATTTGCAAATAAGTTCAAGATTACATGTACTATTGAGTAGTTAGTGAAAGATACTGCTTGGTGTATTACTATGTACTTGTTGTAAAAGGTTGTAGAAGACTTGTTTATTGTTTTGTATCGATTTTGTGAAAATAGCAGAGAATAGTGGAAACTCCATCATTGAGAAGCTAGACAAAAACGATTACCCATCATGAAAATTTTGTATGACAAACTTCCTTGTTAGAAAGGCCTTTATGAGTTCGTTTCAGGTGAAGAAAAGGAGCTAGAGCTAAGTAATCCTGCTACTATAGAAGAATTAAAGGCATGAAAAAAATGGAATACAAAGGACAAAAAGAAAATGTATTGGCTATTTGGAGTCATTGATAATACTATGTTGGGATATATAAAAAGTATAAAAACTTCACATGTAGCTTGGATAATGTTTGAGAATATGTTAAATACAAAGGCACAGAGGATTCAACTCAAGCAAGAGTTGAATACTTTGAAGAAATGAAATATGTCTTCAAATGAGTATGTTTGAAAGTGAAAAGCATTGTAAATTCCTTAACAACTATTGATGCAATGTCTCATGATGATGATTTGGTTTCATCTACCTTGAATGGCCTTAATAATGAGAAGGTCTATAAATCATTCGTTACTTCTATGTATGCACGAAAGCCGATTCCCATTTAGTCTCTCTCATGATTACTGAAGAGATCAATATGTAGGGTGAATCATTTGAAAGAAGTGGTAAACATGTCCAAGAACTTTACTCAAGTTTAAGAAGAAGAAGTGGCAAATCCACTTCAAAAGGCAGTGGTATGGGATGTGCCAGTGATAAGTAGCAAAACAAATTAAATCAATAGTTTGATAAAATGCAGGTTTAAGGAGACTGTAAAAACTTTAGAGGCAAGGGGAGCTCTAGAGGAAGAGGGGGATGGCAAAATAGAGGTTTTAGCAATTTTAGTATTGTTTATTATTATTGAGGTGAAATAACTCATATTGTAGCCCAATATTATGCTAAGAAGGATGATATCCATAGTGATAAATTGCAACAAGAAAACTATACATCGTCTTCACGATAGAATAAATATAAAAATGAGCCTATGTTTGCTATGTAGCATATAATGAATGCTATTACAGGAAAGAGGACACATGATGATGTATAGTATATTGATCGAGGTGTATCCAATCATATGACTAGCCATGTTGAATGGTTTGGAGAGATACACGATTCACAAGTTATGTGTAGACGGGTAATCATTCATGCCACTCAATTTCACACACTGGAAAAGTTTCCTTGTCCTTGCATGATGGTCAAGTGAAGAGTCTGTCAATACATGTGCCATCAATCATAAAGAATTTAGAGTTTGTTGGTCAAATGGTAAAGCAAGGGTTGCAGGTCCAATTTAATGCAAAAGATTGTTTTGTGGAAGACTTCAATGATAATAGCACATTGGTTACAAAGGGAAGTAGAGTTGGCCACACATTCACTTTAAATGTTAGAATTTTTATTATGAATGCTAAAGGCAAAGGAGTAGTTTTGCAGACATTGAAATATGACACAAGCATATTAGACATGAAAATGTACAAAGGCTAAAATTAATGCAGTCCAAAGGGTTGGCTGCCTGCTTTTAGAGTTGTAGAACTTTCATAAGGCGTGTGAAGCATATCATTTTGGTAAGCATGTAAGACAATCTTTTTCACATGATAGAGATCCGAGCAAGAATATACTTATGCATACAAATATTTGGGAGTCTACACAAAACATATCTCTTGGTGATAGGAAATATTTTGTCACATTTATTAATGATTGTTCAAGAAAGCTATGGGTTTATTTCATGAAAGAAAAGAGTGATGTGTTTGAGCACTTCAAGACTTTGTTGTTGAAATAGAAACATGCTGGAAAGTTAAGTAGTTGAGGTCAGATAAAGGGAGAGAGCACCTCTCTAATGAGTTTAGAAACTTCTTGAGGTCTCATGGAATAGAGAGACAATTTAATTGTAGGTATACTTGGTAGCAAAATGGGGTTGCAGAAAGGAAAAGTAGATATATTATAGAAGTTGTACAAGCATTGATGGTTGGCTAAAAAGAATTTACCAAAACATTTTTGGTCCAAAGCTATTTATACTGCTATCTATATTATAAACAAAATGTCCATAGCTACAATTCATGGGATGATCCCTAAAGAATGCTTTACAAGTAAGAAACCCAATGTGCCACACTTGAAAATATTTGATTGTATTGCATATGTTTATGTGCAAGATGAGCTGTAAAGGAAACTTGATTCAAAGACTCAAAAAATTATTTTTATTAGATACTCTTTAGAGTAGAAAGGGTATCGTTTGCTATAACTCTATCAAGTGCGTTCAGAGTGAGTAAGGATGTTATGTTGTATGAGATTAGTAGTTGATATGCATCTAGTGGTGATGCATTAGATGATGACGAGGATCATGATAGTTATGTGTCAAAAAAAAAAGCAAGAATCACAAAGCCTTAGTGGAATAGAAACATCATTTAGTGCTACATCTACCGTTAGCCCTTAGTTTGGGAGACTAAGGGGCAGTCCCATATCTTCAGGTGGATCCACTAGTGTTGCAGGTAAAGATAAAGAGAAGATGAAATTATCAAATGGTAATGATGCATATGCTAATCATTTGGGATTTGATGGAGATTCCAATGGTTCAAAGAGTTTGGATGATGAGCTTGGTATTCCTTCAGTTATGACACTGTGTATAGTGAGCACATGGTAATGTAAAGGCTTTATTGATTGATCCAGTGGTACATGGGTCTAGCAGGGTTAGATACTATGTTAACAGATTTGTTTTTGAAGGTGATGCAGCTCACCATTATGCTTATATGATAAATGTGGTTAAGAATGTTAAGCCCAATTGTTTTGAGGATACTCTTGGTCATGCTCATTGGGATGCAACAATGGATGAGAAGATGGTTGCATTAGAGGCCAATAAGACTTAGAATCTAGTACCATTGCCTAAAGGCAAGAAAGCTATTGGTTGTAAGTGGATCTATAAAATCAAGCATAATTTAGATGGTTATGTTAGCAGATATAAGACTAAGCTGGTTGCAAAAGGCTATGCTCAAATATATGGTATAGATTATGAAGAGACATTCAGTCTAGTTGCTTGGATGGCAACTATTAGATGTGTGATCACTTTGACAATAGATAAATATTGGAGTCTGAAGGAAATGGATGTAATGAATGCCTTCTTACATAGTGAATTGCAAGAATAGATGTATATGGAGGGAGCAACTGAGAAGTTATGAGGATTTAGAGTATCCTATACATGTGTGCAGAGGTTAAAGAAGACATTCTATGGGCTGAAGAAAGTACCTAGGGCATGGTTTGACAAGATCAAAGAATATCTTATCAACATTGACTTTTATATTCCTAATGTTGATCGCTCACTTTATGTGAGAAAGGGAGATCCAGGTTTAGTCATCATCGTCATCTATGCAGATAACTTAATTATTACAAGTGACAATGATAGTGGGATTACTGAAGTTCAAAAGAAGTTTGAGAAGAAGGATTTGGGTGAGCTAAGGTGCTTTCTTGGTATTGAGATGATCAAATGTGATGATGGTATATGGCTATCCCAAAGGTAGTATGGGTTGGATATGTTATCAAGTATAGTATGATAGTGTGTAAGTCTCTTTTAGTTCCATTGGAGTAAAATGAGAAGTTAAGTGTTAATGTTGGGGATAAGATAGAATACCCTACTATGTTTAAAATAATAGTAGTAGGTTTGATTTACATGACTATCACAAGGCCAGACTTGAGCTATGTTGTTGGCCTTATCAGTTAGTTTACGCAGATGCCTAGAAAGCCTTATTTGGATGCAGTTAGATGCATATTGAGATATGTGAAGTCCGCTTTGCATTATAAACTTTTTTATGAGGCAGATAAGGAGATAAAAATGTTTAGATACACATATATAGATTGGGTTGGTAGCATGTCTAACAAAAGATCTACTAGCGGATTCATATTTTCTCTTAATAGTGCAGCAGTTATGTGGAGCAACAAAAAGCAATCTATAGTTGCTTTATCGAGTACAAAGACCGAATAGAGAGGTGTTACTATGGTTGCTTTATCGAGTACAAAGACCGAATAGAGAGGTGTTACTATGGTTGCTTTATCGAGTACAAAGACCGAATAGAGAGGTATTACTATGGTAGTATGTGAGGTGGTATGACTGCAAAAGTTATTAGATGATTTGGATATGCAAGGAGATGGTCTAGTTGTCATTCACTATAACAACATGAGCAACATATAGTTAGCTAGGAACCTAGTGTTTCATGCTAGGACAAAACATATTGAGGTACATTACCATTTTGTAGGAGAGAAAATGTGTTAACATTTTCACAAAGGCATTGGGTGCATAGAAACTTTGAAAATTTTGAAGCTTACTTGGAGTTGCAAAGATATAGTTGAGCTTGAGGGGGAGTACTGAGAAGCAAGCCCAACATGTGCATAGATTGATGATGGGACCACTTGGATAGATAGATCCACACATCCACACTTAGCATGTTGGTGGTCATTCTGATTCTCATATGGCCATTGACTAATTACTTATTATATTTGCTTTGTGGCACCAACCTACAACTAGCATAGTTATAGTGACAGTCGATTAGTATAGTCAGTTATACACTGTTTGACTCAGTAGGCCACTTTTCTTTATATTGTATCTTATCTATACTTTGTGTACATTGTATTGCGTGGGAAAGAAGAAGAAGAAACTAGCAAGAAAATATATTGGCTTCCATCTCTCTTCTTGTGTTCTTGAGCGAGCTTCCTGTTGTGTATATGGTGTGTGTTCAGTGGAGTAGCTCAAGCAAGTCCTCCCACCACACGATCCCTAACAATTTTCATAATGGAATGGGTTGAAGATAAAAAAAGCTAAACAATCTAGTCTTCTACAATGTGTCCTCCCATATGTCCATGTGAACCATGTACTCATACCTCTATCTAAATATAGCAAGGAATCTTTGACTACTTTATAATAGGAACAAGCATGTAAGTCTCTTGGTTTGCTAATGAGCTATCCATCTTGTAAATAGCTCTAATATCTCAACTTTGAACTTCTTGATATTCATCTCTTTCTCTGCAACTACATTTACTTCATCAATTGCAAATGCTTGTTTTGATCACAAACTTAATCATCTTTAGCTCTTTGTCCTCCTCCTCTAAAGGATCATATAAATAATGTAAAGTACTCTATATGTTGGAGTGTTAATAAGAAACAATCCCTTCCACACATGCACGCACACAAACACACTCACACACATGTATATGCATGATTACACATCTAATAGCTCAAAGTTCATATCTATCAACATATACAAACTCACACAAATACTCTCACACCACCCAAACAAGCACACACACCCACATAGACTCAAACAACACACACACACACACACACACACACGTACCTTGTGTCCACACATATCTTGTATCTATGCAAATTCTACTTTAATGAGACACTAACGTGGAGATTCTATTTTAGGAACACATATTCATGAATATACAGCTATGTCCCACATAAAACACACTCGAGTCTCTCTATGGGCTTATCTTATAGTCTCAAACTTAGTCACTCACTCACTCTATCCATAAACGCGATACTTTAGACAAAAAGCCGATAATATGGCAATTCATGTCGTCATTGCGGGCATCCATGCAAAGCCGGACGCTACATGCAGACGTGAGATGGGGGTGGCGGAGAGGCGGCAGGTGGGTTTGTTCTCGTCCACGAGCAAGTACGATGCAAAACAGGTCCTTGCATGGCTGTGGAGTTGGTGCCTGGTGACCCATGCAGCCTCGTCGCCCTCCTACTGCAGAAATGCAGGCACCACAACAACCTGCCGCATGCCAGCCAGGTGCCTACATGGAAGGCCCTCTATCTCTCTCTCCACACATGAGACATGGCATTGAAAACCTTCTTTATAGCAAACTTGTCTCACACTCAAACTAGACCAAGCTATTTCTCACAATTTAACTCTTGTTGTGTGTAAGATCTGCCATCTTTCTCTTTGCACTGTTGTTTGTATGTGTTATTCATACCTACTCTTTCTCGAAGACACAATAGCATTGTTTTCTCTTAGTGTTGGATATTTTATGCGAGGGTCTATAATGCTCATAACTGCATTGTCTCATTTTAGTTGCCGGGTTTTTATGTGTGGATTTCTTGCTATAACCACCACATTAGAGTTGCTCAGGCATCTTTTAACAACATGCGGCTTTCACAATCCTAGCTAGAGAATGCAATCCATCCTTGCTTACACAACAAGTGATGCACTTTGCCTGTTTTCTGCTTTGCCTTCACAAATCCTATTTGATTTATACTTAGGACCAAGTCACATACTCTTTTTTCTTAAAATGATACAAGTTGTATTAGCTAATATGAATATTTACATCAGGAGTAACCAATAGCAACTCAGTCTTGGCCCAAGGGAAATTACATGCTCTTGCTACTAAAGAAAAAGTTCCTTAATTCAAGACATGATAACCTTGCTTTGTGCAACTTTTTCTTGACAAACTTGGTTCCATGCTCCATGACAATTAACCTCACTATCCACATATAATCTTAACATGGTTTCATGTCTGTTTCATGTTTCATGATCCACACACTACATCCCACAAACACGTATAACATCCCGCAATCACTCGATACGCATCCCACATTGACCTTGTATACTCTAACTTAGATTTACATTTAGTCTTAGACTTATGTATGATGAACTATACTCTACAAGCTTACACACATATTGAAAATAAGAGTTGCTCAATCCAAGGTAGGCACTGTGTACTACTTTGAGTAGCCTTCTTTAGTAACACATAGTACACACGCACACACACACACACACACACTCTGTGTGTGTGTGTGTGTGTGTGTGTGTGTGTGTGTGTGTGTGTGTGTGTGTGTGTGTGTGTGTGTGTGTGTGTGTGTGTGTGTGTGTGTGTGTGTGTGTGTGTGTGTGTGTGTGTGTGTGTGTGTGTGTGTGTGTGTGTGTGTGTGTGTGTGTGTGTGTGTGTGTGTGTGTGTGTGTGTGTGTGTGTGTGTGTGTGTGTCAACTATCATGAATAACTGGAGCAGGAAAACCACATGTAATAAACAATAAAAGCAATAAAACATGAGCTTACCTTCTAGGTGGCTTGCTTGTTGTGGTTTTTGTGGCATTATTGTTGTGAGTCTAAGTAGATGGTGGATCCTAGTTGATGCAGCTCCAAACATCTATTTCACAGGATATTATCATGGATAAACTGCAGAATTGGAGGAGGGTTGGGTGATGAGGATTTTACAAAAATTTTAAGCGTTATGTTGGCTAGATTAAAAAACAAAAAGCACATAGAACTTTGAAATGTGCATGCGAAACATCACTTCTAGGGCTTTGGAGGTAATGCTATATATGAAGGCCAAATGTAGGCATCCTTTTATCCTTAGTGTTCTGTTTCTAGACCAATTGGATGATCAAAATCAACCACAAGTTTTTAATGTGCCTATGATGACACCTAGAGGTGGATTGGATCTTGTGAATAGAATGAGGCTAGGAGGAAATCTGAACAAATGTAAGTTTGTTTTGATCATGTTCATAGGGTTTTGGGATGGCCAACATTGTCCCCTCATGTGTATGATCCTTGTGTGTGTGGAATATTGGAAATTTCAACTTATGAGTTTAGGGTGGAGGATAAATATACTCGGACTGAGTTTTGGAAGATGCTAAATGATGTAGTGCAAAGGCATGGATTCCCAAATCTTGAATCTAGAGGATTTATGGTTGACAAGGCTAATTCCAATTGGATAATTGCAATTTGTACACAATGCATTTGGGAATGGAAGAAAGAGAAATCCAAAGAAGAAAAGGTATTGTGCCTTTCATTGGGAGTAGAGCATGGTTCATCACATAATCTAATGTATACACCCTTCATTCTAGTAGAGTCTTGGCACTCAGGACATACATTCAAAATTGGAAGCCTTCATTAGAAACTTGACTAGCTTGGTGGGATGCAATAGCACCATGTTGGGGTGCTTGTTTATTTCCTGAGACTTGAGTATTTTTATGCTGATGAAAAACTTGTGAGACTAAAAATACATGGTAGTAGCAGTGGGTTTCAAATTTGAATGAACTATTGTGGACATAGCCCTTGTGATTATGTGGATCATGAGAGCTTACCTCAAAAGCATGTGGACAATGACAAGACCGTGCATTCAAGAGCTAGGTAACCAATGTTATGCAAAGGGAGTAACAATTTCATCATGAAGAAGTTGGTGGACCTAGAAACCTCTTTGCTAGATAAAATGGCTCTAAATAGTCCATAATTGAATTGCGTCAATGTACGTGCACGTAGTGTGTATGTAAGAGACAACCCATTTTGGATGATCATAATGAAACATTAGAAGAGGATACTCATAGGTCGAAATTTGTGAGTATCACACAAATTGCAAACTACAACATTGGGGCTCTTGATGCCACAATGGACTTTAAGCTAACCAATTTTATGCAAAGGGAGTAACAATTTCATCATGAAGAAGTTGGTGGATCTAGAAACATATTTGCTAGATAACTTCTTTTTGGCCTTTTTGATGGGCCTTGTTTGAATTTTGGTCATCGCTTAAAAATTGTTGCTCAATGTCTGGAAAACTTCCTTTTTAAGTCTTTCATTAACTCTTTGACATTTGGATATCTCAAATCAAAATTTTCTTGTGATTGAAGGATCCTCAAAATGTCCTTTTATTCATGATCTCTTTTAAAAGCTTGATTCTCTCCTTGTTCTCTTGGATATTAACGCACTATATATTAAAGACATATCTCTTTGCAAGATTTAGTCTCCTTTTTTTTACCCATTTACATATGTTTGTTATATTTATTTGAATAGTAAGTTTATACTTGTGTGGGTATGTACTTTTGTTAGTTGAAGATGTATTGTTAAACAGTTTAGTGGAATAGAATCAACCAGTTGATAATATCACAAAGAAGAACAACAAGTGTAAAAAAGAGAATGGCATAAGAAATGAACATGGAGGAACAAACTAATGTGTTTTGGTACAAATATCTCACTAATGCAAAATTTTGAAATTTCTAAGAGAAAGAAAACAAAAAAAGTGATCCTTGACATGGATTAAAGAATATAGAAAAATGATTGACCTCTTCAATGAACCATATATTCTCTCATTAATCAAATCTAAATAACCAAACTTGGAGGGTTTATTATTTTGAAACCTCTTCTGATTAGCAACTTAATTATTTTCTCACAAGTTCCTTTTTTGAAATATTTTTTATCCTAATGATTGCATCCCAAAAAATTCCCTCACGTCTTGGTCTAGTGGAACCAACCTACCATAAATACAATGCCATTTTTTGTACAAAAATGTCATGATGAAGTCTTGAGTAACAATCGTATACTTGCAAATAACAATATCTAGTTGCACATTGCAAGTGGTTCCATCTTCCACCTTTGTATCCCAATGTATACCCACAAACTCTAGTATATTATATGCATCGAGGCACTTCAATAGAAATATGGTTCTCCAGGTTTGCACTTGAGTGATATAGAAAAAGCCCATAAAGATAGCCATGGGCATAAAAATATATATGTTTCTTTGTCTACTTGAAATGTGGGGCTTTAAGCATTTCTATACCTCATGAAAAAAATTGCATATGTAACTCTCTTATTCTTGAATCTAGCAATTACCACTCTTTGCTTTTGAAATATGGGAGGGAAACATTAGACAAGGCTCCCCACTACTCAGTAGAGGAAGGTGGTATGTAAAAATAGGCATAAAAGAATATTTCGATCTTAGCCAGTGCCACTTTGATCCTCCCCTTGTAAAGCTCTTTACTAATGGACGTGGATGACAACTAAAATATCTACCATAAAGTTACTAGTTACCACTCCTTGATGCTTGATGGATAAAGATATGTTAACATCAAAGGGTCTTCTTAGTTGCACGATGAATAAGAAATGCTAACCTTCATTCATAATCGAAAGTAGACAAACCAAAATGTACTAATTGGGTCTATAGAGAGAGAGATTAGGCCTCAATGTGAAGCTCCTTATGCATGAAAGCATGCTGCACATACAATCCTTTGATTGACTTCTTGGAGCCACAAAGCCTAAAATTGTTACTCTACCCTTCCAACATGATAAGAAAGGGTTGGTGAAGGGCACCCTACCATGACATGTCAAGAAGCTCGAACCGATCTTAGAGAGGCTGCAAATATGCCTGCTGGCCATGAAAACCTACAAGAAAACACTCCTTCTCACCAAGAACCATCTCTCAAAAAAAATAAGAGAGAACAAGGCACACAAAAGATTTGTTATTATCACCATCCTCACGCTCACTCTCTCTTTCCATGGAAGAGACAAAGCAAGAAAGCACAAGAGAGAAAGACTAAGAGTTGTGCAAATGAGAGAAGGAAATGAAGTGTGAAAGAAGAAGATAAAGGAAGAGAGAGGTTGTAACCACCTCAACCTCCCACCTCCCCAAATCACCAAACAAGCCTCTTCCTTTTCCTTTCTTGAATTGAAATATTAAAATCGCATATATTTTGCTAAGGTCTAAAGACCATTTATTTTTGGAATGGGAGAAAAGGTGTTTGACCATCCCTTTTCCTTTCACATCTCAAATTGTGATCATTTGGACCCACACTTTTACATTGCTTCATATTTGATTTTTTCCAAGGGTTACAAAAGCAAAGTTTCATTTTTACAAAATATATTTTCATGTTGAGCACATTTTGGGGCCTTTATTCGCACAAATTTTGTGGTTATCATTCCTCCCGCACCTAAGTGTAAAGCATCCCCGCCACTGCAAACAAATTTGGAGAAGAACCACAATCAGGTCTTGAACAAAAGTCTTCAATTGCTTCTTTGATCTTTGTCTTCTTGATTGCCTTTAGAAGGGAAAAGAGAAAAATAACACATAAAAGAAAGATGCAAAACTAGGATGTTGAGCCTAGGTCATGAGCATACCAAAGAAAACCTCAATTAAGACACAATAGATAGGGCTCTTAACCAACTTGCACACGATAACAACTTCACATTTTGGACAGAAAGAAAAAACAACCACATCATGAAGCTCATTTAAAAAAAAAACCCCAATGAAGAGATCACCATAAAGCATTCCCTCACAAGAGATATGGAAATGAGGTACTCCACCCTATAATTTTGAAAGGGAAAGAGAGGTAGGTTCAAAAAGAAAAGACAAATTGAACTGAATTCTAGTGTGTTTTGAAAGGCAGTCTTGGCAAAGAAGGGCATTTTGAGGTAAGCATTGTATATGAATGGGTATTATAGGGATTAAAGTGTTTAAATCTTGGTTTTTCCATTTTGAAAGTTTAAAGATTCAAAATTACGTGAATTAGAAGATGTGAAAAGAGAGAGGGTAAGATCGAATAACTGTTCATGTTGTGTGGACGAGATAAAGAAAGAAAATGATGAAGCTTGCCACCACCAGACTAATGCCTTATGGACAATGGAGAGCAAGGGGCAAGGGTGAAGATGCTCATTGTTGTGATTGTCATACTACCAATGTAGAATAGGTATAGGAGTGTTGTGAGGTTTTTGCAAGTGGTGGTGTGCTACAGATGGTAGGTGGATGATGGATTGGTGGGCAAGGATGGGGGTGAGATGATGATTATGGTGAGGAGATGGTAAAGCTCAAGAGGCATGGAGATTAAGAGGAGGCCAATAGTATTGCCCAGAGTATAGGCGGATAGGGAAATGGCATAGAGTAGCCGCCATATTATATGGAAGATGGAGGATCTACGCTTAGGAGGGCTGGTAGAGAAGAAGGGTGTTGTCTTTGGAGGAGAGGTGGCACAAAGAGGAGACAAAGATGTTGAGGGGACAAATGCAAGGTGATGTTAGATGATGGGGAAAGTTGTAGATGGTGTACTAGTGCATGTAGAGTTCATGCTTTGAGGGTAGACATGGCATCAAACACAACAGGATCAGAAGGGAATAAAGAGAAACTAGGACAGGGGGGACTTGTGTTTGATGATGAGGAAATGAAGGATGTGGAGGGGATTGCTGAAAAAACATGGGCTGCGGCATCATCTTCTTCCATTAAAGCTCTTCTCTTACTCTTGCATCTTCCTCTTTCTCGATAGCATCTTGCATTTTGAAGAGCTTAAAGACTTATGAAACCATTGAACCATTATAATTAAGGCTATGAGCAGGTTTGCCATGAAATCTTCCTTTGAGAATGTAGCTCTTGTTATCAAAGCTCTTCACTCAAAATTTGCCTTCTTGGAGATTTCATAGCCACCTCTTTCCTAACCAATGCACCAAATGAAGAGCACCATGCCACCGCACATCAAGAAGCTCGAATCGGCCAAGAGAGGCTACAAATATGCTTACTGGCCATGAAACCCTACAAGAAAACACTCCTTCTCACCAAGAACCATCTCTCAAAACACATAAGAGAGAACAAGGCACACAAAAGATTTGTCATTATCACCATCCTCACTCTCACTCTCTCCTTCCATGGAAGAGATAAAGCAAGAAAGCACAAGAGAGAAAGACCAAGAGTTGTGCCAAATGAGAGGAGGAAATGAAGTGTGAAAGAAGAAGATAAAGGAAGAGAGAGGTTGTAACCACCTCAACCTTCCACCTCCCCAAATCACCCGACAAGCCTCTTCATTTTCCTTTCTTGAATTGAAATATTAAAATTGCATACGTTTTGCTAAGGTCTAAAGACCGTGTATTTTTGGAATGGGAGAAAAGGTGTTTGACCATCCCTTTTCCTTTCACATCTCAAATTGTGATCATTTGGACCCACACTTTTACATTGCTTCATATTTGATTTTTTCCAAGAGTTACAAAAGCAAAGTTTCATTTTTACAAAATATATTTTCATGTTGAGCACATTTTGGTGCCTTTATTTACACAAATTCCATGGTCATCAGTTGGCTATCAACTCACTATCAAGGATCTCTTTGAATTTCTTTGTTGCATGATTATCCAACTTCCCTTTGCTATAGTCAATGGAACCCACTTGTCTTGATCATCGAGCATATTGTAAGTGAGTATGGACTAAATTTGGAAGCACTAGGTCTTATGGATCAGAAGACATTTTCATGACATAGGAAGAAGGTGAGTAGAAACTTTGGTGGAGTGGAGGAAAAACAAAGGGGAACTCCAAAGGGTATGGAGTGGAGGGAAGATATAAGTAAATGGACACTCGAGGATTTCAAATAAGAAGAAGTTTGGGACATCTTTCTTTCCTTGATAAGAGAAGGAGATAAAAAGCGATAGGAAAATTTTACTATTGGAAAACGGTAAATACCTTAAGAAGACTAGCAATTAATCCACTTTACTATTAGAAAATGACGATCATTTCAAAAATTTCAATAAAACTAAGTATTTGAAAAATACCAAAATATTTTCTTAAAAATATCAAAATGATTTTTGAAAAAATTATTTTGTAATGGAAACCATCTTCTCATTGGTGTGGAGAGCACTCTTTCTTTAGATACTAAAAGGCCAAAAAGTGACCTCAAACTCTTGCTAATGCCAATTTAGCCCCAAATATGCTTGTTTTTTTCCTTGCACTAGACATTGAAAGATCAACCCAAGATTGCATGTTTGTAATGTCACTATAACTATCTTTGTGTCTCATGATAGTTCTCATCATACTAATGTTCTATGGAATAATACTTTGTAAAGGGGCGGAGAAAGATGTATTGTTGCTGCATGCAAAACTTCTCACTAACTTATGTGACTTATCCAAAAGGCATCATGGATTCATAGTTAATAATCCATCATATATTGTAGCTCTATATACATGAGTCATCCATAATATAGCTCAAGTCTGGCCTTGTGATGGCAATATAGATCAAACTCCCTCCTTTTTTCATGAACATAGTAGGGTCTTCTATCTCATCCCCAACATTAGTGCTCAACTTTACATTTTGCTTCAATGGCACTGAAAGTGGCTTACATGTTATCATACCATACTTATATAGCATATCCAAGCCCATATAGCCCCAACCATATACCATGACCATATCTAATCACCTCAATACCAATGAAGTATCTCAACTTACCCAGATCCTTCATTTCAAACTTTTGTTTCAAAGGCCCTTGACATTAGCAATCCATTATTTCATCTTAATGAGCATGACGAGTATCTTCCTTTAAACAAGTGGACTCAACATCTTCAACTAACTTTATCATATAAGCATAATGATGTGTTGCATAACCCTCAAAACCAGATCTTCTTACATGGTATCTCACCCTACTAGACCTCTGTAGCACTCGATCACTCAATGGAGCCTTTATATCACAATATGCTCTTTGTACACCTAGTGTCCTAATTGAAGGAATACCAAGCTTATCATGCAAAATTTTTGAGCCACTAAAGTCTCCATCAAGAACTACATGACTAGTACATGCATTGTTACTATTTGACACTTTCTTTTACCCTTCGTCATTATCTAAAACACTAGTAGATGCACCTAAAGATATAGGGCTACTCCTTAGTCTCCCAACTAGCTATAGATCTACTACCAAATGATGTCTCTGGTCCACTAAGAGTTTGTGATTCTTGCTTGTTTGTCTACACATGATTATTATAATCATCAACATTATGCAATGCATCTCCACTAGATGCATACCAACTATTGATCTCATAAAAGATAACATCCTTGCTCACCCAAAACTCACCAATTATAGGGTTATAATAACGATATCCTTTCTCCTTACAATAGATTTTTTCAACCTTTATGCTGCAATTTCTTCCTTAGCTACCAAACACTTTCAAGCATAATACATCTGAATTTTTGCGTGTAAAACATTCTTTAGAAGTCATACCATGAACTATATCTATGAAATACTTATTCATAATATAGACAGTAGTATGAACAACCTTAGACCAATTATTATTGGACATACTCTTTTCAACCACCATCAATGCCCGTCCGACTTTTGCATATTGTTGTTTTTCCTTCCTGTAAATCCATTTTGTGAGGGTATACCTACATGTAAATTATCACTTTATCCTATCAAATCTCAAAAAATCATTGAACTCATTAGAGAGGTATTCTCTCCCTCCATTTGATCTTAAGCACTTAACTTTTAAGCCTACTTACAACAACCTTGAAAGTTTTGAAGTACTAAAACACTTCACTCTTTTTTTTCATAAAATATACCTAGAGTTTCCTAGAGCAATCACCAATGAGTGTAATAAAATACTTACTACCACTAAGAGATACATTTTGGTAGGCCCCCAAACATCTATATGTATAACATCAAGTATATTCTTGCTTACATATCTACCATGTGAAAAAAATTTCATTGCCTTCTTTCCAAACTAACATGAGTCACAAACTTTATATAATTCTACAACTTTGAAGGTAGGAAAACTTATAACCAAACATTTTGATTGCATTAATGTTAGCCTTTGTAGATTTACATGTCCAATATGTTTGTGTCATATTTCAATGTCTACAAATGCAACTTTGTATTTAGCATACATAAGCATACATAGTGAGAATTCAAGTATCCAAAGTAAATATTAGCCAACTTTGCCTCCTTTTGCAACCAACTAGCATTTAGGATTGAATTTTTCAACCAAAATAGTCCTTCCCATTAAATCTAACCTGCAACCCTTGCTTTACCATTTGATCAATAGAGAATAAATTTATTGTGATGGATGACTTAGGTAAAACATATTATAAATACTTTGTTTGACCATCACACAAGGACAAAAGAACTTTTTCAATATGTGAAATTAGATGACACAAATCATTACCCCTTTCTACATAACTTGAACTTTGTAAATCATGCATTTCTTTGAATAATTCAGCATGGCTAGTCACATGGTTAGATGCACTTGAATTAACATACCATACATCATCACATGCTCCCTTTCCTATAACAACATTCATCATATATTGCATGACTAATAAATCCTCATTTTGGTTATCTTTCTATCTTGAAATTGATTATAATTTCCTTGTTGTAAGTTGCATGCCAATGTCATCCTTCTTATCAAAACAATGGGCTACAATATGACTTCTTCCACAATAATGGCAGGCAATACCAAAACTTCTAGAACCTTTATTTTACCATCCACCTCTTCCTCCAGAGCTCCCCTCGCCTCTAGAATTACCATGGTCTCTTGAAATCTACATGTGACCAAGCTGTTGATTTAACTTATTTTGCTAGTTACCACCAGTATAACCCATACCATAGCCTCTCGAAGAGGATCCTCCACGTTCCCTTCCTAAACTTGAGCAAAATTCTTGGACACATTCATTACTTTTTCTTTCAGATGACTCACCCTACATATTGATCTCTTTAGTGACCACGAGAGAGAACAACTCATCAAAATTTGGAAATGGCTTTCGTATATACACAAAAGTAACAAAATATGATCACCCCTTCTCATTATCAAGGCCAACAAAAGTAGACGAAACCTATTCACATTGTCAAGCATTGTATCAACAATTTGGTAAGGCATAAGCAATACTCTCACCTTCAAAACATACTTGTTTACAAAAATCTTCCCTTTCTTTAAAGTATTCAACTCCCACTTGAGTTTAATTTTTTGTGCCTTTTTATTTACTAAAAATATATTCTTGAAGTTTATCCAAGTTGGATCTGAATTTTCTACAATTTTAATATGTCCCAACATAGTGCTATCAATGTTTGTAGACAACCAATACATTTCCTTTTTGTCTTTTGCATTCTATTGTTTCCATGCCTTTAATTCTTTTTAGTTGTAGGACAAAGCTTGTAGGTCTTGTGGGATAGAAAAATATTGATAAAAAATAAAAGAAAGGTTAAGGAGCATAAATTTCTATGCTATGGGGGCATGTGTAACTCTATGTACTCATGAGTTAGGGAAGATTCTTGCCAGTATGTATGTGATCCTTCTTATAAAATAAATGGGCTATTATATGATCTATTCTTCCACAATAATGGCATACAATATCAGATTTGCTAGAACCTTTTGTTTTGCCATCCACCTCTTCCTTTAGAGCTCCCCTTGCCTCTAGAATTACCATAGCCTCCCGAAGTCTGCCTGTCACCAAAATATATACTTAACATGTTTTGTTGGTTACCACTAGCATGATCTATACCACAACCTCTTGAAGAGGATTTTCCATGTCCCCTTCGTAATTTTAAGTAAAATGCTTGGACTTGTTCACCACCTTTTTTTAACGATTTACCCTAAATGTTGATCTGTTTAATGATCATGAGAGAGACCAACTCATCAAAATCAGAAAATGGCTTCTATATATATGCAAAAGTAATAAAATATTTGTAGGCCTTCTCATTATTAAGATCACCCAAAGTAGATGAACCAAAAAATTATCATCAAGCATTACATCAATATAGCTGATAATGCATTGCAATCCTTCTCACCTTCAAAACATACTTATTTACACACATCTTCTCTTTCTTCAAAGTATTCAACTCTCACTTGATTTGAATCTTCTATGCCTTTGTATTTATTGAAAACATATTCTCGAATGTTGTCCAAGCTACATGTGAAATTTTTACATTTTTGATATGTCCCATCATAGTGTTATCAATGATAGCCAAGACATTATCTTTTTGTCTTTAATGATCAATAGGTTCCAATAATGAAAGCTTATAGCTAGGAGGTTCAAAGTCTAAGAACTACATTTGGTTTTTAAAATAAGTCAACAAGACATGGACTACACCTCATTAAGGAAGAGAATAGAGCAAATGGCTATAGGAAGCATTGTGCAAGGAAAAGGCAATGAGTGCTATTATGGAAGCATCCCATCAATGTGGACAAGAAGAAGAAAGCTGTAATAGGTCACAAGAGACAAAGAAAGAAGGCAATGAGTGCTATTATGGAAGCATCCCATCAATGTGGACAAGAAGAAGAAAGCTGTAATAGGTCACAAGGGACAAAGAAAGAAGGTGTACTATATAAGTTTGGGTAGCTCTACTCACAAGTAGTGAGGAACATCATGAGTAGCACACTTGGCGTGAGGAAGAGAAGAGATACATGACAAGAAGGTGAACAAGCAGATTTACCTACATGAGCCTTATGGCCTTCCCAAGAGGATATGGGATGGCTCGAGTTCAACTGTGACACATTGATTAGTTTACTAAGTGAAGAGCCCAAAACTCCAAAAGGACTAGCACAAGCTTCGCAACGATATCAACCCATGCACTTGTTTGTAGAAACTCTTTGACCTCCTTAGGTTCAAAGGCATCGAATACTAGTACAAATGATGATGTGCAATAGTGCAACCCCCAAGGATGTTGAGACATATATCCACCACTATGCCTAGAAAATAAGGCATAAGATAGGGAACTTGATAGGAGAGAATACGAGCAGAGACATAGACATCTCTCACAGTAGAAGCAATAGTATTGCTAAACTTGATAGCTTCCTTGAGTAGAGGTGATTAAAGGATTTGTGGGTGAAGGATAACTAGACAAGAACACAAAGACCTAATAAACTTTCTAAATGCAAGCTTGAGTATTGAGTCTAGACCACGACTATTTGGCATAGGTAGTTGGCTATAGGGTCCTTAAAATGCCTTGAAGGAAGAGGCAAAGTAGTAGCCACCAGCATGTGGAATGACAATTGCTACCACTGTAATGAAACAACAAAAACAAGCCTGATGACTTGCAACAATAGGTGGATAGATTGAAGTTGGAAGAAGCTTAAGATGGCAGCACCTAGAGCGATGAAGTTGACAAGGAGATAGACGATGAAGAAGAAAAAGACACGTGGTATTATCATTAAAAAGGGGAATCAACAAAGCAAAGACTTGTTCACAACAAAGAAACTATATGAATGCCTTCATGTGATATGATATTTATATTGTGCATCACCACACTTGAGCTTGAGAGCTCAAAATAAAAAAGTGTATTTCATCCACGATATGAGGATACTCTACCCAAGCTCACCTAGAGGGGTTCTCTATCTGAGACTAAGATCTCAAAAGGACTTTATAAGTGTGTGGTGAGTGAGAATGTGCATATGTTAGATGCACTAATGGGTTTTTCATGCATTTCTTGAATGATCCAATAGCTAAAAAAGGATGAGGTGGATTCACCCGAGCAACTAGTGCTTAAAGGCACATTGTACACGCACAATGACATACATACGAATTACTACATGTGTCTAGCTATGTAAACACTCCAATATATCATTGAGGGGGAGTATTGAGAGGTATTGATTGCAGTTGTGCAATGCCACATTGGATGGGTGACAAGGCAAAGCTGACACCTTGCTTAAGAGGGGGTGTTGAGAATGTGAGCTCAATGTTTGTGTGTGTGTGTATGTGTGATAGCACCCCAAAGGTGCAAGGTGAGTGGATAAGTATTAATAGTGGAAAAGTCAAGCAGAAATTTGGGATGGACTTGGGTGAGTTGAAGTCCCATTGAAGTCCTTTCTTGGAATGGATATGATTAGATGTGTTGAAGATATATGGTTATCCCAAAGGTAGTATGGTGTGGATATGCTATCCAATTATGGTATCATAGCATGTAAGCCTCTTTCAATGCCATTGGAGCAAAATGTATCATTGAGTGCTAAGATTGGAGATGAAATATAAGACTCTACAAGAGGATAGTAGGGAATTTGATTTAAATGACCATCACAAGGCCAAACTTGAGCTATGCTATTGGACTTGTGAGAAAACTTTCATGATGCAAGGCTCCTCTTGCATCCTTCAAAGGTAACCTTCACAACTATTTCAATTAGTCTCTTGAATTTGTAAACCAACCACAAACTTGAACAATGGTAGCTCCATAAAATTTCATCTCCTTCGAAGTCATGAACCATCAGTAATAATGTGTGCACAAGATTTTTAAGGAAAGAATGGCTAAAACATATAAGGCTAAATCTAATAAAGGACATACAATGATATCTAGATATCCAAATACACCATGATCAAGAGCCCTAACCATGGCTATGATACCATGTTAACAATCACAATGTGGGGTTAATCATGGTGTGTTAGATGGATAGCACATAGATAATCATGGAGGATTTAAATAGACTAAGAAAGACATGATTACAAACTAATTGTACACTCAACAATGATAAATCATATTCCACACCTTACAATGCTACAATACAAGGTTTCTTTAATAGATATCGGTTTTCCCTTTCACTCATACAAGTAACCATCTTAGGTGGCATCCTTATCTAGACTTTTCCATATTCAATACTTATCCACTCAGCTGGTACCTGTGGGGTGTTCACACACACACACACACACACACACACACACACACACACACACACACACACACACACACACACACACACACACACACACACACACACACACACACACACACACACACACACACACACACACACACACACACACACACACACACACACACACACACACACACACACACACACACACACACACACACACACACACACACACACACACACACACACACACACACACACACACACACACACACACACACACACACACACACACACACACACACACCCCGCGAGCTTACATTCTCAATAGTAGAGGTGTCAATTGTGACTACTTTTGAAATTCACGATTTCTTTTCCTGCCTCACAAAGATTGGTTAACTTTTCAACAAGATTTTCACTTAATTTCCTTTAGATTCATAAATTAGTATGAGTTTTGAAGCAGACACTTGGCACCTAAAAACATCACTTGCTGCATGCCAGCCAGGTGCCTACATGGAAGGCCCTCTATCTCTCTCTCCACACATATGAGACATGGCACTGAAAACCTTCTTTATAGCAAACTTGTCTCACACTCAAACTAGACCAAGCTATTTCTCACAATTTAACTCTTGTTGTGTGTAAGATTTGCCATCTTTCTCTTTGCACTGTTGTTTGTATGTGTTATCCATACCTACTCTTTCTCGAAGACACAATAGCATTGTTTTCTCTTAGTGTTGGATATTTTATGCGATGGTCTATAATGCTCATAATTGCATTGTCTCATTTTATTTGCTGGGTTTTTCTGTGTGGATTTCTTGCTATAACCACCACATTAGAGTTGCTCAGGCATCTTTTAACAACATGCAGCTTTCACAATCCAAGCTAGAGAATGCAATCCATCCTTGCTTACACAACAAGTGATGCACTTTGCCTGCTTTCTGCTTTGCCCTCACAAATCCTATTTGATTCATACTTACGACCAAGTCACGTACTCTTTTTTCTTAAAATGATACAAGTTGTATTAGCTAATATGAATATTTACATCAGGAGTAACCAATAGCAACTTAGTCTTGGCCCAAGGGAAATTACATGCTCTTGCTACTAAAGAAAAAGTTCCTTAATTCAAGACATGATAACCTTGCTTTGTGCAACTTTTTCTTGACAAACTTGGTTCCATGCTCCATGACAATTAACCTCACTATCCACATATAATCTTAACATGGTTTCATGTCTGTTTCATGTTTCATGATCCACACACTACATCCCACAAACACGTATAACATCCCGCAATCACTCGATACGCATCCCACATTGACCTTGTATACTCTAACTTAGATTTACATTTAGTCTTAGACTTATGTATGATGAACTATACTCTACAAGCTTACACACATATTGAAAATAAGAGTTGCTCAATCCAAGGTAGGCACTGTGTACTACTTTGAGTAGCCTTCTTTAGTAACACATAGTACACACGCACGCACGCACGCACGCACGCACGCACGCACACACACACACACACACACACACACACACACACACACACACACACACACACACACACACACACACAGAGTATCAACTATCATGAATAATTGGAGCAAGAAAACCACATGTAATAAACAATAAAAGCAATAAAACATGAGCTTACCTTCTAGGTGGCTTGCTTGTTGTGGTTTTTGTGGCATTATTGTTGTGAGTCTAAGAAGATGGTGGATCCTAGTTGATGCAGCTCCAAACATCTATTTCACAAGGGGCGATGAGGATTTTACAAAAATTTTAAGCGTTATGTTGGCTAGATTAAAAAACAAAAAGCACATCAAGCTTTGAAATGTGCATGCGAAACATCAATTCTAGGGCTTTGGAGGTAATGCTATATATGAAGGCCAAATGTAGGCATCCTTTTATCCTTAGTGTTCTGTTTCTAGGCCAATTGGATGATCAAAATCAACCATAAGTTTTTAATGTGCCTATGATGACACCTAGAGGTGGATTGGATCTTTTGAATAGAATGAGGCTAGGAGGAAATCTAGAACAAATGTAAGTTTGTTTTGATCATGTTCATAGGGTTTTGGGATGGCCAACATTGTCCCCTCGTGTATGATCCTTGTGTGTGTGGAATATTGGAAATTTCAACTTATGAGTTTAGGGTGGAGGATAAATATACTCGGACTGAGTTTTGGAAGATGCTAAATGATGTAGTGCAAAGGCATGGATTCCCAAATCTTGAATCTAGAGGATTTATGGTTGACAAGGCTAATTCCAATTGGATAATTGCAATTTGTACACAATGCATTTGGGAATGGAAGAAAGAGAAATCCAAAGAAGAAAAGGTATTGTGCCTTTCATTGGGAGTAGAGCATGGTTCATCACATAATCTAATGTATACACCCTTCATTCTAGTAGAGTCTTGGCACTCAGGACATACATTCAAAATTGGAAGCCTTCATTAGAAACTTGACTAGCTTGGTGGGATGCAATAGCACCATGTTGGGGTGCTTGTTTATTTCCTGAGACTTGAGTATTTTTATGCTGATGAAAAACTTGTGAGACTAAAAATACATGGTAGTAGCAGTGGGTTTCAAATATGAATGAACTATTGTGGACATAGCCCTTGTAAATATGTGGATCGTGAGATATAATGCTTACCTCAAAAGCATGTGCACAATGACAAGACCGTGCATTCAAGAGCTAGGTAACCAATGTTATGCAAAGGGAGTAACAATTTCATCATGAAGAAGTTGGTGGACCTAGAAACCTCTTTGCTAGATAAAATGGCTCTAGATAGTCCATAATTGAATTGTGTCAATGTATGTGCACGTAAGAGACAACCCATTTTGGATGATCATAATGAAACATTAGAAGAGGATACTCATAGGTCGAAATTTGTGAGTGTCACACTAATTGATTGCAAACTACAACATTGGGGCTTTTGATGCTACAATGGACTTTAAGCTAACCAATTTTATGCAAAGGGAGTAACAATTTCATCATGAAGAAGTTGGTGGATCTAGAAACATATGCTAGATAAAATGGATCTAGATGCAATTGAATTGTGCCAATCTATATGCACATAGTGTACATAAGAAACAACCCATTTTGATTGATCCTAATGAAACATTAGAAGAGATAGTCATAGGCCAGAATTTGTGAGTGTCACACTAATTGATTGCAAACTACAACATTGGGGCTCTTGATGCTACAATGAACTTTAAGATTTTGCCCTAAGAAAAAAAGTACAAAAACAATGTGGGCCTTTCCTTGAATGGAAGTGGAAAGAAAACTATCTACTTTTGAAAAATCGCAGAGTATGATGAAAGATATGGTTGTCATGTTAATAAGGGTGAGAAAAGTATTGAAATTAGGGTGCATGCACTGAGCTTCTCTGACCATTGAAAGTACTATATTGAAATCAAGGTAAAATTGACAAAGACATTTTAAACAAATATAGGGATGGGTAGAACAATGAATGCAAAATTCAAATGTGAGATGATTGTGATCATTGATCTAAACACAAAGATGGGAAGATTGTGAAGTAAAGATCAAAATTGACCAAGGAGAAGTTGCACAAAAATATAGGGAAGGGTAGAACATTGGATTCATAAATCCAAACTGAGAAGATTATGGCATCCAATGAGTCTCACATATTTTGTGTTAACACATAAAGATCAATTACAAATGGTTAACACATAAAGATCAATGTTGTTGTGTCACTCCAAAAGAGGTCAAAAATAGATTTACAATTTTTCTTTTTGGCCTTTTTGATGGGCCTTGTTTGAATTTTGGTCATCGCTTAAAAATTGTTGCTCAATGTCTGGAAAACTTCCTTTTTAAGTCTTTCATTAACTCTTTGACATTTGGATATCTCAAATCAAAATTTTCTTGTGATTGAAGGATCCTCAAAATGTCCTTTTATTCATGATCTCTTTTAAAAGCTTGATTCTCTCCTTGTTCTCTTGGATATTAATGCACTATATATTAAAGACATATCTCTTTGCAAGATTTAGTCTTCTTTTTTTTACCCATTTACATAAGTTTGTTATATTTATGTAAGTTTATACTTGTGTGTGTATGTACTTTTGTTAGTTGAAGATGTATTGTTAAACATTTTAGTGGAATAGAATCAACCAGTTGTGATAATATCACAAAGAAGAACAATGAGTGTAAAAAAGAGAATGGCATAAGAAATGAACATGGAGGAACAAACTAATGTGTTTTGGTACAAATATACAAAAGCAAAGTTTCATTTTTACAAAATATATTTTCATGTTGAGCACATTTTGGTACCTTTATTTGCACAAATTTTGTGGTTATCATTCCTCCCGCACCTAAGTGTGAAGTATCCCCGCCACCGCAAACAAATTTGGAGAAGAACCACAATCAACTCTTGAACAAAAGTCTTCGATTGCTTCTTTGATCTTTGTCTTCTTGATTGCCTTTAGAAGGGAAAAGAGAAAAATAACACATAAAAGAAAGATGCAAAACTAGGACGTTGAGCCTAGGTCATGAGCATACCAAAGAAAACCTCAATTAAGACACAATAGATAGGGCTCTTAACCAACTTGCACACAATAGCAACTTCACATTTTGGACAAAAAGCAAAAACAACCACATCATGAAGCTCATTAAAAAAAAAAAACCCAATGAAGATATCATCATGAAGCATTCCCTCACAAGAGATATGGAAATGAGGTACTCCACCCTATAATTTTGAAAGGGAAAGAGAGGTAGGTTCAAAAAGAAAAGACAAATTGAACTGAATCCTAGTGTGTTTTGAAAGGCAGTCTTGGCAAAGAAGGGCATTTTGAGGTAATCATTGTATATGAATGGTTATTATAGGGATTAAAGTGTTTAAATCTTGGTTTTTCCATTTTGAAAGTTTAAGGATTCAAAATTATGTGAACTAGAAGATGTGAAAAGAGAGAGGATAAGATCGAATAACTGTTCATGTTGTGTGGATGAGATAAAGAAAGAAAATGATGAAGCTTGCCACCACCAGACTGATGCCTTATGGACAATGGAGAGCAAGGCAAGGGTGAGGACGCTCATTGTTGTGATTGTCATACTGCCAATGTAGAATAGGTATAGGAGTGTTGTGAGGTTTTTGCAAGTGGTGGTTTGCTACAGATGGTAGGTGGATGACGGATTGGCGGGCAAGGATGGGGGTTAGATGATGATTATGGTGAGAAGATGGTAAAGTTCAAGAGGCATGGAGATTAAGAGGAGGCCAATAGCATTCCCCAGAGTATAGGCGGATAGGGAAATGGCACAGAGTAGCCACCATATTACATGGAAGATGGAGGATCTACGCTAAGGAGCTGGCTGGTAGCGAAGAAGGGTGTTGTCTTTGGAGGAGAGGTGGCACAAAGAGGAGACAAAGAGGTTGAGGGGACAAATGCAAGGTGATGTTAGATGATGGGGAAAGTTGTAGATGGTGTACTAGTGCATGTAGAGTTCATGCTTTGAGGGTAGACATGGCATCAAACACAGCAGGATCAGAAGGGAATAAAGAGAAACTATGATACGGGGGACTGGTTTTTGATGATGAGGAAATGAAGGATGTGGAGGGGATTGCTAAAAAAGCATGGGCTACGGCATCATCTTCTTCCATTAAAGCTCTTCTCTTACTCTTACATCTTCCTCTTTCTTGATACCATCTTGCATTTTGAAGAGCTTAAAGTCTTATGAAACCATTGAACCATTATAACTAAGGCTATGAGCAGGTTTGTCATGAAATCTTCCTTTGAGAATGTAGCTCTTGTTATCAAAGCTCTTCACTCAAAATGTGCCTTCTTGGAGATTTCATAGCCACCTCTTTCCTAGCCAATGCACCAAATGAAGAGCACCATGCCACGGCACATCAAGAAGCTCGAACCGGCCAAGAGAGACTGCAAATATGCTTACTGGACATGAAACCCTACAAGAAAACACTCCTTCTCACCAAGAACCATCTCTCAAAACACATAAGAGAGAACAAGGCACACAAAAGATTTGTCCTTATCACCATCCTCACTCTCACTCTCTCCTTCCATGGAAGAGATAAAGCAAGAAAGCACAAGAGAGAAAGACCAAGAGTTGTGCCAAATGAGAGGAGGAAATGAAGTGTGAAAGAAGAAGATAAAGGAAGAGAGAGGTTGTAACCACCTCAACCTCCCACCTCCCCAAATCACCTGACAAGCGTCTTCATTTTCCTTTCTTGAATTGAAATATTAAAATTGCATACGTTTTGCTAAGGTCTAAAGAACGTTTATTTTTGGAATGGGAGAAAAGGTGTTTGACCATCCCTTTTTCTTTCACATCTCAAATTGTGATCATTTAGACCCACACTTTTACATTGCTTCATATTTGATTTTTTCCAAGAGTTACAAAAGCAAAGTTTCATTTTTACAAAAGATGTTTTCATGTTGAGCACATTTTAGTGCCTTTATTTACACAAATTCCATGGTTATCAGTTGGCTATCAACTCGCTATCAATGATCTCTTTGAATTTCTTTGCTGCATAATTATCCAACTTCCCTTTGCTATAGTTAATGGAACCCACTTGTCTTGATCATCGAGTATATTGTAAGTGAGTATGGATTGAATTTGGAAGCACTAGGTCTTATGGATCATAAGACATTTTCATGACATAGGAAGACAGTGAGTAGAAATTTTGGTGGAGTGGAGGAAAAACAAAGGGGAACTCCAAAGGGTATGGAGTGGAGGGAAGATATAAGTAAATGGACACTCGAGGATTTCAAATAAGAAGAATTTTGGGATATCTTTCTTTCCTTGATAAGAGAAGGAGATCAAAAGCGATAGGAAAAGTTTACTATTGGAAAATGGTAAATACCTTAAGAAGACTAGCAATTAATCCACTTTACTATTAGAAAATGATGATCATTTCAAAAATTTCAATTAAACTAAGTATTTGAAAAATACCGAAATAATTTTTTAAAAATATCAAAATGATTTTTGAAAAAAATGTTCCCTAATGGAAACCATCTTCTCATTGGTGTGGAGAGCACTCTCTCTTTAGATACTAAAAGGCCAAAAAGTGACCTCAAACTCTTGCTAATGCCAATTTAGCCCCAAATATGCTTGTTTTTTTCCTTGCACTAGACATTGAAAGATCAACCCAAGATTGCATGTTTGTAATGTCACCATAACTATCTTTGTGTCTCATGATAGTTCTCATCATACTAATGTTCAATGGAATAATAATTTGTAAAGGGGTGAAGAAATATGTGTTGTTGCTACATGCAAAACTTCTCACTAACTTATGTGACTTATCCAAAAGGCAACATGGATTCATAGTTAATAATCCATCATATAGTGTAGTTCTATATACATGAGTCATCCATAGTATAGCTCAAGTTTGGCCTTGTGATGGCAATATAGATCAAAATACCTCCTTTTTTCATGAACATAGTAGGGCCTTTTATCTCATCCCCAACATTAGTGCTCAACTTTACATTTTGCTTCAATGGCACTGAAAGTGGCTTACATGTTATCATACCATACTTATATAGTATATCCAAGCCCATATAGCCCCAACCATATACCATGAACATATCTAATCACCTCAATACCAAGAAAGTATCTCAACTTACCCAGATCCTTCATTTTAAACTTTTGTTTCAAAGGCCCTTGACATTAGCAATCCATTATTTCATCTTAATGAGCATGACGAATATCTTCCTCAAAACAAGTGGACTCAACATCTTCAACTACCTTTATCATATAAGCATAATGATGTGTTGCATAACCCTCAAAACTAGATATTCTTATGTGGTATCTCACCCTACTAGACCTCTGTAGCACTGGATCACTCAATGGAGCCTTTATATTACAATATGCTCTTTGTACACCTAGTGTCCTAATTGAAGGAATACCAAGCTTATAATCCAAATTTTTTGACCCACTAAAGTCTCCATCAAGAACTACATGACTAGTACATGCATTGTTACTATTTGACACTTTCTTCCACCCTTCGTCATTATCTATAACACTAGTAGATGCACCTAAAGATATGGGGCTACTCCTTAGTTTCCCAACTAGCTATAGATCTACTACCAAATGATGTCTCTGGTCCACTAAGAGTTTGTGATTCTTGCTAGTTTGTCTACACATGATTATTATAATAATCAACATTATGCAATGCATCTCCACTAGATGCATACCAACTATTGATCTCATAAAAGATAACATCCTCTTTCACCCAAAACTCACCAATTATAGGGTTATAATAATGATATCCTTTCTCCTTAAAATAGATTTTTTCAACCTTTATGTTGCAATTTCTTCCTTAGCTACCAAACACTTTCAAGCATAATATATCAAAATTTTTGCTTGTAAAACATTCTTTAGAAGTCATACCATGAACTATATCTATGAAAGACTTATTCATAATATAGACAGTAGTATGAACAACCTTAGACCAATTATTATTGGACATACTCTTTTCAACCACCATCAATGCCCGTCCGACTTTTGCATACGTTTGTTTTTCCTTTTTGTAAATCCATATTGTGTGGGTATACCTACATGTAAATTATCACTTTATCCTATCAAATCTCAAAAAATCATTGAACTCATTAGAGAGGTATTCTCTCCCTCCATTTGATCTCAAGCACTTAACTTTTAAGCCTACTTACCACAACCTTGAAAGTTTTGAAGTACTAAAATACTTCACTCTTTTTTTTCATAAAATATACCCAGAGTTTCCTAGAGCAATCACCAAAGAGTGTAATAAAATACTTACTACCCCTAAGCGATACATTTTGGTAGGCCCCCAAACATCTATATGTATAACATCAAGTATATTCTTGCTTACATATCTACCATGTGAAAACAATTTTCTTGCCTTCTTTCCAAACTAACATGAGTCACAAACTTTATATAATTCTACAATTTTGAAGGTAGGAAAACTTGTAACCAAACCTTTTGATTGCATTAATATTAGCCTTTGTAGATTTACATGTCCAATATGTTTGTGCCATATTTCAATGTCTACAGATGCAACTTTGTGTTTAGCATACATAAGCATACATAGTGAGAATTCAAGTATCCAAAGTAAATATTAGCCAACTTTGCCTCCTTTTGCAACCAACTTGCATTTAGGACCGAATTCTTCAACCAAAATAGTCATTCCCATTAAATCTAACTTGCAACCCTTGCTTTACCATTTGATCAATAGAGAATAAATTTATTGTGATAGATGACTTAGGTAAAACATATTATAAATACTTTGTTTGACCATCACACAAGGACAAAAAAACTTTTTCAATATGTGAAATTAGATGACACAAATCATTACCCCTTTCTACATAACTTGAACTTTGTAAATCATGCATTTCTTTGAATAATTCAGCATGGCTGATCATATGGTTAGATGCATTTGAATTAACATACCATACATCATCACATGCTCCCTTTCCTATAACAACATTCATCATATATTGCATGACTAATAAATCCTCATTTTGGTTATCTTTCTATCTTGAACTTGATTATAATTTCCTTGTTGTAAGTTGCATGCGAATGCCATCTTTCTTATCAAAACAATGGGCTACAATATGACTTCTTCCACAATAATGGCAGACAATACCAAAATTGCTAGAACCTTTATTTTACCATCCGAACTCCCCTTGCCTCTAGAATTACCATGGTCTCTTGAAATCTACATGTGACCAAGCTGTTGATTTAACTTATTTTTCTAGTTACCACCAGTATAACCCATACCATAGCCTCTCGAAGAAGATCCTTCACGTTCCCTTCCTAAACTTAAGCAAAATTCTTGGACACATTCATTACTTTTTCTTTCAGATGACTCACCCTACATGTTGATCACTTTAGTGATCATGAGAGAGACCAACTCATCAAAATTTGGAAATGGCTTTTGTATATATACCACCCCTTCTCATTATCAAGGCCAACAAAAGTAGACGAAACCAATTCACATTGTCAAGCATTGTATCAACAGTTTGTTAAGGCATAAGCAATACTCTCACCTTCAAAACATACTTGTTTACAAATATCTTCCCTTTCTTTAAAGTATTCAACTCTCACTTGAGTTTAATTTTTTGTGCCTTTTTATTTACTAAAAATATTCTTGAAGTTTATCCAAGTTGGATGTGAATTTCCTACAATTTTAATATGTCCCAACATAGTGCTATCAATGTCTGTAGACAACCAATACATTTCCTTTTTGTCTTTTGCATTCTATTGTTTCCATGCCTTTAATTCTTTTCAGTTGTAGGATAGAGCTTGTAGGTCTTGTGGGATAGAAAAATATTGATAAAAAATAAAAGAAAGGTTAAGGAGCATAAATTTCTATGCTATGAGCATGTGTAACTCTATGTACTCATGAGTTAGGGAAGATTCTTGCTAATGATCAATAGGTTCCAATAATGAAAGCTTTTAGCTAGGAGGTTCAAAGTCTAAGAACTACATTTGGTTTTTAAAATAAGTCAACGAGACATGGACTGCACCTCATTAAGGAAGAGAATAGAGCAAGTGGCTATAGGAAGCATTGTGCAAGGAAAAGGCAATGAGTGCTATTATGGAAGCATCCCATCAATGTGGACAAGAAGAAGAAAGCTGTAGTAGGTCATAAGGGACAAAGAAAGAAGGTGTACTATATAAGTTTGGGTAGCTCTACTCACAAGTAGTGAGCAACATCATGAGTAGCACACTTGGCGTGAGGAAGAGAAGAGATACATGACAAGAAGGTGAACAAGCAGATTTACCTACATGAGCCTTATGGCCTTCCCAAGAGGATATAGGATGGCTCGAGTTCAACTGTGACACATTGATTAGTTAACTGAGTGAAGAGCCCAAAACTTAAAAGGACTAGCACAAGCTTGGCAAGGATATCAACCCATGCACTTGTTTGTAGCAACTCTTTGACCTCCTTAGGTTAAAAGGCATCGAATACTAGTACAAATGATGACATGCAATAGTGCGACCCCCAAGGATGTTGAGACATATATCCACCACTATGCCTAGAAAATAAGGCATAAGATAGGGAGCTTGATAGGAGAGAATACGAGCAAAGACATAAACATATCTCACAATAGAAGCAATAGTATTGCTGAACTTGATAGCTTCCTTGAGTAGAGATGATTAAAGGATTTGTGGGTGAAGGATAACTAGACAAGCACACATTGACCTAATAGACTTTCTAAATGCAAGCTTGAGTATTGAATCTAGACCACAACTATTTGGCACAGGTAGTTGGTTATAGGGTCCTTAAAATGCCTTGAAGGAAGAGGCAAAGTAGTAGCCACCAGCATGTGGAATGACAATTGCTACCACTGTAATGAAAGAACAAAAACAAGCTTGATGACTTTCAACAATAGGTGGATAGATTGAAGTTGGAAGAAGCTTAAGATGGCAGCACCTAGAGCGATGAAGTTGACAAGGAGATAGACGATGAAGAAGAAAAAGACACGTTGTTATGCGAGCGGTGATCGAGAGCAAGCCTCACTCACAACCCGATAACGAGGCGTTAAGGAGTGCCGGTTGGGGTAATTGAGTTTGTCGAATGCACAACACAACTTGAAAATTTTTAAATATTCAACAATACACCACGAACCACACACGAAAACAAGATAACACACAATGCCTCTTGAAGCTCAAAACAACTAAAAACCCAAATGTGGGTAGAGCATCACACAACCACAACACAACGAAAATACTAACAATTCGAAAATAAACCAAGTGATATATATTTTCGTACCTTAACAACCTTGAGCCGATGCTCGGCGCTTTGACACCCAAAAGCTTCAACTTCCAAATTGGCATGATAAGAGCTCACTCTAGCATGCGACCCTCCACTCTCCTCTCTCACAAAATACAATTGTAATCAAGGGGGAAGGCCCTTAACTCTCCATTCTCATCTCCTTATATAGTTTTCTATCCACACTCACACACATTAGGCTTTTTGCTTTCAGCTTTTGGCTTTTGCTTTTCTACTACTTTTCATTATTTTCATTTTTTCTGCTTTATGCTTGTTTGCAACTTGTTTGGATCATAACTTCGTCATTTGAACTCCGAATATAGTTGTTCGAGCACTCAAAACAATCGGAATGCATTTGGTCGACAAGCCCGCTCGGGCAGAATTACCAAAATCTATCAAAAATGGGAAAAAATACTGATTTTCGTAAATCGCATCATTTTTCTCTATCTTTTATCTTGGACGACTTATTCCTTTCCTTGGTACATACTTTCAGCACACATGTCCACTTTTTCTTTAAGAAATACTCGCTGATGATGTAAAATGTACGACATTTTTCTTTAATCCTTGAGTCTTCAAAATATTCTCTGGATATGAACCTATTTTTTATGCAGTGTGCCCTAGTCGGAATATGGTTTTTTGAAATAAACTCCGTGCCCAATCATTCATGATTTGAAAAAATATGCAATGTTGGATCCATGATATGCAACCAATCAATCCATGCTCACACAAAAATAATGTACGCATTTGAAGAATTGTGCCTAGCCTATCTAGATGTGATCGTGCGTCATGCAAAATGCAAACAAAAGTTCCTTGATTATTTAAATCTTTATCCTCACCTCTCAACTCTCTTCAAAAAATATAACATACTCCGCTCCTCCCACCCAATTCTCACAATCACTCAAGAAATGATGGTCCTCAAGATGTTGACCAGATATGAACAACCCATCTCACAATTGACGGCATCCTTCACGACCCTCTAACTCACCCAACCTCCTTACACACTCAACCAGAGGTTCCTAACTTTGTGATGAGCATTTCAAATATCGTGCGTACAAGAAATGTGCGTGCTTAATGACAGGTGCTCTCTCATGGGTGTGTGTATCTAAAATTTACTGCATATAGCTGCAATGGACCTCATGCCATGCTAGGACTCAATGATGGTGCAAAACGTGCATAATCCCAAACCATGGCATGGAAGTATTTGATAAGAATAGGAGATGACCCCCAAGTGCAGTGCATCAACAAGTGCAACGTGAAGTGCTCGTGAACCCATTATCCCCGTGATGTGCAAAAGTCTCGACAAGAAAACATACCTTGCTCCTCAATGTTCGGTAGCTATTGACAAACACAAGAAATCCAACTACGAAACAACAAAACAAATTGTCACGCAAACAACTAAGCTAGCAAAAATCAAACCTAACTACAATTTGACTAGGGCTTTTCAGTTTAAAAAAAAATGCTTGACAACGTGGTATTATCATTAAAAAGGGGAATCAACAAAGCAAAGACTTGTTCACAACAAAGAAACTATATGAATGCCTTCATGTGATATGATATTTATATTGTGCATCACCATACTTGAGCTTGAGAGCTCAAAATAAAAAAGTGTATTTCATCCACGGTATGAGGATACTCTACCTAAGCTCACCTAGAGGGGTTCTCTATCTGAGACTAAGATCTCAAAAGGACTTTATAAGTACGTGGTGAGTGAGAATGTGCATATGTTAGATGCACTAATGGGTTTGTCATGCCTTTTTTGAATGATGCAATAGCTAAAAAAGGATGGGGTGGATTCACCCGAGCAACTGGTGCTTAAAGGCACATTGTACATGCACAATGACATACATACGAATGACTACATGTGTCTAGCTATGTAAACACTCCAATATATCATTGAGGGGGAGTATTGAGAGGTATTGATTGCAGTTGTGCAATGCCACATTGGATGGGTGACAAGGCAAAGCAGACACCTTGCTTAAGAGGGGGTGTTGAGAATGTAAGCTCAATGTTTGTGGGTGTGTGTATGTGTGATACCACCCCAAAGGTGCAAGGTGAGTGGGTAAGTATTGATAGTGGAAAAGTCAAGTAGAAGTTTGGGATGGACTTGGGTGAGTTGAAGTCCCATTGAAGTCCTTTCTTGGAATGGATATGATTAGATGTGTTGAAGGTATATGGTTATCCCAAAGGTAGTATGGTGTGGATATGCTATCCAATTATGGTATGATAGCATGTAAGCCTCTTTCAATGCCATTGGAGCAAAATGTATCATTGAGTGCTAAGATTGGAGATGAGATAGAAGACTCTACAAGAGGATAGTAGGGAATTTGATTTAAATGACCATCACAAGGCCAAACTTGAGCTATGCTATTGGACTTGTGAGAAAACTTTCATGATGCAAGGCTCCTCTTGCATCCTTCAAAGGTAACCTTCACAACTATTTCGATTAGTCTTTTGAATTTGTAAACCAACCACAAACTTGAACAATGGTAGCTCCATAAAATTTCATCTCCTTCGAAGTCATGAACCATCAGTAATAATGTGTGCACAAGATTTTTAAGGAAAGAAAGGCTAAAACATATAAGGCTAAATCTAATAGAGGACATACAATGATATCTAGATATCCAAATACACCATGATCAAGAGCCCTAACCATGGCTATGATACCATGTTAACAATCACAATGTGGGGTTAATCATGGTGTGTTAGATGGATAGCACATAGATAATCAAGGGGGATTTAAATAGACTAAGAAAGACATGATTACAAACTAATTGTACACTCAACAATGATAAATCATATTCCACACCTTACAATGCTACAATACAAGGCTTCTTTAATAGATAGCGGTTTTCCCTTTCACTCATACAAGTAACCATCTTAGGTGGAATCCTTGTCTAGACTTTTCCATATTCAATACTTATCCACTCACCTGGTACCTATGGGGTGTTCACACACACACACACACACACACACACACACACACACACACACACACACACACACACACACACACACACACACACACACACACACACACACACACACACACACACACACACACACACACACACACACACACACACACACACACACACACACACACACACACACACACACACACACACACACACACACACACACACACACACACACACACACCGAGCTTACATTCTCAATAGTAGAGGTGTCAATTGTGACTACTTTTGAAATTCACGATTTCTCTTTCTCTTCTCTCAAGATTTCACATAGTTTTCATGGAGGAAATTAGTAAAGATCTTCTTCTCCCTGCCAAGCCCTAGCCCACAAAGATTGGTTAACTTTTCAACAAGATTTTCACTTAATTTCCTTTAGATTCATAAATTAGTATGAGTTTTGAAGCAGGCACTTGGCACCCAAAAACATCGCTAAAAATTATGGTCCAATTTTTGGATTGATTCCTAGCTATAGTGGACAACAAGAAACTCTAAATCATCTATGGAATAGTCATTCTAATCTTTAACAATAGTAGCGACCATTTCAAGAAACAGTATGAGCACTTCTTCTCTCTTTCAAGCTCTTGAAACCCTAGCTATGGTGACCATGGAAGCTTGGTTTTGCATGCTTTGAATCTCCATTGATTTTCTTGAGAAAAACACTACATTTTTGCTCAAGAATTCATCTTCAACAAGAATTCTTTATATTTGTTGAAGAAATTGAAAACATTGGAGCAAAATTGTCAAGATTGCAATAATGGATTATTCTATGGAATGAAGAATCGGAAAAAATGGTCATAATGATTCAATCTCTTATCTCTGATGCTTGGAGATTTGTTGAAGGCTATTAAGGAGTGAAGATTGCTTATCTTTCAAGCTCCAATGGCTATATTGAGAAGGATTATGAATAATTTCAAGCATTTAAGTCTTTATCAACTTTTTGAAAGAGGTATTCATTTTCAATTATTAATCTCTCCCCCTCATTCTATTGCTAAGCTTCATCCACTTACTTAGATGGATTAAAGAATTGGATTTCCCATCAAATTTCACTACAATTCATTGTTAGAATGAATATTTTGTCCAAAACAAAGAATTATAAGCCTCGTATTTACATAGTTCAATTGCATTTGAGCTTGAATCATAATCAAAAGGGCTTAATCAAGAGTGAATTCATGTTTGCAAAATTTCTTTCTAACCCTAAACCCATTCTTGGTTTCAATATTGATAAATTCTATGAAAGAGAGTAAGTATATTGCATGATTAGTGAATCATTGATCGAGGAATACTCTTTAACTTGATTCTTTTCTTCATTTGATTGATCTTTTCATTCTAATTGCAATTTTGCACTCTCAAGAAATGATGACTAGAAGATATACTTTGCCATTTTATATTTGGAGGATTGTTCCCATACATGGTGGCGGTACATCAAAAGGGAAATTAGCTTATAGAGAAAGCTAGGAAAGCTTGAACCACATAAAGAATATAGCAAAACATTTCATAAAGAGAGATTATTTTTATAAAATTATATTTTAAATATATTATTTATATTAAATAAAATATTTTAAAAATAAAAACTAATTATTCATCTAAAATTATCACTAAAGAAGCTTAAATTTATAATTTAAAAATAAACTAATGATTTTAATAATACATAATATCATGTACATACTTATTATTATACATTATGTCTACTATATAGATTCACATAAAGATTATTTATACAATAATTTGCTTAGCACATCACAAAGAACATTAGTATCCTTCCATCTATCTACCATGCATAATGTGATCAGTGTCACACATGCGCATTTGTGCAACAAGTCACAAGTCATACAGCAAATAGATGAAATTCACAATAAAATAAAATGAATATTATTTCTATAGTGAATTTTGATAAAATACCGTGATTATCATAATGCCATAATAGGGAGAGATTCTTGGCATTGCCAAGAGAGAGTTCCACAAGGAAATCATTGATATAATCAAGAGAAAGCAACAGTTTGCTAGGAAACCAATAAATGCTATAAGATTATCAGGATAAAGTAACCATTTGTTGGGGAGTTGACATATGCTATGATGTAGGGTAAAGAAGAGCCAAGATTATACGGTATTCATGTAGTCCATGATAATGATGCAACTATTGTAATAGAATTTACTAATGTTAAAAATATCAACTTATGATGAAAAACCACTTGTTATGGCTGAAAAAGTAGTGGTTTGCAACAATACATCAAAGGGAGTGTGAGAGATGCACTATAGTGATAAAGAGGCTCTACTTATGATACCTAGGAGTCATTATACACATGATCATTAGGCTCATGCAACTACAAAGATAATTGTCAAGGTTGCAAAACTTGAAACTCATTGTATTGCTCTTATTGACCATGGTTCAAAAATCAATATCATGGTTAGAAATTTGTATGAGAACAACATATTGTTGGTGGATGTAGATCATGAATGGAGGATCTTGGCTACCAACAATTGAGATTTGTATGTATATATAGCTTGCACGAATGTCAAGCTTACTATTGGAGATGTCCAAGTTTAGTATTACTTTTTTCTTTAAGATTCCTCTTTCCATCCTATTTTCCTTGGACAATCGTACATCATTCTTGTATATATGAGTACAAGCTTTAGATAATGAAATAAGGCATGGATGTATCAAGAGTCAAGATGGTAAATGGGATGCAAATTCTTTTATTGTTTTTGTTAATCATACTAGGAACTGAGACACAATGAGGAATTATCCATTGTTAGAAAATGTAAAAGAATTTAGAGAGTTGGGTTTCCGTGAGTGCCATTGCAAAGCAGAACTATGATGGTGCTAGATATGGAAAAAATTTTCACCTCATATAGCAAGCTCATGCACTTTTTCTACAGGATCTGTTGGATCTTCAACATGAAGTTCCATATGCTTTTGGAGGGTTGAGACTATAAATAAAGATAAAAAGCAATCTATTTTTTATTATAAAAAAGATATGAAAGGACATGGATTATTGAAAGTTGGTGAATGCATATTTGACATGTATGATGGATTATCTTATATGAGCATATTAGTTGAAATTACAACTATGTTGAAATCTGAGTGAAAATATGAAGATAGTATGATAAATGTATGTTCTTTGAACATGTACCAAGCGATAGCAAATTTTGTGATGTAGGAAGGTCTCTATGCTCAGATGGCAAGGCTGAAGCTAAGGTTGATATGAAGTCTCAGACTATGGATAAAAAAGTAAAATGAGTTACATAGACATTGCCTCTAAATAGTAAGGAGATGATTGAGTTGGGTTCTTGTTAGCCAAATTTGAGATATCCAAAGAAAATTGGTCACAAATTTACTAGGATTCTCTCAAAGAGTAAAAAATTAGATGTGATGAGTTCCTTTCACTTGTTGAGGAGCAATGTTTTGAGGAGATGCTATCTAGGCATGGCATTGCTTAGCATTTCAACCACATGAGATTGGTTGTGTGGATCCAAGTATTATTGCACCTATGGTTATTTTAACTATTCCACACATACCATGGAACTTGCAACCACTTTAGCTTTACCATAGGCTCATTTGTAGAAGTTGATTGATCTCTTCAATGAAAAGTTTAAGATGAAGATCTAGAGCATTCCTAAGCTCCTTACAAAAATAGGTGGTTGATAGTGCCCACTTCTTAATTTTGATACATGCTCTACAATTGAATTCTTGTATTCATGATGCAAACTATAGAAATCCATCTTTAGATACATCTCCTAATTTTTTGCATTTGCACCAAAAACTTTATTTAACTCCTTCCATGCTTCCTTTGTTGTTTCTTTAATGTTGATGTGGTGGATAAGGCTTGGAGATAGATGTGAACAAATTAAAGCAAGTACGTGTTCATCCTTTTCTACCCATTCTTCAATCATTTGTGATGTTGCACTATCTCAGATTATCATCTATAAATTTTTATATGCATGAGTAGAAAAGAGGTATTGTTGGGTTATTTCCCATGGTAGTGTCTAACTCTAATTACAATACAAGATTTCCAAAAGGCTAGATGCGTAAAGTACATGAGTTAATAAACCATCTTCATATGAATGTAATTTACATAGGTTAGGCCAGTTTGGGACAACAAAAAATATAAACCATACTAAAAATAAACTAGTTTGAATGAGTGCAGTGTGAACATGGGATTTTGCTAACTTGTTCAATTGGAAAGATGTGAATGAGGCTCAAGAATAACTAATTTACAATTGGCTAAGTGTGAAAGGAACCTTTTTTAGGCCAATGTTTTTAAGACAGATTAATAGAATTAAAAAAAAAAGGAGATAATGTCATGAAGTAGGCCATTGCTGAATAGCAATGAATCGTGCTAGGCCTTGTACGTATTGTGGATTTTACAATTTGGTGCCATACGTCCTCAAGGATTAGATGATGCAGTTTTGAGGGCTTTAAGCACTATGACTGGTCTCCCTTTTCTCTTATCCTCTCCTTCTCTCTGCCTCTCACATTGAAGCAAACACTAAGCTTGTCTTTAAGCTACCCATGTGCTTTTGATGGAATTAGGCCCCTTCTAAAGCTTAGCTTGAGCTTAAGCAAGCCTCTTGCTTATTGACAAGCTATCCCCTTGTGCCCAAGCCACTTGCTTGCAGGTAATAATAGCCACCTTATTTGAACCAAACAATATAATGGATAAATAAATAAGATTTATCTTACACCTATCATAAATGATAGCCCTTTCAATTGCTTAAGAGCTCCATGTTCCTTTGCAAGTCTTCAATCTCCAAGCTTTGAGCCTCTCGAACAATAGCAACACCACTAATGGGACTCCTGAGCCTTGAATCATGACTTTGAAAACTCACACAACCCATAGAGTATCTAGGAAGGCGGCTCTAATACCAACTAAAAGAAAAAGAGATTCATGGAAGCTCATAGACAAAGTAGGCCATAAGTTTGAGAAGCTAAGAAAATCACACACTTCATTGCATGTAGCTTGCCTCTTTAAATAGGCTCATTAGTACATTGGATACATTGCATTGGGTCTAGTTTGACTTACTAGCTTAGATCCTTATTCCAACTCGTCATCGTCATCTCTTCACACTCTAAATACTAGTTCATATTACATTTGCATATAAAGAACGCACCACCCATACATATGTTCAAACAAATGTTTCAACATCTTTGGATCAACATCATCTTGTAGCTCCTTTAAAAAAGATATGTTACTTCAAGGATTTATATTAAATGTTAAAGATAAATGTTAAATTAATGCAAAAATGATAAAAAATAACAATTGTTCAAAAGAGTCATTACAAGAGTCAAAAAGTGTGAAGAAATACTAACAACGTTTTAGGATGCCTAAAAGCATCAAATTTACAAGCTAGTAAAATAGTAACACTCATAAATAATAACCACTTTTTAAAAAAATTCATGGCCAATAACTAAACATAGCAAGCATGGATGAGAGTGAGGCCTAGAACAATGACAAAGCAAATTTTCAAGATACTTAAGGCATTGATGTCTCTTAAAATTATATCTTGTGTTATACTCACAACATGTGCAAATTAGTCATTTCTAAGCATCATACTCACTATTGTGCAAACTATAAGAACATATTGGTAAAAACTAAAAATCTAACACACATGTATGTACAAAAAAAATTCATTTCTAAGCCTTGCACTCACTACTGTGCAAACTATAAGAACATGTGGGTAAAACTAAAAATCTAACACACACACACACACACACACACACACACACACACACACACACACACACACACACACACACACACACACACACACACACACACACACACACACACACACACACACACACACACACACACACACACACACACACACACACACACACACACACACACACACACACACACACACACACACACACACACACACACACACACACACACACACACACACACACACACACACACACACACACACACACACACACACACACACACACACACACACACACACACACACACACACACACACACACACACACACACACACACACACACACACAAAATGCACAAGCTAACTAAAATAACTCTATGCATGTATTTCAATATCTTGCAGGTAAGCCGTAAAAGGCCTAATCAAGCATTGAAGAGAAGAACCAAAGGGTTAAGGGTGCCTATCGAAAAGGAAACCCTATGTATGTGATGTGTGAAAATGAATAGAGAGATGATTCTTATGTGCACACACTATTGAGAATCTCTTCTTTTCTATATTTTCTATCTTCTTGCTTGCTTCACCATAGCTTGAGGATGAGGAAAGGAGAATCGAAGAGAGTGAAAAACTCAAGAAAGAGAAGCTACTCAACATTCTTGCTCTTCTTATATTATCCATCTTGCTATTTGATAAGGTGAGAGCATGAGAGTGAGGGATCTAGTGAGGAAGAGAGTGAAAGATATTGAGAGTTAGGGACCCATTAAGAGAAACTCCATTCTCCATCCTCTCTCCTTTCCTATTCTCCTCTTGTAAATGGAGCATGAATAATAGACAGATTGAAGTAGGGAGTGACAACAGATGGAGAGGAGCTACATTGAATTGTGATGCTTATCAAAATCGTGTAGGATTATGGAGTACAATAATGCTCACTATGCTAGTTCTTGAATTGTTCGACTATTTTTTCATTGGATTAAGAGAAAAGAACTATAAGTTTGGAGCAAAGATTATGAACTAGCTAGATGAGATATAGCTCGAGCAAGAGAGAGAGAAAATATATGAAAGGATGTGTCCATCAAAGTTTCCTTATTGAGATTCTAGTAGGTCAAACATTTTGCTATCATTATTAGGACATGGATGAAATCCACTCTCTTGAGCTATTCTTAAACTTATACTAGTGTATTGAGTAGAGGGTCTCATTGAAAAGTCACAGAGCAACGGAATAGAAGGCGTCATGGAGAATCACATACAATTAGAATAGGATAATGCTTTCAAATAAGTCAAGGAGTTGTTAGATAAGCATGTCACACACACACACACGTGCGCGCGCACGCACACACACACACACACACACACACACACACACAAGAGATAGTTGATACTCATTTTGAAGTACCTCCAAGGATGTGCGCCAATATGGCATATGCATCAAACTGTGGTGCAAAGAATGAGTTGAGTTAATAGTAGATTAGATTATTCATTTTCTCAAAGAATTGGAAACATTTATAAATGGAATTATCTACAATCTTGTATAAGCAATGGCTATACATTCTATTTAATAGCTACTTACATAGATTGGTTGTGCGCATCACATACTCCCTTGAGAGCATCCACAAAAGAATTGATTTTTTTTTCATCTCATTTCATTGTGGAAATTCCATTATAGTAATCGAAAGAGCATAGAAAAGTTTTTAAGTTGTATTTGTTTCTTCCATGATTTCAAGAAATAAAGTTGTCAATAGGCTTGGCTTATACACACCCAGTTGGACATCCTTGAGCAATTCATTCAAGGCCTTTATACTCCTATTGGCATATGGTGGCCTCTCATTAGCTCATGCTTTCTTCTAGAGAGTGGGGCATACTCCTTGGGTGGCTTTGTTTATCGACAAAATTAATCAACAATGGTACTCTTCCTATTACCCTTAGATCCATTTCATTCTTCTTTAGCCTTCCACTACATCCCAGATTTAACAAAGGATGTTAGTACTCATTAGTGTCATGTACTATCTCTTATCTTCATGTAAATTAGATAAGGATATTTAAACCTCTGACAATGTAATGATCTTGCATTTCATTTTTTTGAGTAGCATGTTCTTCCTTGTCCTAGACTCCTAAGCATGTGGTAAGGTGGACATTGTATTGGGTATATGCATCATTTTAGTGCATTTTATATTGAACTTTGGGGCAGTATTTATTGGTTTGACTTGCATGCAAGTTTTATTATTATCCCCTATTTATTGTTGTCATCCAACTCCATTAGTCCATCAATTAGTGAAGCTTCTATGCCAGCCCTCCTCCTCATCATCTTCATCTCTTGTCTCTATCTAGCACCCATACTAATGCTCCAAGATACATGTTAGGTTGCAATCATGGATCATTCAATCTTTTGTCAATTTTGTTTCTTTGTTCTATTTCTTTTCTTGTCTCTAATCACTCACACTCACTTTCCTTTCTACTATGTACTCTCATAGTACTATCATCCCATCCAATGAAGGCTCAACATGTTAGCCTACCTTATTTTGTCAATCTGCCCTATCAAATGATTTCCAATTCCCCAAGGTGAAGACTGTAAATTTTTCCCAACTATAGAAGGGCCATGTCAATATTTTTACGCATTAAATGTAGTGGACTAGCATCAATATGCTAGTTTTTGAGTTTTTTGGCTATATATAGCAGACACAATCAATGGGTAAATCATTCACGTTTTTGTCTTCCAAGTTCTCCATCAGGTGGCTATAGTCTTCATCTCTGTCATTATGGACAACAGGCTACACACTCTCTATCTCCATCCCTATCAAAGGTATTGCCATCATTATTCAACCTAATCTGGTGCCTTCATTGATGCCTTGGGAGGCATGTAGAGAAGACTAATAAGTCCTTATTGTATTCAACCTTCTTTTTTTAGTGCAAATAAATTTTCTATTCCTACTTTCTCATTTTCTCTCATTTTCTTTCTATGTTTGTGAAACTCTTCCATTGCATACTCACACATGCTATCATCGCCTACATGAGAACACGAAGTTTCCATCCAAAGAGGAGACCATATTGTTGACGAAAACTCAAATTTCAGCCTTAAAGCATGACAAGTGTTGGTAGAAGTATCCCCATTTGAAGCCTAAGGAGGGGTCTGAGGATTCAAAGGCTACTCCAATTACCATTGAGCCCACCATCTTTGCACATGTGTTCAAGGAGGAAAATCTTGGCTCATGGACACTGGAACTTCTCACATGACCTATCAATAGGATTAGCTTCAACATACGAGATCGAGAGAGGGATCCATCACTATTAGTGACAATTCTTCCGTACCTGTTTGTGGAGTGGGGACCATTTCCCTATTACTAGATTGAGAACATTCTTCAACCAAAGTTCGTTATGTACCAAATCTAGGTTTTAACCTATTGTTTGTTCATGATATTACATAGCTAGGTACCCATATTGTGTTCACACAAGATATAGTGACTATGGAGGATGCTTCTATAGGAGCAGTTCTTTGGACAAGTACCCAGGAGGGTGGGCTTTATACATTCATAGCCCTTGCTATGAGGATTTTCCATGAGCTAGGACTACTTTGGCATGCAAAATATGGGTACCTCAACTTTAATGCTTATTAGACAAGCTTCTTCGAACAAGATAGTTGAGATACTTCACAATTTTCTTCCCATTCACACTTTTTACCCTAGCTACTCGAGAGGCAAGTAGCATATGCAACCCCATCCATGGCTTGCCACTCGTAGGGCTTAGGGCTTTTGCATAACTAGAATTGGTCCACACTGACCTATATAGTCTCATGGGCACAACTTCCCTTGGGAAGGCCAAGTATTTGATGCTTGTCATTGACAACTTCAACCATTATGTGTGGCCTTATTTTTTTTAGTACAAGAGCAAGACATACTCTAACTTTTGCAATTGGAAGGTGTTTGTAGAGACACAAATATCTTTCAAAGTTCGAGGTGTTCAATCAAACCACAATAGTGAGTTTTTTTCAAATCTTTTTAAGTTTTCAAGGGGTAATGGTATTTAGATAGAGTTCTCCCATCTAAACACACCATCCAAGAATGGTGTGGTGGAGCATACCAATCATACCATATTGGAGATGGCATGATTGATGCTTGAACATAGGGGTTTTCCTCACTCCCTCTAGGTGAGGTGATGGCTATTGCAATTCACATCCAGAACTAGTCTCCTATCTTTGCATTACAGGATATTACTCCCTATCAGGATTTCGTTGGAAAGAAGCCTTCCATTTCCCACTTTCTTATATTTGGATGGGATATGTTCGCCCATGTGGAGAACAAGAAAAGAGGGAGCAAACTTGAATCCAAGTCAAATAAGCTTATCTTTGTGGGCTATAGTAGGACCACTAAGAGCTATTGACTCTACAACACGATGAAATGAAAGATTGAGGTTAGCAAGGGAATAATCTTTGATGAGGCTTCAACATGTGATAATCCTATTGATGGTTCTTCTATAGGTGGTTCTCCCCTCCCCTTCCTTCCAAGTTACCTATTCATCACTTCTTCTTCAGTTGTGACTCCTCCCCCTCCTCGTCCCTCTCCACCTACTTCCCTTCCTCCTTTGACGGCTCCTTCTTCTTCTACTACTTCGTCTTCGAGTATTTTTACTCCATCCCCATCACCTCAAGTATCTTCTAGGGGTATTGAGCTACGAAAAGGGGAGCCTTCCTCTTCAAATGAGGGAGCCTTCACCTAGTGAGGGGGAGTCCCTATCCCAGACAAGTGCTTTATAGGTATCAAAGGCTACTTGGTCTCCTTTGCAGTAGCATGAGCCTAACACGATTTCACAATGGTATCAACAACTTATGTAAGGCTCGAGTATTTCATATTTTCCTACTACTTCTATCGGCCCACGTAGATTAGCCAGATTATATGCCCATCAAGGTAGTCCATTGTGTGTGAACTATACCCTTATGTCACAGATTCTTCAAAATCATGAGTCTAGTACGATTGATGAACCTCTTGCACAAGATATTTGGCATTATGCTATGCGAGAGAAACTTGATTCTATCGAGTGCAACCACACTAGGAAGTTGGTTTTGCATCCAAGAAAGTGAAAGATGATTGGTGTGAAGTGGGTCTATAAGACCAAGTACCTTGCAAATGTATCCTTGGACAAGCATAAGCAATGGCTTGCTAATGAATTTTCCTAGAGAGAAGGATTGGATTACTTAGAGACGTTTGCACCCATGGCTTGAATGTCTTCTATTCAAGCTATCTCGGCTCTTACAACTCATCATGACTCATTTTCTAGACAGACATAAAGTTTACCTTTCTAAATGGTGTCTTAGAGGAGGAGATTTATGCCATTGTCTCCTCATTTTCTTGTGTAGGGTAAAAGGATAAGTGGCACTTTACAAGCACACATGGTTACACACATTAATTGATTGGTTTGTAGTTAATACATACTTAAATTTTTTCATTTTTCTCGAGTACTATGACAATGGTTGATACGTAATCTCATGGATGAATTCTACCTTCTACAACATTTCTAACTCTTTTTAAACATGACGTACAGAGTGAGGAGTGAGGATTCATGGGATAAGGTCATTATTTGATTAGCTTAGTGTCCATATAAAGCACTTAGGCATAATTAATTCATATGTATCAAAATACACTTTCTGAAAATATTCATTTCACATAACTCTATCCAATAATATGATCACCACAACAAAAATCACATCATTATCCTTGCATCTACTACTAAGCATAATGCAACCAGTGTCACATGTGTACATTCGTGCAACAAGTCATACATCATGCAACAAATAGGAAAAATCCACAATACATATATACAATTTTGATCTTTTGTATAACAAACAACCCTTTTGATCTTCTATATGAGTTAGTCACTCCCTTCAAAAGGATTATCATGTTTTATATCTCTATTTAAGTTATAATATATTTCTACCTTCCTGACAACATTGATATCACATCTTATTTAGAAATGGTCTAATTTGTATTCTTGCTTATGATGTTGTGTTTGGTTCTATCATTGTCACCCACAATTGCAGTCGTAATCATGTGAGGCTGCCGTTCTATTGAGGTTATATCGATGTCATTCTCAAATGAGTACATTTGTCTTAGGACTACAAGCATGTGTAGAGAATGTGAGGATTCTAGACGAACTACTTGATGTTGTATGTGGTGTTGAGGTTGTAGTAGAAAAGGATTTTACCCTTTGATTTTTGTATTGTGTTGCTATATTGTAAATGGGTTGCCTTGATGCTCTCCCTTGTAACAAACCATGATGGAAAAGAAGCATAGTGTCATGTGACTATAAGTCTAAAGAATCTACATAGAAGGTTTATTTACACTAGTATTTCATTAGTATGCATATGGAACACTAATCACCTGTCTTCATGAGATGTTTAGTCACTTTGGTAACATATTAGGGAGTCTTTGTAGGATTTTCTAGGAATAGAATCGGACTTTGAAATAGATTGAATACCCAAGTTTTAGATCTAATGACTTAATGAGAACTTTGGATAAATCTAAATACGTAAAATGACTCATCTTAAGTGGTAGAAGTCTTTCAAGTTGAAAAATATTGAAAAGTTGACGAGTTAACAAAAAAGTAGCATTTATGACATTCTAGGAGGATTTTTGTACATTTACCCATGTTACCCTATTGATCAAGTTTGTTCACTTTGTTTTGAGAGTCATGAACTTTGGTTGCTGCTTGTCTTTCTTAGAAGGCTTTAGTTTCTTGTTCTTTGAGCATTCCTTTTCAATTTGAGTGGCACAATGTGAATGGAAACTTACTCCTTCTTTTGAAGTTGATGGCTCGTTAGCTATTATAAATCTCTCCTTGGATTTGGCAACATCATCAAGTAGTTGTGCTTTAGTTATAGTGAGTGAAGTTTCCTTTTTCTGATAGGTAAAGTTTGGCTTTTTGGTTTTTGTCTTAGTTGGCTCAATTTCTCTCGTGGTTTTTGTCTTAGACCTAGAGCTTCATTTGGGTCTTCTCCTACATTTCCTTGCATTGGGTGAGATCTTGGCATTGGTTGATAGAGGTGGTGACATAAGGAGTTTGGGTAACCAAATCCATTGGTTTCTTACATAATATCATTGAGCACATATTAACACTTTGGGTACCCATTGTGGCATTATGCTAACTCTTGGATAACATTTGTAGTGGTTTCCCGAATATCATTGCCTCTTTTTTTGTGGTCTTTTCTTGGTAGTATTACGAGCTGCATTGGAGCTGTTAGATACTTGGATTTTCTCATTAGGACTTTCGGACTTTGCAACGATGGGTATTTTCTTTTAGTCTTGTGCTTTTAGTAGTTCTCTAAGAACTTCATGACTTTCTCTTTTAAGTGTCATTCTCACTCAAAATTAGGTTGCCTGAGAGTGCATGTGAGAAGCAAGCTTTTAGAGTGAGCTTTTTTTGGCAACTTGGAGTTTTATTTCACATAGTCCACTTAGTCCTCTTTTTCTTTTGGGCATATATCAAGCACCAATGCTACTCATTCATTGCCACCACTACCTCCACCACCACCACCACTAGCATTGCTGCGACTACCATGGCATCTTACTCTCCCCTTCCCCTCATTAGAACCACAACCAATTCTCCTCTCTCTCTCTCTCTCTCTCTCTCTCTCTCTCTCTCTCTCTCTCCTCATATGTCGGGGACCAATAACTGACATCTCACTCCCCTAAAAAACATTACCACAACTAGCACTACCACTACACCACCACATCTTACTCTCCTCCTCCTCATCAGAATCACAACCGATTCTCCTCTCTCTCGCTCTCTCTCTCTCATATCTTGAAGACCCACAACATGCATCTCCCTCTCCTCTTCTCCCTCAATAACACCCTCGCTCTATCTCTATCTCTGTCTCTCTTCTCTTTTTTACCCCCAACTCTCTCATCACACACATATACACAAATATTATCACAATGTTATTAGTTGAATTACACACTCTCACAAGTTCTCTCTCCATAATTGCTCTACATCACTACATTAAGCTTATGTGTTTATTTTTTATAATATTATCACAATGTTAGTAGTTGAATTACACATACACAAGTGACATCATACTTTGTATACATTCACATTTCTCTCTCTCAATTATTTGCATATATGTTATAATTACATCATGATGTATTAGTACTTCAATTGTGTGCACATGAGCAAAACCGGATACACTTACACATTCCTCTCTCTCTATATATATATATATATGTGTGTGTGTGTGTGTGTGTGTGTGTGTGTGCATATTATGTTGGGGATCCATGACATGCACTTCCCTATAATAACCTCTTTCACTCACTCACTCACTCACTCACTCACTCATTGCCTTTTTTACCCCCAACTCTATCATTTATCATCTCTCTCTCTCTCTCTCTCTCTCTCTCTCTCTCTCTCTCTCTCTCTCTCTCTCTCTCTCTCTCTCTCTCTCTCTCTCTAACAATGCATTAGTAGTTCTCTCGCCTTAACTTATTTACATTACTAGATTAAGCTTATGTGATTATCTTTGATAATATTATCACAATGTTAATAGTTCAATTATGCATACATATGAGATATCACACTACATATACATTCACATCCCCTGGCTCTCGTTATTTGCATGTATTTTATAATTACATCTTGATGTGTTAGTATTTTAATTATGTACACATGAGCAAACTACAAACATATCCACTTATATGCTTGCATATTGATTTCTCTCTTCCTCATTTGATTAGACTTACACATGGATTGAAGTTATGCATTCGTTTACAATAGACCCTTGCAAGCAATTACTTTAGAATCTTTGTAAAATTTAGCTCCACATCGCTTTATTACTTGTAGTTGTTATTCCTTTTAGGAATTCATCATTTTAAATTCCAAACTTTAATAATAAAATATTTTAATATAGTGATATATTTCACATTCTATTGCATGAACTTACTATAAAAACTATAAAAAAATACTAAATCCATCGATGCATTTGTAAGTTAGTGAACTACTATGTGCAAAGAAAATGAACATATTTATTGAAAATATTAAATATCAATCCAGTTGTCCATTGCTGGAGGGTGAAATGGGTGTTCTCTAACAAATTCCTAGACTACCCCGTAAAAACCTACTAGCTCAGAGTCAAACATAGAAGCATGTATTCTAAGAGGATAGAATTGAATAGATTTTTCTCAATCAAATAAGAAAGCATGTGTTTGAAGAGGATGGTATCTATGGGATTTTCTTGAAATGTAAATGGATATGTAAATGACTTAGGTGGGTTACATTACATCTTCTTTATGCTATCATCCACAAATAGTATCATTGTAGAGCTAAAGTATGACCAATCAATATCATCAAATCATTTTAGAAATTGTGGCTTCATCGCAACTCCTCATCGAAGAATGAGTTACAAGAACAAGTGCACTAGAGGTATCACTTTTCTACGATCAGCCATATTCTCTTTAGAAAAAGACATAAAAGTGTGACATATTCTCAAGAATACATGTGGAATTACTTACTAGGAATCTAGATCCTTATGTCTTTTTCACCTTTTTTTCTTCGAGTATTTTTGGTATAATGAATTACTATTGGAGGGGAATTCACCTTTAGGTGGTCAAGAAAGATAGAAGATCTCTAGTACACCTCCTCATTCCATTGTTGCTCAATTGAATGATCCTTATATATGAGCTATACCTCCTTCAAGTGCACCTAATCTATGCATTTCCTGGCAAAGTTTGCAACATCCCCTTCTCCAATTGCCCACACATGAACCTATCATTCATAGTTTTATTACATATAGAGAATGCATCGACAAGATACCATTACAAATATACTTCTATAAAAGGATACCAAGTTATGCTTGTAGAGAAGTCTCCATGCTGTTAACTTGCATGACTTTTGAGACTCAATATCATCATCTGGTTTGAAATATTCTTTATCTCCTATGTGAACTAGAAGAAAAAATCTTTATCCACTTGAATGTTTAGTAGTTTCCTCATTGATTTGTCAAGATTGTGGGAGAGAAGGAAGGAGTCTCACTTGTAGCTTTCTTGCTTGCACAATGGGGGAATACACACAAGGGTGGAGGCTGAAAACAGTTTTCCTCTTCTTAGTTGTGGAAGCCAAAAGAACTCAAGTACAAAGAAAATAGAAGAACCTTAGATATGGGTCTCAAAACCAAACTCAACTAACTAAGGTGGCATACTAACTGAGCCACGAACTAGAGTAGATAAGGATAGCTATCATGTAGCTATTATTCAGGGGCGGTGTACCAACCGCATCTGCAACTTACAAGTCGGTGACATAAATACACAACGGTCACCCTGGCGTATCACGAGTGTAGCTCGATATCTCAACACTCCCCCTCGAGCTCAATCCCAATTCCTGCATACCAAGCAGGTCTCTGAACTTGCGCAGCTTCTCTGTGCCCAATGCCTTCGTGAATATGTCAGCTACCTGATCCTCTGTGCTGACATAAACTAGATCAATAAGACCTAGTAAAACCCTCTCTCGCACATAGTGATAATGCACCTCAATGTGCTTTGTTCTAGCATGATAGACTGGGTTATTTGCCAAGTGTATACTACTCATGTTGTCACAATAAATGACAACTGGCCCATCTGTAGACTGATGCATATCATAAAGTAGCTTATGCAACCAAGCTACCTCACATGCAGCCATTGCTGCACCCCTGTACTCAGCCTCTGTGCTCGACAAGGCAACTGTAGGCTGTTTCTTGCTGCTCCAAGTGACTGCAGCACTCCCAAAAGAGAACACATATCCACTGGTAGAATGTCTATCAGAAATACTACCAGCCCAATCAGCATCAGTGTATCCATGCAACTGTATCTGAACCCCAATCTCATAAAATAGTCCATACTGCAATGTGGACTTCACATACTTGAGTATGCGTCTAGCCGCATCCAAATGTGGTTTCCTTGGAGCCTGCATAAACTGACTTACCAATCCAACAACATAGCTCAAATCTGGCCTGGTAATAGTCATATAAATCAAACTTCCTACTATGCGTATGTACATAGTAGGGTCTTCTAGAAGCTCACCTGCATCTGTGCTCAGCTTCACATTCTGCTCCAAAGGAACTGAAATAGGCTTACAGCCTGTCATCCCATATTTGGACAGCATGTCCAATCCATACTGCCTCTGCAAGAGCTGTATTCCACTTGGTGATCTAATCACCTCAATGCCCAAGAAATAACGCAGCTCTCCCAAATCCTTCATCTCAAACTTTTGCTTCAATAGCATTTTCACATGAAGGATATCTTCATCACTGTCACCTGTCATAATCAAATCATCAACATAAATGACAAGTAGCATAATACCTTTCTCTGTTTTTCTCACATAAAGTGAGAAATCTGCCTTGGAAATCTGAAAGCCAATAGTGACAAGATACTGTCCTATCTTGTTAGATCATGCTCTAGGTGCTTGTTTCAAGCCATACAAGGCTTTCTTCAACCTGCAAACAAACTCAGGATGAATAGCATGCACATAACCTGGTGGCTGCTCCATATAGACCTCTTCTTGCAAATCACCATGCAAGAAGGCATTCTTTACATCCATCTGATGTAAAGACCATCCCTTTGATGCAGCCATAGCAATGACTGCTCTTACGGTTGCCATCCTTGCAACCGGACTGAATGTTTCTTCATAGTCAATGCCATATGTTTGTGCATACCCCTTGACTACTAATCTTGCCTTGTATCTGTTCACAGAACCATCTGCATTGTGCTTCACCTTATAAACCCACTTACAGCCAATTGCATTTTTACCTTTAGGCAAAGGTACCAATTCCCATGTAGCATTTGCTTCCAAGGCATCCATTTCTTCATCCATGGCTTTCTCCCATTTTTCTTTTCTCATGGCTTGCTCAAAAGAAGTGGGTTCTGGTTCCTGTATCACTTTGACCATATATGCATAGTGAATGGCTGTAAATCCATCATATTTCAGCCTATCCACAGGATATCTAGCTCTCGTAGACCTGCGCAAAGTAGGTTCACTCCCAGGTGCTCTCAAAACATCCCTGGTCTTCCTTACTCCAGGTGTAACAATAGAAGGATTACCCAACTCATCATCAATGCTCTGCTATGAGCCACTGGATTCACCATCCACATAAGAGTGACCTGCATTCACATCAAACATGGGCTGATCAACCTTCTCTTTTCCTTTTCGTGATACCTGCATACCACTATCTGCATTGCTTTGAGAAGATTCTCCTGATCTCAATCTGCTTGTCCATGGCAAAGAATGTGAACCACTGCTAGAGGACGCTCCAAGTCCACTAATATTTTGTGACAGCTGCTGTGAATTCTGTGCAGCATTACCATTTTGTGCATCTACATTATCAATCACATTTATTGGTTTATACCAGCTACTCATCTCATAAAAAACAACATCTCTGCTCACTGTAAACTTACGAGTAGAAGGGTTATAGCATCTATACCCTTTTTGCTGCAGAGAGTAACCAATAAAGATGCACTTCTCAGCTTTTGGATCCAACTTGGATCTCAGCTCATCTGGCACATGTACATAGGCAATGCAACCAAAAATTTTCAAATGAGAAATATTTGGTTTCCTACCAGTATACCTCTCCTCTGGAGTCATTCCATGTATTGCTGCAGTGGGAGTCCTGTTCATTATGTAGACTGCTGTAGCAACTGCTTCAGCCTAATAAAAATCTGGCAAGTCTTTTTCATTGAGCATGGCACGAGATACCTCTCCAATATACCTGTTTTTCCTTTCTGCAATTCCATTTTGTTGTGGGGTATAACTGCATGAATATTGCTGCTTTATGCCATGCTCCTGCAAGAACTTTGCAAACTCATTTGAGAGGTACTCTCCCCCTCCATCTGACCTTAGGCATTTTATTTGCAGACCTGTTTCTTTTTCAGCCATAGCTTTAAGGGTTTTGAAATGCCCAAAAACTTCACTTTTTTTTTTCATAAAATACACCCAAACTTTTCTGCTATAGTCATCAATAAAAGTGACAAAATAATGACAGCCTCCAAGAGATGCAGCTTTAGTAGTCCACACATCAGAGTGGATTAGTTCCAATGGCTTCTCACTCTCTTGAACATGTCTAGGAAATGGTTTCCTTGCCTGTTTTCCAAACTGACAGGCTTCACATACCTTATGCATTTCTGCAACCTTGAATTTTGGCAATCCTGCAACAATATTTTGGGCCTGCATTGATTTAAGTCGCTGTACATTAACATGACCAATGCGTTTATGCCAGATATCAATATCTGCAACTACATCGGTCCCATGTGCAAACATTGTTGCACTCAATTCAGACATGTCTGCATCCAATGTAAACATTCTGCCCTTCTTCTTTCCTTTTGCTATCAAGTGACCTTTATTTTTCATATCCTCAACAAAGCATCCATGAGGATTAAATCTGACCTGCAAGCCCTGCTCAACCATTTGACCGACAGAAACCAGATTCTTGGTGATATTCGGGACATGAAATACATCGGACATGTATTTCTTTTTCCCATCCTGCATAGACAAGGGAATTTTTCCAATCTGCACAATAGGATGTGCAGTATCATCACCAGTCTCCACAAATCCTGGTTTTTCCATTTTCCTTGCATCCTCCATCCATTCTGCATGACCTGTCATGTGGTTTGATGCACCTGAGTCAACATACCATACATTATTGCTTTCTTCTGCACTTGTCACAGAATTGTTCATGTGCTGCACCATGAACAAATGCTCATTTCTGTCATCACCCTGTCTGCTAGAAGATGCATAATTCCCTTGTTGCAGTTTTCCATTCATGATGTCATTCTGCTTTTTATAGCAGTCTTTAGCCATATGACCCATTTTACCACAGTAGTAGCATTCAACATTACTGTTTGCATTTTGACCTCTTTGCCATCCACCACGACCTCTTTGGCTCCCCCTGCCTCTAGAGTTACCACGTCCTCCTCCATAGGACTGGTTTTCTTGAGTTTGCTGCATATTCTGATTTCTACCATGGCCTCCAAATCGGCCTCCTCTACTTCTGCCTCTACCTCTTCCAGCATTTGAGTAGAAGACAGCTTCTTTTGAAGTTCCTCCTGAAGAAAATGCACCACCATTTCTCTGTTCCTCAGAAATTAGAAGAGCAATCAACTCCTCAAAATCAGGAAATCTTTCACGAACTGAAATGGATGTCCGAAACTGTGCATAATCCTTTCCTAGACCATTCATGGTCACAGAAACTAAATCATCATCTTCCACTGGTGATCCAATGGAAGCAAGTGCATCTGCAATCTTCTTCACCTTCATGTGGTAGTCGTTGATGCTCATATTTTCTCTTTGCACATTGTGCAACTCTTGCTTGAGCTGCATTTTCCTGGCTTGCGTATTTGTGCTATACATTTTTGACAAAGTATCCCATGCCTCCTTTGGCGTACTTGCATCCTGAATATGCACAATTATAGAGTCTGAAATGCTGATAGACAGCCAATACATAACTTTCCTGGCTCTCTCATGCCATGCTTTAAATGCCTGCATTTGCTGTTGATTGGGAACATCAGGAAGAACTGGTTCTTCTTCATTTCCTGCAACAAATTTCCAATATCCTTTTCCCATAAGGAAATTCGTCATTCTAAACTTCCATGCTTGGAAGTTGTTCTTGTCAAGCTTTTCAGTGACAATCTGTGAAAGAGAATCAGATGCCATTACAGAAGACTGCAAAAAATTCTGTCACTGCAAAAACCATAGCTTCACCCTCACAAGGGAAAATCTGCAAAACTGGCGAAAGTGGTATATGACCACACAGTCACTTCCTAGTGACGATTTTGCATCAACAGGCAACAGGGATGATTCTGTAACTCCCAATGTCTCTGCGCACAAGCATACAATGTAATTTTTACAGTAACTATTCACCGACCTGTAGAACAGTGGCTGCACAGCATAAAACTGGGCCTTTTCCTGAGTGCGTGCAGAAAACTTCCGCCTCCAAAACAGGCCCCGAAATGGCCTCAAATAAAAAAAACAAGGTCGCCAAGGGCTAAAGCCCTCCCCCGCAACATATACTGCCCTCTTACTTCACCGCGAAGGGCGTCTCAACCTGAGACAATGCACTCCTGCACTTTCCGGCTGTGCTACCTGCAGAGATCTGCTCCCAAAACAGAAAATGAAAGCAACACTGCTCCTCTTACCAGAACACCGCGAGCTTGGCTTGCTTTCTTGAGCTCCTTACCACGAACCTGGCTCTGATACCATGTCAAGATTGTGGGAGAGAAGGAAGGAGTCTCACTTGTAGCTTTCTTGCTTGCACAATGGGGGAATACACACAAGGGTGGAGGCTGAAAACAGTTTTCCTATTCTTAGTTGTGGAAGCCAAAAGAACTCAAGTACAAAGAAAATAGAAGAACCCTAGATATGGGTCTCAAAACCAAACTCAACTAACTAAGGTGGCATACTAACTGAGCCACGAACTAGAGTAGATAAGGATAGCTATCATGTAGCTATTATTCAGGGGCGGTGTACCAACCGCATCTGCACTGACAAGTCGGTGACATAAATACACAACGGTCACCCTGGCGTATCACGAGTGTAGCTCGATATCTCAACATGATTGATTGATTGAGAGAGAGAGAAAGAAAGTTATATTAATGTCTTCTAAAGACCAAAACTGGCCTATGAGACAAACTGTGATACAACTGATGAGGTCCAGCTATCCAAAATAAAAGTGCTGAATGAAAAGCTAAAAACTGAAAACTGAAAATACGGTGCTGAGAGAGAGAGAGAGAGAGAGAGAGAGAGAGAGAGAGAGAGAGAGAGAGAGAGAGAGAGAGAGAGAGAGAGAGAGAGAGAGAGAGAGATTTGAATTACAACTCCCCTCCAACATCTCTCTAAGGGGACATGAAATTCTTTGTTGCCAAACAAGGCTAGTTGTCAACATCTTCTCAGTGAAAAAAATTCACAAGTTACCTCCATCTCTCTGAGGGGGACTTATGATTTTTTTTTTTTTGAGAAGGGATTGTTGAAAGCTCCATGCTTAGTGAAAAAAAAATAGGACTTGTGAAATTTTTTATGCTGAGAAGGGATTGCCAACAACCCCATGTTGTTTGGCAAATTTTTTTTACAAGTCCCCTCAAAGAAATAATGGAGGAGATTGGTGAAAAAAAAAAATCTCAAGAAGGGGTTGCAAGCAACCCTCTTCTCAAAAAGTTGCTAGCAACCCCCTTCTTGACAAAAAAAAGTCAAAGCAAGTCTCTCTCTCTCTCTCTCTCTCTCTCTCTCTCTCTCTCTCTCGTTTATCTTGCCTTCTCATTCATCTCTGTCTCTCCCCCTCTCTTTATATTTCTATTTAGTAAATAACTAAAAATAATTAGTAATTAAATTATTAAATAAGCAATAAATTAAGCAGTGCATGTGTGTATGCGTCTCTCTCTCTCTCTCTCTCCATGTGTATGTGTATGTATGTATATGTATTTGTGCATGGTCCTTATCTTCATTTCTCACTATGTGTATCGCTTACAACTCTCTCTCTCTCTCTCTCTCTCTCTCTCTCTCTCTCTCTCTCTCTCTCTAGAGTCATTAGGATTTAATAGAGTCAGTAGAGAAAGAGAGAAGAGAGAGAGATATATGTATATAAAAATAATTTTTTATGAGAGAGAAGAGGAGAGGGAAGCTTTAAAATAATGTTTGATGAGAGAGAGGAGATAAAAAATAATTACTAGCTAGGAAGATCAAATTATGTGTATATTTGTGATATGTTTTAATATGAGACATAGTAGATTGAGACTTTTTGAATGAACTATATTGAAATGTTTGGACCTTATGAACAAAAAATAGTCCTCTCTTTTAGGATACTTTTTTCTCCTAATATAGAAAACTAATAATTAACATAATGTATAATGGCTATTATTGTCTTTTATATTATGCATTTGGAAAAATAAAGACTTATCAAAGATTTTAAAAAGTTTTATAATATTGAAATTATAATCAAAATGTGACTTTTTAGTCTAACTGTACTTGGGCCAAAAACTTTAAAATAGAGAAATTTGATCGAGAGAGAGAGAGAGAGAGAGAGAGAGAGAGAGTATGTGTGTGTGTGTGTGTGTGCATTTTGATAAAGGTCCAAAGTTATTAATGTAAGAGAAGCCCAAAGGTAGTATTGTAGTATTATAAGAGAGAGTTGTATAATTGTTTACACACATACACAAACACACACATAGTGTGTGTGTATATGTGTGTGTGTGTGTGTGTGTGTGTGTGTGTGTGTGTGTGTGTGTTGATAAGGATTCAAAGCTATTAATGTGTAGAAAAGACCCAAATGTAGTATTGTAAGAGAAAGTTAAAATAAAATTTTAAGGCCACACACAAACAGAGAGTGTTTTGATAAAGGTCCAAAGCTATTATACAAGAGAAGTCCAAACGTAGTATTGTGGTATTATAGGAGAGGGTTGCTAGAAATTTTTAAAGCCTAGAGAGAGAGAGAGAGAGAGAGAGAGAGAGAGTGTGTGTGTGTGTGTGTGTGTGTGTATGTATGTTTTGATAAAAATTCAAAGCTATTAATATGTAAGAAATTCCTAAAGATAATATTGTAGTAGAGAGAGAGAGAGAGAGAGAGAGAGAGAGAGAGAGAGAGGCTAATAATGTAGGAGAGGGTCTAAGGTAGTATTATAGGGGAGAGTGCTAGACATTTTTAAAGCCAAAGAAGTGGGCGCTAGGCCCACTTCTTTGGCTTCAAAAATGTCTAGCACTCTCCCCTATAATACTACAATACTACTTTTAGGCCTCTCCTATATTAATTTGAAAAAGGTACTTCTCTATCTAAAGTACTTTTTACATTTCTTTCTCTTCTCTCTCATTAATGATTTTTAAAAATACACATATTTCTTGTCTCTCATCAATAATTGTATTTATCTCCTCTCTCTCTCTCTCATCCAAAAGTTAATTTTATCTATCTCTCTCCTACCTCTCTTCTCCATTGAGTCCTAATACCCTTCCAATTGAAATTCTTTTATCTAGAATATATTTTTGATTTTAAAGACTAGGCAACCATTGATGAATTACTTAGTCAAGTTGGATTAGAGTTTGTATGAGCAGTAATTTTTAAAGCTATGTCTTTAGTTTTCTCATATACACTAGACAAATCTACCTTGATTTGTCTCTCTATGTGTAAGCTATGTCTTTAGTTTTCTCATATACACTAGACAAATCTACCTTGATTTGTCTCTCTATGTGTATGTGCGTATGCATGTATGTTTGTGTGTATGTGTCTCATTAAGAACTTGTTTCTATATCTCTCTCTTGTTTAGAAACTATTATCACTAAAAAAACTCTCTTTTTCTCCCTCTCTCTTATTAATATATGTGTATATATGTGTGTGTGTGTGTGTGTATTGAAAGTCTTAGCATGTGCACACACACATGTACACACATATGATGAGTTCAAAGAAGTATAACTATAATTTATAGCCTATGAATATTAATATTACAACAACATGATGTCAAGTTAGCAAAGACACTCACAATGAGAGATCAAGATAATGGTCCCTGCATTAAGCATATTGATTGAGCATTGATTTTATACTTATTTTCACCAATCAATATCCCTTCTTGCCACCACAACAAATAATCCACCAATGTGTAAGCTTTAATAATGAGTTTTTATTTTTTAACCAATGTTTAATGAGGTTGTTAAAGCCATGTATGAAGAAAAATGTTTAGTGAGTATTTGGAATGGATGCAAATGTAGACATGTTTATATACCAACCCATGCTTACCAAAGAGATCTTACATCTCATATTTGGAAAGAGAAGAACTTTCCCAACATCACCCATAGTGTGACCAACAAAGCAAACACTTTGCTCATGCTTAGAGAAAATACATTTTATTTTATTGAGAAAATACATACATACCTCACTTGGTTAGCTATGATAAAATTTATAATAATCTTTTACTATTATTGTCTGTTAGTGTGTGGAACAAGATTACACTTGCCAAAGGTCAATGTAATACAGATCTAGAATCAGATTGCTTGTAGAAAAAAAAATTAAAAAAAATAAAAATAAATAAATAAATAAATAAATAAATAAATAAATAAATAAATAAATATATAGAGAGAAAGAGAACTATTTACAAGTAAAGAGTGAACTATTTGTTGCAACACATGTCATAACCCAATGTAGAATAACTTCTATCAAACCTAGAGTACTCACACGAATACTTTTGTATTACGAGAGAGAGAGAACTATTTACAAGTAAAGAGTGAACTATTTGTTGCAACACATGTCACAACCCAATGTAGAATAAGTTCTATCAAACCTAGAGTACTCACACGAATACTTTTGTATTAGGAGAGAGAGAGAGAGAGAGAGAGAGAGAGAGAGAGAGAGAGAGAGAGAGAGAGAGAGCTATATATTAGTATAGAGAGAACTATTCATTACAACACCTATCATAATCCAATGTAATACAAGTTTTATCAATTTGGAGTGCTTATACAAATGTTCCCATATTGCAAACATGAGAGAGAGAGAGAGAGAGAGAGAGAGAGAGAGAGAGAGAGAGAGAGAGAGATTGTACATTGTGTGAGAGGAGAGAAAGAGAGAATGAACTACTTACATGCACAAAGAGAGAGAGAGAGAGAGAGAGAGAGAGAGAGAGAGAGAGAGAGAGAGAGTGTGTGTGTGTGTGAGTGAGTGAGTGAGTGAGTGAGTGTGTGTGTGCGTGTGTGTGTGTGAGTGAGTGAGTGAGTGAGTGAGTGAGAGTGAGTCTGTATGTGTGTGTGTGTGAAGGTGGTGGTGAAGGCAATGATGTTTGTGGTAGTGGTAGAGCTAGCGGCATCAACGGCGAGGGCAGGGCAATGGTGGAAGTGGAAGTGGAGGTGGGTATATCTACGACTTGAATAAGTGAACTAGGTGGAATGAGAATAGAGGGGTTGCCAAAATAAAACTCGATGAAAAAACTCACTTTTTGCCCTTCCTCGATTGCTTAGACTTTTGCACATTGACAAGTTTTCTTTTGCAAAAAATCATGATTATTTTGACACTAGGTAGAGTCAAGTATATTTGATGTGCTCTATAGTCCACCTTGTACTCTGTGGCATGCTTGAAAGGTATTCTAAGTAGAATTTCCTTTCTAATGTCCTCTCTATTGGGAAGCACATAGAACATAGTTAGCAAACTCTTAATCTCAAGGGTCATAAAAGTTTTTCATTTGCCTAATAAGAGTATGGTGATCCTCTATAAGGATTGATTGTAGCATCAGTAGACACAAGCTCGGGTTGTCCTATGCAAGTCCAAGCATCATAGGTGAGGATATTGTAGTTAGATCCTTTGTCAATGAGAGCTTTAGTGATGTGCTCTCAATTTGTAATTAATGTGACCCTAAGGTAGTTAGGTGGGATTAGCTCATCATCTTTTAGGTCAATGATGGTGATAGTCTTAGCCATGTGGAGATAGAAGGCCTAGCATGCATGCAAGAATTGCTATTGGTAGGTACCTTGTGTTTAGGACAATTGTGATGCATATGAGTGGATTTGCATTCAATGCATAGAGGGTCGTTTGCAACGGATCATGGCCTAATTGATAGCAATTTTGTGACAAGTTTTAGGCTGAAAAAGCATGGGAGGGGTGACTTGTGGGGTAAGTTGTGAGATGATTCAGTGGCATCGTATTATGACCCTAAATCGACCACATACATTTTGCATTTTGCATTGTAGTTAGGTTGTCTTTTTGTGGAGTTGGAGAAGTTTGGAATTTCTAAACATGTGTATCATGTTATGCCTCTACAGAGACATAACAGAAACACATGACACACTGGTCTGCCAGAACAGTCCTATTGCTGCAAGAAACTTCTTGAACGAATTCATAGCCATTAAACACACATAATAATTAGGAGAAATACATAGACATGAGATACATATCATATTCATTAGCATAGAATTATTGTCTTGAAAGATACCACACATGTTTACACCACCGCAATCATTCCCAATCAAATAACTTGAAGTAGACTGCACCAATATCCAGGAAACAAGCATATATTATCAGAATTAGACATCAACCAACAAGAATTTGGTGCTGTCTTGACATACCCACGTTTTTGCACTATACAGGGTTTCAAAAGACACAACTGCCTGACGTTTTTTACATGTGCCTTGACTTTCAGGTGAAACATCATATGAAAGATAAAGGCTACTTTACATATGCTGAACCTTCAAGCCTACATGCATACAAATACTAAGATATAAAATATCAAATATATGGTGGAATGCAAGCCCTAACACCTGGCATAGCCCGATGGATAACTAGGACAGAGTCATGACTCGAACCCACAAGCATGCAACTAATGACACAAAATATAAACAAGTGACTATGATGAAGACTAACTTAAAGAACACAATTATACCTTGCTAGAGGCCTTGCACCTCTTAACAATCCACATTGAGCTACCATGAGTAGAGCCCCTCTAGGATACTCATAGTCCTCTTGTGCAGTTGCATAATTGGTCTTAAGTGTCAAGATATGTTAGGGAATGAGCATAATAAATTAGTTCAAGACTCAAGAATAGGTTATCCTAAAAATAAACTCAATAGGAAACCTGAAAATCAGCATTCTACAAATTCTAAGCAGATGGATAACTTTGATATGCAAGAAGATGAAGGACATAAGGTTATTCTTCAAGTTGAGCAGAGATATGAGCACACTATGAGAGGATCTATAGGAGTAGTTGAAGATGAAGTTCGGAAGGTTAACCTAAATGAGCAGGAAGAAGGCAAGCCTATTACAATGAGTATTTATGAGAAGGATTTTTTTCTTCAAGAAAACTTATCCATAGTGCCACTATTTGGAATGGATGTGGATATCATGATTCAGACGTATTAGGAGTAGCCCAACATGGCTAAAAATGAAGTTCCTACACAGCAAATTGCTCTTTCTACAATTTATGATGATTCAGGACAACATCCTCAAGACTTTTTGGTTAAGCAAGAGTTGTTTGAATTTCAGGGAAGTTTAGGGACTAAATTGGATAAATTGTTTCAGAATTTTGGATCTATACAACTTTATCCTGAGCAGCAAGCAAAATCTCCAGATCAAGATATGGAAGCATCTCAGTCTATAGTGAACAATGTAGATGTGAATGATCAGGATAATGATCAGGTTGTTGATATCTTAGTTCAGTCTGATATTTTTCAAGTTTTTGAGTATTCTAATCGGTTTGGAGATGAGGTTGAAGTGAGTAGAGTCATGCAAGTACCTACAGTAGTTGATATCTATGCAGTTGATGCTATAGAAGGAATGGTTGATATGGGTCATATTAATCGGTTTTTGAGCATGGCTACGAGGATATTGGATGAGTTAGATGTCAGTTTTCAAAGTATATTGTGGTTTTTGCCATCAGGAAGTGTGCTCAAATCCTTTACCTACAAGATTGTTTTTCAGGTTTGCTAAAATTTTTAGGTTTACAGCAGATTTCAGCAACTCAAGATTGTTTAGGTTTGGTGGTAATGGCAGAATTTCAATATGGATTGCAGATACCTGAATCCCTGCAACCTGAATTTTTGCAACTTGAGTTCCTACACCAGCAACCTGATTTCCTACAGCAAGAAATGGTATGCCAGTAGCCTAAAAAGCAGGAAATGTAGCAAGAAGTATTGCAGCACGCTGGAAAACAACAAGTACAGCAACAACCTGAAGATCAACTTTTTCAGAAACTTGAAAATTGACTTGAGAGTCAAGAGATATATGATATATCAGTTAGGATTGATCCAAAGTGATATTGTTCAGATGATATGGTGTACATTGAAGCTTTGAATGAGTATGATGAAGATGTAGTTCTATTTTGTTTTCTTTTACAGGTTTTCTTGGATTATCTTGCATATTTCTTTGGAGATGCAATTTCATGTTTGAGATTTACGTGGTGTGGTATATTTCCATATATTTCTTATGATGTAGATGCTGGAGTGTCATTGACATGTTTCTTGATTATTGTTTCTACTCTTCACCATTGGAGTAGTGATTTACTGATTCAATCATGGTTCCATATCAGACTGCTTCTGATCTTCAGACAACACTGTTGTCCTAACAGGTTTTTGACTGCAGAATGAACATGAACACTTTGCTATTCCAAAACTGCATTTCCTTCAATTATGGGAAAACACTGATTCTCCTGAATGATGCCCTCATCATCTATCTCCAAGATAGGGACTAGATAAAGATTTTCTTGAATGCATAATTCTTCCTCATCGTGTTCCAATTCATCAATCATATTAACTGTTTGTGCATACAGATCCTCAAGAATAACATCTTGACTCGGAATACGGTAATAAGCCAATTGAGTATGCAAGTTAGCAATTTCGTTATCTTTCAGCAAAACAACTTTCTCAAGAGCATCAATAACCTCTGAACAATGAGAAACTTGCAAATCCATTGCATTCTTGGCATGAGAAACCTCTTGTTGAAGCAATGCTTTCTCTTCTTGAAGCTGATTAATGACAGATAATGCTTCAACTACTTCAATTTCAACTGCATTCCTCTCCTTTTCCAACTCAGAAGAAAGCCATTGAATCATCTCATTTGAAGATTGATTCATAAAGCATAACTCATGCAAATCTTCATGAAAACCACATGAATGGACTGATTTTTGCAATTCCTGACTTTCAACCTACTGTTGTAAACCTGGACATTACTGAAAATTGTTCATTTGCTGCCCGGAAACTTGCTGTCCTGAAAACTGATCATAAATGTAATTAACTTGAGAGTTTACAACAATAGTAACTTGCTGAATTTCTTCAAGCTAAATAGTGATATAACCTAGAATAGTATTCAACATGTTGTAAATATATGTATCCTGCAAAAATACATCCTGAAATAATGGATTCTGTACTATAGGTAGTGGCATTTCAAGTACTTGTAAAGCCTCTTCAGTGAAATCTTACTCCTTGGCTGCATAATCTTCCTCAAAACTAGTAAGAGAACCAAGAAAATCATCCACAATAGCATCCTCATTGAGAAAAACATTAGCCTCATGCTTGTCATCCATGACAACATCATCTTCTTGAATATGCAACAGATCTTCTTGATTAGTAGACTGATCACCAAACTGATCAAGTTCCTTGATGAGAACTTCATCACTTCTTTCTTCTTCAGGAAAGCTAATTTGAGATTGATTATGGCAGCATGCTAAAGACCAAAATATGGAAAATACCTTCAAGTTGTCAGTGCAAAGTGTGCGATGCTCCACTCTCCCATTGGTAAGCTCTTGTGTTGGGTTTGGGGCACTGGAGGATCCATGGCTGCTTTGGCTCTTGTCCTCTCTGACTCCCTTAGCCTCAATCTTTGGCAAATCCATAGGTAAAGGATAGCAATCATCATCATCACTTGAACTTGAATCTTGATCCAAATCCAAAACATCATAATACTACTCCTTGAGCTTCTCAACTACTTTAAGTAATCTTTGAACCTGCTTCAAATTTGAGTAAGACTTCACCTTTTGGCCTTCATGGACATAATGCCATTCATAAGCATAATCAAGTACAGTCTCAAAAGAAGTCGGCTTTTCCCATGCTCTATCCAATCTAGAATTGGAACCCTTATTTGTTGCTGAAGAGAACTTATCGCGGATACCATTGAGCTACTGACATAGATCAAACATGTAGAAATATTTGTAGGACTTCCCGCTTTCACAAGATTCATGGACATATGGACAGCATTTGGAACTATGCCATGCTCAAAGCAAACTTTGCATCTCTTTTCCTTCTTCTTGGATTTACCCATAATGAAGCATATTTTAAAGTTTTAAAAAGAATCCGCTTTGCTGTGATCCAACATCCTTCTACAATGATGGAGTAATAGGTCTTCAGCCTATAATACTCAGGGTACTTTTGCAATTCTAGCAGTTCAAGCTGCTTGAAATACTCCTTTATAGGTACTGCTTGAAAATTCCTGAAAACTCCTTTATTGACCAGACTTCTCAAGTTTATCAAGTTATCTCCAATATTTGTTGCAATTCAGGTTATGCCTATCATTTTTATAGCCCTCTCTCACTGTTGCACTTTAGGTTATACCTCAAACTCCTGCAATTCAAGTAATCAGGCTGAAAATTCTGGCAATTTAAGTGATTGCCTGAAATTCTTGCAATTCAAGTAATTGCCTGAAACTTCTGCAGTTCAGGTTACTGCTTGAAACTCCTTGCAATTCTGGTTATACCAAAAAATTCAAGACATCTTGAGATTTCTCCATTCTTGCACTCACAAGTCTGAGTCTGAGGACTCTTGAAATATCCATAATATAGCATACTACTCTTTGAATAAAAGAACAACCATAAACTACATATAATTTTGAGGAATGCCATTTATACTTACAGTAGACATCATAATTGGCTATAGCCATGCACTCTCATGAATATTATAGCCCATTTAGGTACAAAGCATAATTGTCCATAACAATATGCTGTCCTAAAAATTGTAGATTAGTATTTCCTATCTTTGAACTTCATAACCTTCTTTCTCTATGAATATATCGTCATGACATCTTGATATGATGACTCCATCTTGAAACTCCCAAAATAATCACAGATCTAAAATTTTAGCCTGAATTGAAAACAAGATCTTCAAGAAGAAAGATAAAACGTGAATAATTTTCCTCGAATCCACAGCATTGAGAACTTTTCAAGAGATTGAATTCTTCAAGAACAAGAACTTCAAGATATCCTCCTTTAAACAATTTGACTACAGGATATTTCTTATGCAGGGATATCCTAGTACCTGCAACTTGTAGAAGTGCAGAAAAATGGCTGAAAATGCAAAAACGCCTTGAATTCTTGAAAGATCTTGAAACTTTCGTTATGAAAAAATTGGTTCCAGGCCTGATGCCTAAATCATGAGAATTTTGCCCATGAAACTAGTAGGATTGCCAAAGTGTTATGCCTCCACAGAGACATAATAGAAACACAGGATACACCGGTTTGCCAAAACAGTCCTATTGCTATAGGAAACTTGAACAAATTCACAACCATTAAACACACATAATATTCAAGAGAAATATATAGACATGAGATATATATCATATTCATCAGCGCGGAATTGCTGTCTTGAAAGATACCACACAGATTTACACCATCACAGCCATTCCCAATCAAATAACTTGAAGTAGACTGCACCAATATCCAGGAAACAAGCATATATTATCATAATCAGATATCAACGACAAGAATCTGGTGTTGTCTTGACATATCCACGTTTTTGTTGTTGGAGGTAAAGGTGCCTCCGCCTAGCCGCCCGTGTATTACTACATTGACAGTCACCACCACTACACATTGCAAGTGGCGGGTGCTCATCACCGTCACTTTATTCTTTATTCTTTTAGTGACAGTTTGAATAAAGGAAGGCCCGATCACACATTGTGACTGTTGGAGTTCCCATTTCTTGTCTCTCTCTTTCTTGCTCTTGCTCTCCCGCCATAGCTCTCGAGTGCAAGCTTCAATCCTTCTCACCTTTTAACTGGTATCAGATCTCGGCTTCCTGACTCTTGAGCTTGGCTTGTGGCATTCTCAGCTTCCCATCGACTCCCCACTCGCATTGGGTCTCCTTCCCCGCAGCCATAGCTCATTCTCTTGAGCTCTCGTCACTCCCCGGCTTCCCGAGCTTCTTCCCGGCCTATTCAGGCACCATCAGGGCATTGACATTGAGGTATTGCTTCATTATTTCAAAGATTTATCTCAGTCCACAGGTCTAGGTAAATAGGGTTTTCACAAGTTGTGGGCAGCCATATCTCACATCTCTTGGAGCTTCCTTCACTTGGATCTTGCTTCCAGCCTATCAAAGCTTGCTAAGGCTTGGTGTAGGCCTTCTTTGGCCCCCATTTGTGTCCCCTTTGGGCCCCATTGTTGACACGTGGGACAGCAGACCCCCCCAGCTAGCTCACGTTTTTTTTGCACCTGTTTCAACATCTGACCCAAAAATCACTCTTTTTGTCATATCTTGGGCATTCGAAACCCGATTCAGGCAAGGTAAGAGTCTAAGTTGGGGTTTTGGCATGCTCCGGGCGTGATGGTGATATCGGATTTGCCAAATTCTAATGACAGAATATTTTGCAATAGATTTTAGGTATGAGACATCATGTATTTGTATACCTATGGCTTATGTGATGCTTCTACTGATGTCTATTGATATCGGATCACTTGTGGATGTTATGTCTCTTATGTGAGATGCATTTGGAGTTGATTTAGCTCAGCCATTGACTATTTTGAACAATCCCAGATCTACCAAAAATGGGGCAGCCACCTGTTACTTCAATTTTATGCTTACAGATCTTGGCATTTGATACCCGATTATGCCCGATTGGTGCTTATACATACGGGAATGTATACCTATGGTTTGCCTATGGATTTGAGCTTGGATTGAGCACTGATTTGCTCAGTTTATAGAGGTTATATGCTGCTGCTGGAAACTTCAGGGCTAAAGCTATTTATGCTACAGTTTGGTTATGCCTATTGGTCACGGGGTGCTCTCGGCTACTCGATATGATGTCGTGATGTATTTGGCCTATGCCACATGTCTTGTTTGTGCTCTAGAATGATTTTGAGCTGAGGTTAGAGCTCGATTTGGGTTTGACTGTCACTTCTTTGCAGCTAGCATTTCATCTATGACATGGTTTATGCCTAGGCTACCCAATACGGGTTATGATGTCTTGGTGAATGCTTTATGCTTTGGCTGTGGATGACAGTTGTTTGAGCTCGTCTCGACATTCATTTGAATATTCCCTTGAGCAATTGGACATTGACTTGGATTTTTCCGTTACAACTTGGCTTTTTCCATTACGACCTTGGATGCTATTGAGGCATTGTCTTGGTTACTTGTCTTTGGTACTCTGACTTGGTTTGATTGAGCTCTTGAGCTCGTTTATCCGCCTTTTGTGCCAGTGGGAGCATCTTGTATGCTTGACCGACATTGAGCGGGAGGTTTATGCTATTTGAGCATTTTGCACATACTTGAGACTTTGGGATCTCTTACACTTACATGTTGCATGGTTCATGCACTGATATCTTGGAATTGCTTTTGACCTGAGCTTGGGCTTTGCTTCAGTATACACCTACTGGTGTCAGGTCTTGCTAGTGTTATGTATACTTTGCCCTATTGTCCAGGAGGTATGTCTACTCACTAATGGATGCTTTGGTGACATGTTTGGGTGTTTGCTTAGGGTCTTGATGACTGTTTGGTGCTGATTTATGCCCGTTTATGGCTGGTCATGTCTTGGCTATTATTTATTGACTTGGTGCATTGATTTGGTTAGCAATTGCCTCTCATAGTACCTTGCTGTCATTTATTACAGCAAGCATATAACTCCAGACTGACATGGATTTTTTATGCTGAAATATTCTGAAATTATGTACTTTCACTAGTACTTGGTGGGCAGCAGATTTGGTTACATTTTTCTCGCCATTTTCTCTCGATTTTGGTGATTTTTTGGTCATTTTCAGTAAACAAGCAGTTTTGAACTGTCTACAGTCTTCCAGCTTGCATTATGGCAAGTTCGTCCACTGATCATGCTATTTTCAACATCACTAAGCTTGATGGTACGAATTACTCTTATTGGAAGAGCCATATTTGGCAGGTGTTGGTGCAGAAATCGCTGAACAAACCATTGAGGTTGAGCAGGCATTCCCCTGCAATTATGCCAGATGAGGAATAGCTTGAGCTTGATGAGTTATGCAAGTCCACTATTGTATTATCTCTCACAAAACAGGTTCATTACAATGTATTTGAGGAAGAACAGAGTGCATAGCAGTTGTGGGATAAAATCAAGAATCTCTATGACAAGAAAAGTCCAGCGAGTCAGATGTATTGGCTGAAGCAGCTTATGGATCTGCGCATGAAGGAGAACGTGACTATGTCTGCTCACTTGAGCCAGTTACATGCTATACTCAAGAACTTGACTTCATAGGACATTACTTTTACAGAGGATGTCACTTCTCTTTTATTTCTTGGTAATCTTAATGAGTCATGGGATGTATTCCGCACTGCATTATGTGCCTCTACTGCTACCTTGAAATTATCTGATGTTGAGAGTGCTCTTCTGCAAGAAGAGGTTAATCGTAAGAATTTGGATGCCTCTCGTGTGTCGCATGCTATGACAGTTAGAGGCAGGAATGATGGGTATGAAAAGCATGGCAATGGCAGTGGCCATGGATGGGATTCTCAGAAATCTTGGTCCAAGTCTCGTGGGAAGTCACGTAGCAAATCCCGTGGTAGGAATGCAGATGTTACTTATCACCATTGTGGGAAAAAGAGCCATATTAGGCTACAATGCCATGAACTGCGCAATGAAAGGCGCAAAGATAAGAGGAAAGAAAAAGTGCAAGATAAGTCTTCTGATCGTAGCAGCATAGTGCCTGCAAAGTCCAATGTTAAAATTAAAGAGATCAATGTTATGCAGCTTAAGGATGTTGATGATGATGATTATATCCTTGCAGCTTCTTCTAGTGCTTCGCAGATGACAGAGATACACTCTATGTATGCACAGTGTTGGCTTTTGGACTCAGGTGTGTCCTTTCATGTGACACCTTGCCGAGAGTGGTTTCATTCATATCGTACTGTTTCGGGTTTTGTGTGCCAGGGTGATGATAGCTCTCTTGATATTGTGGGCATTGGTGATGTTAGACTGCAATTTCCTTCTGATAGTAGTTTTGTTATGTAGGATGTACATCATGTACCTGCTTTGACACGCAGTCTCATGTCAGCTGGACAGCTTGATGATGCAAGTTATCATCTATCTTTTGGAGACTCTGCATGGAAGATCACTCATGGTAGACTTGTGATTGCGAGAGGTGCCAAGGCTGGCAGCCTCTACCCTTGATTGTATTTGCTTCTTCCCTTGATCATGTTCTGTCTGTGGGTTCTATCCCACATGTATCTCTTTGGCATGCCCGTTTGGGCCATATGTCTTTGAAGGGAATGAAAATGCTTTCTGGTTTGCAGTACTTACCGCCCCTTGATTATGCATGTTTTGATTCATGTGAGCATTGCCTTTATGGTAGGCAGACTAGGTCTACACATAAGAAGTCTAGTAGGCCACGCATGAGTGAGCCCTTGGCATTGGTACATTTGGATGTCTATGGGCCAATGCCTTGTCAGTCTATGGGTGGTGCAAAGTATTTTGTTACGTTCATAGATGATTTTTCACGAAAAGTTTGGGCTTATCCCATTAAGCTAAAATCCGATGTCTTGGCTGTGTTTCAGAGATGGCTTGCATTGGTTGAGAACTAGTCTGGATATAGGCTAAAATGCCTAAGAACAGATAATGGGGGGTGAGTATGCCTCATGTGCTTTTGAGCAGTTATGTGATGAGAGGGGTATTAAGCGTCAATTGACCGCCCCCTACACCCCCTAGAATGGTTTGGTTGAGCGGATGAATAGAACCATTCAGGAGCGTGTACGTAGTATACTTAGCCATGCAAGCCTATCACAGAGCTTTTGGGCTTAGGCAGTTAGTACAGCTGTGCATATCATAAACAGATCACCTTCTAGTGGTTTGGATTTCTAGGTTGTAGAGGAGGTATGTCCTGGAAAACCTCCCTCTTATGCGCATCTCCGTGTCTTTAGATGTGAGGCATTTTGCCATGTGCCCAGGGACAAGAGAAGTAAGCTGGATCCTAAGAGTGTCAAATGCATTTTCCTTGGTTATGGGGATGCAAGCGAGATGAGAGTCATCCGCAATCATGATGTAATCTTCCATGAAGACAAGATGCATAGGCAACCTGAGAGAGTTGTTGAGATCCGTGGGGTCATATTTCAGGAGGAGTCTAGAGCTCCCGCACAGCCAGTTGGACAGCCTACAGCTGCAACAGAAGCTCATGGTCAGGGTGTTGGATAGGCAGCTGGGCAGGCAGCAGAGCTTGCTGTGAGATGATCTACTAGAGACAGACGTCCACCTGATAGATTTCAGCCCTCGATGCATTATGTCTTAGTTATAGATGTAGGAGAGCCTTTCACTTATGATGAGGCTATGCGCAGGGGTGATAGTCACTCCTGGGAGAGGGCTATGTAGTCTGAGATAGACTCCTTGCATAAGAATGAGACTTGGGATTTGGTTTCCTTGCCTAAGGGCAAGAAGGCTTTGCCATGCAAGTGGGTGTACAAGGTGAAAAGTACCCCTGGACACCCCAAGCTGGCATACAAGGCTAGATTGGTAGCAAAGGGTCTTAAGCAGGAGCATGGTGTGGACTTTGATGAGGTCTTTTCTGGTGTGGTTGAGATGACCACTCTGCGCTTAGTCTTGGCTTTGATTGCTCAGCTTGACTTGGATTTATACCAGATGGATGTCAAGACGGCTTTCTTACATGGGGACTTGCATGATGAGATTTATATGGAGCAACCTAAGGGCTTTGCAAAACCTGGCAGGGAGCACCTAATGTGCAAATTGAAGAAAAGTCTTTATGGCTTGAAGCAGGCACCTAGGGAGTGGTATCATAAGTTTGATGCCTTTATGCAGTCACAGGGCTATAGCAGGAGTGCTATGGATTCGTGTCTTTACACGAAGAAAGCCCGTGATGGCTCTTTATTGATTTTGGTACTCTATGTGGATGATATGCTGATAGCAGGGAAAGCTCATGATGAGCTAGATGTTCTTAAGGCTCAGCTCAAGAAGAGCTTTGAGATGAAAGATTTGGGACAAGGCGCTCACATACTTGGTATGTGCATTAGACGCGACAGGCATCAGGGAATCCTCTACTTTTCACAGAGGGAGTACATTCATAAAGTCCTTGAGCGCTTCTGCATGCATGACGTAAAGCCTATTGGCTGTCCATTGCCTTCTTATGTGAAGGTATCACAGGTTGATTGTCTGCAAACAGATGAGCAGAGGGCCAAGATGGCCAAGATTCCCTATGCATCCATAGTGGGCAGTCCTATGTATGCCATGATTGCCACTCGTCCAGATATTTCCTTTGCAATTGGTGTTGTGGCACACTATATGGCTACACCCGGCAAGAAGCATTGGGATGCCATGAAGGGTATCATGAGGTACCGGAAGGGCACTGCAGATATGTGCATATACGATAGCAGCCAAGCTACAGGAGTCGTGGGGTACACTGACTCTGATTATACAGGACATGCAAATAGTAGGAAGTCCACTTCCGACTACGTATTCAACTATGTTGGAGGTGCTGTTTCTTGGATGTCCAGGGTGTAGAAATGCACGGCCCTTTCTACTACAGAGGTCGAGTATGTTGTAGCCATTGAGGCTTGCAAGGAGATCATTTGGTTGGGTCGTTTGGTTGCTAACCTTGGTATTGATGCTACCCCTACACTGCATTCGGATTCTATGAGTGCTATTCAATTAGCCAAGAATCTGGTCTTCCATGTGAAGATGAAACACATTGAGGTGAGTTATCACTTCATACGTGGGGTCATTGAGGACAAGTCTGTAGATCTTGTCAAGATCTCGACTAACTCGAATCCTACAGATCTACTCACAAAAAGCCTCTCTACAGAGCGCTTTGCCTTCCTCAAGAGGTTGATGGGCGTGGGATGAGATGACGTCTTTCCTCATCCTGTTGTACATGTGTACAGGTTGTACTATCTTTTTTCTTTTTCTTTTCACTCCTCACTAGGGCAGATTCGCCTTTAAGTGGGAGGTTGTTGGGGGTAAAGGCGCCTCTGCCTAGCCGCCCGTGTATTACTACATTGACAACTGCCATTGCACACTACAAGTGGCGGGCGCTCGTCACTGTCACTTTATTCTTTATTCTTTTAGTGACAGTTTGAATAAAGGAAGTCCTGATCACACATTGTGATTGTTGGAGTTCCCATTTCTTGTCTCTCTCTTTCTTGCTCTTGCTCTCCTACCATAGCTCTCGAGTGCAAGCTTCGATCCTTCTCACCTTTCATTTGCACTATGCAGGGTTTCAAAAGACACAAATACATGACGTTTACTTGTATGGGGTGTGGCTTTATATGGCATGAGCAAGATTTAATCTGTACACTTCATCATGGCATGTTCGTAACAATTCTCAGCCCCCTCACAAATGAGTCCTTGATGCCTTGAGGCCTATTCCACGGTGTACTCCATGAGACCATGGTAGATTTCGTGAGGTTTTTATTCCACGGTGGATTTCGTGAGGTTTTGCAATGGATTCTGTAAAACTATATTTATTTTTCGGGGCTCATACACAAAGTGGATTCCTTGTGTGAGAAGTTGATGGGGATGCTTGTCCATTTCGGGCGGTAGATTAATTTAAAATGCATGTGGGCGATTCTGTAAAATACATATTAAATTAATGGACATTTATGATTTTAGAGTGTACTCATATTAAATTAAGGTTAGGATAGAGTTCCAATCTATTTATTTATTTTGTAGCTAAAGATTACTAGGTATTCACTTTTGTCGATTTAATTTTATTATTTTCTAACAATTGTGAATGCTTCAGTTGATGTGTAAAGCAGGCAGCAGTGGCATGTATTCAGATTACCTAGAAGAAATGATCATTTTTTATGGATTCACGCCTTATCATTAAAGGTGTGGCACTAATATTTATTTAGGTGTGCTTATTCATTAAAGCGCTTGACAAACATTTATTATTTTGTATGTGCATAGGTATGATTGGACATTGTGTTTGAGCACAGCCCGAAATACTAAGGTATAAAATATCAAATATATGGTGGAATCTGAGCCCTAACATTTCCTTTCCAAGTTTCGGTCATCTAAAGAGCACTCAATTTGCTCTCTTTCCATGATATCTATTGGTCAGTTTGTACTATGGTCATTTAGCTTTATGAATTTTGGGGTCATTGTGGAGAGGTCTAATTTCATAGTGTTTCGAGAAGAATTCACGATTGCTAGGAAATTGTTCAATACTTTTTGCTAGCATAGGGGTTTCTATTCTTGATGGGGAGAAAAATAGAAGAAGAAAGTTGGAAGTCCTAGGTTTTGGTCATATGTTGACTATTATAAGCAAATATTGCACCTTTTCTTGATTCCAATTACATGTAAGTACATATTGTGTAAGTAGGCTTTCCTTATTTGCAAACACTTATGAATACTTAAATTTTTTTTCAACACTTTAAATAAGATAACTATAAGTAAAAAATGATGTCAATGATTGTAGTACCTTTGGCTTTTCTTGGCTCTTGAGCTTTCAATCTCTCAGGCTCCTTGTATTTTGGCATCTACTTTCCTCGGATCCTTGTATTCATGCTTCTAGTTTAGGGTACATGCCTTAAAATTCCACCTACACAACAAACTCTATATGTGCAATGGTGCTATGTAACCTATATGCCCTAGACCTATATGTGTGCGGATGTGGGGTACAAGGTGAATGTGTAGGTACATGGATCCTAGGATGGACATGTGGGTTAGCATGTGTGTGTGTCTAGCTATAATTTCTTGAGTGTGCTGACCAAGTTATACATCTATGTGTGATGATAGTGCATTAAGGAGTTGCTGACATGTGCAAGAATGTGTGCCTATATATGACATATGCGAAAGGAGAAGGTGGTGCATTAATGCACAAGGCATATGCAATGGACTAGTGTGCTACTCTAGTGTATGTTTTCCTTGGACATTGCATACTCGTGTTGTGTACCTACACACTAAGGTAATACCTTAAGTAGTTGCATGGGTGAACTGAAAGATATTTTAGGGTTGGGGACATGTGCCCTAGAAGTTAAATGCAAGTTACTTGTGATGGTCGTGGGGTATAATGGGTGAATGGTAGTGTATGCGCTAGGTGTGAGTACATGGATAGTGCAATAAGTGCACTAATTATGTGTTCATCATCTCTATGCAACATGAGATACATGTAACTACAAGAGCTTGTGCACATAGAGTGCAAATGCATGATGCATTGCATGGTAGGTTTAACCCAATAGTGGAATAGGTGTATGTGAGTGCAACACTTATGTGCACAAAGATATGGTTGTATATGTATGTGTGCCTATGATGGAAGAGAACTTAAGATAGTGCAACACGCATGCCCTTAATTTATGTGCACCCTAGGTGCACTAAGCAATTAGGTTTTCTATGAAAGTGCATGTATCGGCAATGGTATAATGCACTCTAAGGGGAAAATGTGTGCTAACTTAAGGTGCAAGGGTAAGGTGTTTAGTATGTGGGTGCACTATGTGCCCTAAGATGTGCCTAAATGTCAATGAACTTGTGTCTATCCTATGTGTACTAATGTGGATGTGCTTAAGTGTGTACATGGTTAGTTATGAACACACATGTGCACCATCAAGGGGATGTTGGTGCATGTAAGTGTAGTATTCATGGTGCTGTCGTGCACGTGTGTGCTCATGAGCTCCTAAAGTGTACTGAACTAATGCACCAATGTATGTGAGTGTGAACAACCATGCAAGCATAGTGTATTCTAATGCATTCATGAGGGCGCTAGTGTGTCCTAATGTGCAGTGTGCCTCAATAGGTATATTTAATGAGGTGTAAATGTTCATGTGCAAGGTATAATGCATAAGGTGCACTTAGGTGGGCCTATAGTGCACAAGCATACTATGTGAGTGCATGTGAATGGGTCCTATGTGCAAGGAGGTATACTAGCGTGTAGTGTGCAAGTGCACTTGAATGCACACAAGTATCCTTGTGTCTGTATGAATATGCCTAAGGGTAGAGTGAGTGAACTAAGTCTAGTGTGCTTGGTTAGGGCTTAGACACACATGTGATGAGAGAGTACGAGGATTTTTTAGCAGTAATATGATGTAAAGGCACTTGTGTGTGTAACTAGGGTGAAATGGTGGGTGTAGGGGTGTTGTGTGTGTGCATACATGTGCACGTGTGCATGAGGCCGATGTGCAATGATGTGTGGGTGCATGTGTACGTGCAGTGTGTGCTATACACATGTGCATGTAAACTTCCTTATGTGTGGAGTTGTTGGCTTTGCAATGGTCCACTTGCATGTGTATGCATAGGTCTATGTGTGTGGATGTGTGCATGCACATATATATGCATGCATGCGTGCATGAATGTGTACACATGCATGTGTTTTTATGGATGTGTGCATGTGCAATGGTCCACATACATGTGTATGCATGGGTCTATGCTGTCAAGATTGTGGGAGAGAAGGAAGGAGTCTCACTTGTAGCTTTCTTGCTTGCACAATGGGGGATTACACACAGAGGTGGAGGCTGAAAATAGTTTTCCTCTTCTTAGTTGTGTAAGCCAAAAAGAACTCAAGTACATAGAAATAGAAGAACCCTATATATGGGTCTCAAACCAAACTCAACTAACTAAGGTGGCATACTAACTGAGCCACGAACTAGAGTAGATTAGGATAGCTGTCATCTAGCTATTATTCATGGGCGGTGTACCAACCATATCTGCAACTGACAAGTCGGTGACATAAATGCACAACGGTCACCCTGGCATATCACGAGTGGAGCTCGATATCTCAACACTCCCCCTCGAGCTCAATCCCAATTCCTGCACATCAAGCAAGTCTCTGAACTTGCGCAACTTCTCTGCGCCCAATGCCTTCGTGAATATGTCATCTACCTGATCCTCTGTGCTGACATAAACTAGATCAATAAGACCTAGTAAAACCCTCTCCCGCACATAGTGATAATGCACCTCAATGTGCTTTGTTCTAGCATGATAGACTGGGTTATTTGCCAAGTGTATACTACTCATGTTGTCACAATAAATGACAACTGGCCCATCTGTAGGCTGATGCATATCATAAAGTAGCTTATGCAACCAAGCTACCTCACATGCAGCCATTGTTGCGCCCTTATACTTAGCCTCTGTGCTCGACAAGGCAACTGTAGGCTGTTTCTTGCTGCTCCAAGTGACTGCAGCACTCCCAAAAGAGAACACATATCCACTTGTAGATCGTCTATCAGAAATACTACTAGCCCAATCAGCATCAGTGTATCCATGCAACTGTATCTGAACCCCAGTCTCATAAAATAGTCCATACTGCAATGTGGACTTCACATATTTGAGTATGCGTCTAGCCGCATCCAAATGTGGTTTCCTTGGAGCCTGCATAAATTGACTTACCAATCCAACAGCATAGCTCAAATCTGGCCTGGTAATAGTCATATAAATCAAACTTCCTACTATGCGTCTGTACATAGTAGGGTCTTCCAAAAGCTCACCTGCATCTGCGCTCAGCTTCACATTCTGCTCTAAAGGAACTGAAATAGGCTTACAGCCTGTCATCCCATATTTGGATAGCATGTCCAATCCATACTGCCTCTACAAGAGCCATATCCCACTTGGTGATCTAATCACCTCAATGCCCAAGAAATAACGCAGCTCTCCCAAATCCTTCATCTCAAACTTTTGCTTCAATAGCATTTTCACATGAAGGATATCTTCATCACTATCACATGTGATAATCAAATCATCAACATAAATGACAAGCAGCATAATACATTTCTCTATTTTTCTCACATAAAGTGAGAAATCTGCCTTGGAAATCTGAAAGCCAATAGTGACAAGATATTGTCCTATCTTGTCATACCATGCTCTAGGTGCTTGCTTCAAGCCATACAAGGCTTTCTTCAACCTGCAAACAAACTGAGGATGAATAGCATAAACATAACCTCGTGGCTGCTCCATATAGACCTCTTCTTGCAAATCACTATGCAAGAAGGCATTCTTTACATCCATCTGATGTAAAGACCATCCCTTTGATGCAGCCATAGCAATGACTGCTCTGACGGTTGCCATCCTTGCAACCGGACTGAATGTTTCTTCATAGTCAATGCCATATGTTTGTGCATACCCCTTGACTACTAATCTTGCCTTGTATCTATTCACAGAACCATCTGCGTTGTGCTCCACCTTGTAAACCCACTTACAGCCAATTGCATTCTTATCTTTAGGCAAAGGTACCAACTCCCATGTAGCATTTGCTTCCAAGGCATCCATTTCTTCATCCATGGCTTTCTCCCATTTTTCTTTTCCCATGGCTTTCTCAAAAGAAGTGGGTTCTGGTTCCTATATCACTTTGACTATATATGCATAGTGAATGGCTGTAAATCCATTATATTTCAACCTATCCACAGGATACCTAGCTCTGGTAGACCTACGCAAAGTAGGCTCACTTCCAGGTACTCTCAAAACATCCCTGGTCTTCCTTACTCCAGGTGTAACAATAGAAGGAATACCCAACTCATCATCAATGCTCTGTTCTGAGCCACTGGATTCACCATCCACATAAGAGTGACCTGCATTCACATCAAACATGGGCTGATCTACCTTCTCTTTTCCTTTTCGTGATACCTGCGTACCACTATCTGCATTGCTTTGAGAAGATTCTGCTGATCTCAATCTGCCTGTCCATGGCAAAGAATGTGAACCACTGCTAGAGGACACTCCGGGTCCACTAATATCTTGTGACTGCTGCTGTGAATTCTGTGCAGTATTACCATTTTGTGCATCTACATTATTAATCACATTTACTGGTTTATACCAGCTACTCATCTCATCAAAAACAACATCTCTGCTCACTGTAAACTTACGAGTAGAAGGGTTATAACATCTATACCCTTTCTGCTCTGCAGAGAGTAACCAATAAAGATACACTTCTCAGCTTTTGGATCTAACTTGGATCTCAACTCATCTGGCACATGAACATAGGCAATGCAACCAAAATTTTTCAAATGAGAAATATCTGGTTTCCTACCAGTATACCTCTCCTTTGGAGTCATCCCATGTATTGCTGCAGTGGGAGTCCTGTTCATTATGTAAACTGCTATAGCAACTGCTTCAGCCCAATAAAAATCTGGCAAGTCTTTTTCATTGAGCATAGCACGAGATGCCTCTCCAATATGCCTGTTTTTCCTTTCTGCAATTCCATTTTGTTTTGGGATATGACTGCATGAATATTGCTGCTTTATGCCATGCTCCTGCAGGAACCTTGCAAACTCATTTGAGAGGTACTCTTCTCCTCCATTTGACCTTAGGCATTTTATTTGCAAGCTTGTTTCTTTTTCAACCATAGCTTTAAGAGTTTTGAAATGCCCAAACACTTCACTTTTCTTTTTCATAAAATACACCCAAAATTTTCTGCTATAGTCATCAATAAAAGTGACAAAATAATGACAGCCTCCAAGAGATGCAGCTTTAGTAGTCTACACATTAGAGTGGATTAATTCCAATGGCTTCTTACTCTCTTGAACATGTCTAGGAAATGGTTTCCTTGCCTGTTTTCCAAACTGACAGGCTTCACATACTTTATGCATTTCTGCAACCTTGAATTTAGGCAACCCTGCAACAATATTTTGGTCCTGCATTGATTTAAGTCACTGTACATTAACATGACCAATGCGTTTATGCCAGATATCAATATCTGCAACTACACCGGTCCCATGTGCAAACATTTCTACACTCAATTCAGGCATGTCTGCATCCAACGTAAACATTCTGCCCTTCTTCTTTCCTTTTGCTATCAAGCGACCTTTATTTTTCATATCCTCAACAAAGCATCCATGAGGATTAAATCTGACCTGCAAGCCTTGCTCAACCATTTGACCAACAGAAACCAGATTCTTTGTGATATTCAGGACATGAAATACATCTGATAGGTATTTCTTTTTCCCATCCTGCATAGACAAATGAATTTTTCCAATCTACACAATAGGATGTGCAGTATCATCACCAGTCTCCACAAATCCTGGTTTTTCCATTTTCCTTGCATCCTGCATCCATTCTGCATGACCTGTCATGTGGTTTGATGCACTTGAGTCAACATACCATACTTCGTTGCTTTCTTCTACACTTGTCACATAATTGTTCATGTACTGCACCATAAACAAATGCTCATTTTTTTCATCACCTTGTCTACTAGAAGATGCATAATTCCCTTGTTGCAAATTTCCATTCATGATGTCATTCTACTTTTTATAGCAGTCTTTAGCCATATGACCCATTTTACCACAGTAGTAGCATTCAACATTGCTGTTTGCATTTTGGCCTCTTTGCCATCCACCACGACCTCTTTAGCTCCCCCTGCCTCTAGAGTTACCACGTCCTCCTCCATAGGACTGGCTTTCTTGAGTTTGCTGCATATTCTGATTTCTACCACGGCCTCCAGATTGGCCTCCTCTACCTCTGCCTCTGCCTCTTCCAGCATTTGAGTAGAAGATAACTTCTTTTGAAGTTCCTCCTGAAGAAGATGCACCACCATTTCTCTGCTCCTCAGAAATTAGAAGAGCAATCAACTCCTCAAAATCAGGAAATCTTTCACGGGCGGAAATAGATGTTCGGAACTGTGCATAATCTTTTCCTAGACCATTCAAGGTCACAGAAACTAAATCATCATCTTCCACTAGCGACCCAATGGAAGCAAGTGCATCTGCAATCTTCTTCACCTTCATGTGGTAGTCATTGATGCTCATACTTTCTCTTTGCACATTGTGCAACTCTTGCTTGAGCTACATTTTCCTGGCTTGCGTATTTGTGCTATACATTTTTGACAAAGTATCCCATGCCTCCTTTGGCGTACTTGTATCTTGAATATGCACAATCATAGAGTCTGAAATGCTGATAGACAGCCAGTACATAACTTTCCTGGCTCTCTCATACCATGCTTTAAATGCCTGCATTTGCTGTTGATTGGGAACATCAGGAAGAACTGGTTCTTCTTCATTTCCTGCAACAAATTCCCAATATCCTTTTCCCATAAGGAAATTCGTCATTCTAAACTTCCATGCTTGTTCTTGTCAAGCTTTTCAGTGACAATCTGTGAAAGAGAATCAGATGCCATTATAGAACACTGCAAAAAATTCTGTCACTGCAAAGAACACAGCTTCAGCCTCACAAGGGCAAATCTGCAAAACTGGCGAAAGTGGTATTTGACCACACAGTCACTTCCTAGTGACGATTTTGCATCAATAGGCAACAAGGACGATTTTGTAACTCCCAATGTCTCTGCGCACAGGCATACGATGCAATTTCTATAGTAACTTTTCACCGACCTGTAGAACAATGGTCGCACAGCATAAAACTGGGCCTTTTCCTGAGTGCGTGCAGAAAACTTCCGCCTCCAAAACAGGCCCCGAAATGGCCTCAAATCAAAAAAATAGAGCAACCAAGGGCTAAAGGCCTCTCCCGCAGCATATACTGTCCTCCTGCTACACTGCGAAGGGCGTCTCAATCTGAGACAATGCACTCTTGCACTTTCCGGCTGTGCTATCTACAGAGACTTGCTCCCAAAACAGAAAAATGAAAGCAACACTGGTCCTCTTACCAGAATACCGCGAACTTGGCTTGCTTTCTTGAGCTCCTTACCACGAACAAGGCTCTGATACCATGTCAAGATTGTGGGAGAGAAGGAAGGAGTCTCACTTGTAGCTTTCTTGCTTGCACAATGGGGGAATACACACAGAGGTGGAGGCTGAAAACAGTTTTCCTCTTCTTAGTTGTGTAAGCCAAAAAGAACTCAAGTACATAGAAATAGAAGAACCCTATATATGGGTCTCAAACCAAATTCAACTAACTAAGGTAGCATACTAACTAAGCCACGAACTAGAGTAGATAAGGATAGCTGTCATCTAGCTATTATTCATGGGCGGTTTACCAACCACATCTGCAACTAACAAGTCGGTGACATAAATGCACAACAGTTACCCTGGCATATCACGAGTGGAGCTCCATATCTCAACATATGCATGTAGATGTGTGTGTGTAGTTAGGGTGCAAGTCTACGTGTGTGTGTGTGGTTAGAAGTGTCTTTGTGTGTGTTTAATATGAGGTATGTGTGAAAAATGTGAGGTGTTGGTGTATATGTGCATGTGATTGGCACATGGAATGTGTGTGTGTGTAGTGTGTAGTCACCTTAAGTGTATGGGTGTGTGTGGAACATTTATGGGTGTGCAAATGGTTTATGAGGGGGTGTGTGACATGTGTATACCTAGAGCATGGGGAGAGGTACATGTGCACTAGTTCATAGTGGAGGAGAGGGACACGGTGTTCAGTGCAAGGCAACGGCGGCTATGGGTGGTGGCCAAGCCTCTAGAGGCATTGTGGCAGTACCATATATGACCACAGGTGGTGGCCTACTAGAAGCATTGGTGCGGTTGTTGGAGGTGGAGCTTGCAGTGATAAGCAGCCTATGGGCAAGGCTAGAGCCCTTAGAGGTAGGGTGCATGGACACAAGTGCAATAGAGCTTGTGGGGTGGCTGACTTGGGCAGAGGAGGAGCCTTTGGAGGCAACGTGATTGGAGCTAGCAGCAACATGCATGGTGGCATTGATAGGGGCTAGGTAGTGGGGTTGGCTCGCTAGCCTATGGGCAAGTGGTAGCATGCACCAGTGCAGGGCTTGCGGGTGAGAAGGGGAGGTAGAAGAGATGGCCAAGGAGAGGGGTACAAGAAAGGAGGTAGTGGAGATGGAGGACATGGGGGGACCATAACCACTCGGAGGAGGGTGGGTACATGGCATAAATAAGCTAGAGGAGAAGGGGGCATAGGCACAAAGGAGATAAAAGAGAGGTGGGGAGAACCCAAAAAGCTAGGGTTTCCCCAAACTTTTCTTCTTCCCTCCCTTCTTCTTCTTCATCTTCTTCCTCTCTTTTTTCCTTGTTTTCCTTCTTTTTTTCTTATCCCTCCTCTCTTTTTCTTCTTCTCCTTCTTCTCTTCTTATTTTCTTCTGCTTCTTCTTTTTCCTTCTTTCTTTTTTCTTTCTTCTTCTTCTTCCTCTTTTTTTCTTCTTTTTTTTCTTCTCCTTCTTCTCTTCTTCTCTTCTTCTTCTTTTTCTTCTTCTCCTTCTTCTCTTCTTCTTCTTCTTCTTCTTCTTCTTCTTTTTCCTCCTTTCTTTCTTCTTTCTTCTTCTCCTTCTTATTCCTTCTTTCTTTCTTCTTCTCCTTATTTTTTTCTTATTTATCTTCCTTTTCATTCTCCTCATATTCAAACAAAAATAATCTTTTTTAAAATCTTTAAATAAGTATGAATAAGTGGAAAAATGGGATTGTATTCCTCCAAGAATGTGTAAAGTAAGCTTCTTAATATTATCTCGTAAATCCAATAAAAACATCAAATCCTAACTACTTACAAAAGCATTTCAGGGTTAGTGTCACGATGTCTCCTATTCCACATTGCAATGTGTCTGAGCTTTTATGTAATTGATGTGTTCTTGGTCTTATCAATGGAACCAAAATATTGGGCATTACGTGCTCAATGTCTTGGGACCATTGGACACACTTCTATTCATTCAGGAGCTTGGACACTCCAAATCCTTGGACTGGCTCTCACCTAGCCACTCGCACGTGGATTGAGATCCATTGTATCAAGTGTTTCAAAGTATACCTCTCCAACCATGAAGATCTCACATGCAAGATCCACGACTCAAGCAAGTGCTCCTTCGCTTCTCAACCCTCCATAACCTTAGTCATGCAATGGAGAAAGCATGGGCAAGGCATGTGAGAGTACTTGAGAGGAGGAAAGAGGCTTCATTCCCTTGATCCCTTACCTCATCCTCGATCTCACACTCTTCATCACACACACACACATAAGGACAAAAGCAAGAGAGCAGGTACTAGAAGTTTGTACACACCTGAATAGCTTTTTCTATTCATTCTCATCATTTTTATACACTTTTTTAGGGTTAGGGTTTCCTCATCCCTGTTGGGCATCTAGCCCATCTTTTGGGTAAAAAAATCAATAATCTCTTATTGCATGCTTTTGTTATGGTGAGAATATAATAGAACCTTTATGGTTTTGATATGTGAGCCTATTTTAATATTATAATTTACACGTGGTTTACAAATTTGCATGACAAATTAATATAGTTGATGTAACCACTACATGCACATTGTGTTGTGAACAATAATGCAAAAATTAGGCTTCTTCTTCATGCTTTTCTTGCACATTACACGTTGTTTACTTCTTGTAGGACCACTAGAAATCCTTATTTCTTTAAGGATTTTAACCTATGAAGTGTATGACTATCTCCTACGAAGCCTGCTCACATGCTACACAGATCTATGACTAGATACAATTAGAGAACACGCTTACCAATACTCACAACATTATAGTCATTGCATCAAAAGACAAGTCCTTGATCCACATGCATGCTCCTTTGTCTCCTATCTTGCTTTCATTAGTGCCAAAAATGAGAGAAGATGCCAACAAAGAGCTTGAGGAGATGAAGAGAAGAAGAAAGCTTCACACATCACATCCCTCACTCTTAACTCACACCCTCTTGCTCACAATTATAACTCACCAAAGAGCATTAGGGGAGTTTTGAGGTCTCGAAAATGCCTTTTAGGATGTGGAGAGAGAGTGCTCTAGACCAATAAGAGCAAAGCCTCCGTAACGGAACTTCTAATTAAAAAAATTAAAAAATCATTTTACAAAAATATATAAATATGATAATATTACGAATTTGTATTTTTATTATGTATTTTTAGTCTCTTATATTCGTGATTATGACATATTTTGCATTAATGGCATAGAGTCTCGGCTACTTTTATTTAATGATGTTTCTAGATTAATGATAATGACTGATGTAATCGAAATTCAAATTGGTGAAAAGCATGGCGCTCAGTTTTTTCCCTCCTTTCTTTTATTCCTCTATTGTTTTTCCCTCCGTTATGATAGCCTAGTCCTCTCTCTCTCTCTCTCTCTCTCTCTCTCTCTCTCTCTCTCTCTCTCTCTCTCTCTCTCTCTCTCTCTCTCTCTCTCTCTCTCTCTCTCTATGTGTGTGTATGTGTGTGTGTGTGTGTATGTGTGTGTGTGCATGTATCTCTCTCTTCTACCATGGATACAGAAATTCGACCTTCAACAAGGCGTCCAAGCTCCCAAATCACATCCATATCAGTGTTTAACTCATTCCAAACTGATGGAAGATGGATTCCTACTATCATTAGCAAAGGTAGTTGGATCACCATGCAACAAGCAAAACGTGGAAAAAGGCAAAGACACAAGAGCTCGTTTATCTCTGCTTGGAAGGGCAGAATCCGAGATTTTAAGCTTGGAGCAAATAAGAATAGTATCAAAGAGGTACTAGTGCAACATGTGTTCATGCATAGAGAGCTGTGTTTGAAACCTGGATCTTCAAAGCTTCCAATGCATAGACCAAATTGTAAGAATTTGATTCTTAAAGTTTTTCCTTTCTTAAACATGGTTTAGGTTTTTCCATTATAATATTTGTTTGTCTTGTAGATGTCTATCCCTCTAATCTTGAGGAATGGCAACCAGTGGAATCTATTATTGATGTTATTGATGTTATACATGGTTCAATTGGAGAAGAAATGTATAGAGGTAGAAAGAAGACAGAGCTTGCAGAGAATGGAATATTCTTTTATGACCATTCTTATGTTATTCATATGCGGTGTTGCCAATGGGGATCAATAAAACTCCTTCCTTTGCCAGATTTTTCAAGCTTTGAGTGGCCTTTGCCAAGTCCAGCTACTAGTGAGGGCTATAGATGTAAGATATTTTCTGAGATCCAGAAAGCACTAAAATCTAATATCTCAAGTAGGGTAAGCCAAGTTACTTTATTTATGCCTATTAATATATTTATTGATTTCTTCTCTAATATGGAGATAAGAATAACAAAAATCATGCTTTCAGTGAAGAGACTAACATATGATCATATCATACAATTTGTTGATGAAGGATGGGATACAAGGACAGAAGGAAAAATTATATGTAAGATAGATCAAGACTCTATAGCTTGTAAATATATGATTGCTACTCAAAATTTTATCCTTAGCTTTTACTATAGTCGATGGCATTTTGTTGGTAGTAGTCTAGTTGCTTTAGACCAGAATCTTAATGACTTCAGCAAGGATCCTATTGTGGATCTTGATATTTGGTTCAACGAGGATATTATTGCAATCTTAAAGATCAGAAAATCATGTACGCTACATCAAGTGAGGATGGATTTACAAAATGAAGACATTGAACTACCATGCTCCTTTGTATTCCAACTTGACAAGAAACGAGTAAGTTTTCACATCATATTATATCTACTTAGATGTATATCAAGATCTCACTTTCTAACTAACAAACATTTGTAATTTATTTTTTGCAGATATCGAAAAGGAGAGAAAATAAAATACACTGCAATGACATTCAAGAAAAGATATCTTTACTATCAATATAAAATACATGTACAAATTTTGTAGCAGATGTCTATCTGCCATCTCTATGAGATATACAAGGGCTGAAGGGCAAATTTCTATATATGAAGGCCTACAAGGCGATATGGCAAAGCTATTTCTTTTTTGGAGAACTATCCTTTCTAGGAGTCCTTTTGCCTTGCTTTGATGTCTTGGGTATAGAAGGTGTTGAAGCTGTGGATTTGCCTTCCGTGGTTATAGGCACCGCATCTCCTTCATGGTGCAAATCCCCACCAATCTCTATTGTTGGTTGTATACAATTGACCATCATATACTTCAAGAGCTTTGCTCTGATGTACCAAATATGCTCAGATGTATAGCAATCCTTCGAAAACTGTCACACATTTATAGAAAAAAGAGTTTTAGTTCATTATTGTTCTTACAATAAACTATATTTTTATCATCAATGGACTATTTGCAATTAATATCTATCTTAAAGTTTAGCATCTTTCATATTACCTTTACATGTTTATCATCATTAAGATAAACAAAGTTAACCATTCTTCTAGCATTTGCAATCACCCTCCAGCCACAAGAATGGCTATCATCCTGATGGGGACACTGCAACCACCAACACAAAGTAAAACTATAAAGAGGACGAATGGTAGTTCATAGAATAAACTCATGTTTCAATTATTTTAATGAATAACTTACCGCAACTTGTCTATATTGCATTGTTGCAAGCAAATCAGATGGCATAGGGGGTCTTTTCTCTAGCTCTTCAATTAATCTTTTGGCACCTCTGTATATAAAATATGTTGAAATTTAGAGTACTTACAAAAAAAAGAATTGAAATATCAAGGAGCCCTTGGATAATATAACTTACAATTTAGCATTTCCATGGCTTCCTTTCATAGAGTTGATTAAAAAGCATTGCTTATCCACAAGGTCTATTGCAATCAAGCTCCAATGAGAACTAAAAGCAATCATATCTCAACAAATTAGTAGGATAAAATCTCAAAAACTCTAATAGAATATTGAATCACTTACTTTTCATTATATGGAATTATAAGCAGCTCCAAAGTATGGAAGTCAATCAAATTGAGCCAGTGCTCAATAAAACTTGCATCAAGCTCATTCCTCATAAAGAATGAGACAGATGGATCAAAAACCTCAATTTTTTGTTGTATATCCAAAGGAAACTCATGCATTATACACCTAGAAAAGGCATAGAAATAGTGAGTATAAACAAGAAAAATCTTATTGCTAAAAAAAATCAAAAAGTATAAGTAATTATGGATGGACATACCTTAGGCCAGCAAGAATAAGAGTGTCATTTACTTCTCTTCTTTTATCCTTAAGAATCTGAACACATCCAGCATCAAAGGAGAGAACCTCAGTTCTTTTGCCTAAGTCACCAGGTAAGAAACAAAACACACTGAATCCTTTTGGATTAGTTGCTTCAAGAAGGGTGGCTAGCTCATTTTCAAAGGACTCTAGTTGCTCTATTTCCCTTTCTTCAACCCTTTGCTTCCTATACTCTCTCCATTTATCTGCTTGTTCCTCTTTAGCCTTCTCCTCTTTTTCATGTTGCCTTGTATCCTTCTCATGGGTGACATCCTCAACCCTGACACCAGAATCATCTTTCTTTCTTCTAGCTGGGGGCACATTAAGGATATTAAATGTCTTCATATCAGTGAGGGGAATTGGCTCAAGGACCTTTGAAAATCTATATCTTAGCCTCCTAAGAATTACCATGTCCTTGTCCATGAGTGTGAGCCTATGAGCATGAGCAGCACAAATGTAGGCATCTTGGAAAAACTCAATTAGAAAATCCTCTGTGGCTTCTTGTATACAATTAAGAGTTGTTCTTGTCCATCTGAAACTATTCAAACTATATCTGTCACAAATTTCCCTGACAAGCCTCTGAAAAGACAACTTTGGAATTGCATTGTCAAGAGCATTTACTGCCTTCCTAATCTCCCTTAGACACCTGACATTTTGAGAAAACCTTCTCCTTGGCTTTGACTTTCTAGAGAGCCTCTGAGGCTTTGAAGACTGATGAATCTTTGATGCTAAATCCCTCGGATCAATCTTCCCTTTTCTTGCTGTTGACTTAGTCCTAGCCATCTGCCAAAAAAACATATGTTACTTCTTCTCCAGCATGTAAAGCAAAACGCGAGTCCCAGACAAGAGTTATCTATGCTACATGGCGTTTTCTCGTATCAGCTGAATTTTTCTCGAGCTGTCTAGTGAAACGCGAGTGTCAAGCAAGGTGCCTCCTTGCAGCTGCTTCTTTTTGCGTTTCACCGGACTTGTTGTCCATTGTTACCAGTGAAACACGAATTTAAGCCAGGAAACCTGCTTGAAGTACCTTATTTTCGCGTTTCACCGGACAGCTCATGAATAGCATAAAAATTGACAATGTGAAACGCGAGTGTCAAGCAAGGCGCCTCCTTGCAGCTGCTTCTTTTCGCGTTTCACCGGACTTATTGTCCATTGTGTCCAATGAAACGCGAATTTAAGCCAGGAAACCTGCTTGAAGCACCTTATTTTCGCGTTTCACCGGACAGCTCATGAATAGCATAAAAATTGACAAAACCAAGAAAAAAGAGCTTTGATCCAAGGAAATCTTTTAAGATTACTTAAAATATCCATAGGGAGGAAAGAAACAGGCACCGAGAGCATGGAATGCTCAGATAAGTAATTATTAACAGCAGCATGGATTTCAGATAGCTCATGCAGATCACAGTAAGATTTCCTTAAATATCTACAATATTAAGGAATGCTTTCACTGTGGAAAAAATTCTTTTGTAGTGGTCATGAGCTAATAATAACATAAAGGATTAAGGAAAAATATTAAAACAATGCATTGAATGGAGCTTGTTATTGAAAAGCAAGATGCAGAAACCATACCTTCTTTTCAGCTTGTTCTTCACAATCTCAGCCTAAAGATGACAATATGCTTGAAGGTTTGCTTTGTTGGAGAAGCAGTGAAATGCTTGGAGACTGGAAGGAACACCAAAAACAAAGATGGAGTAGCGATGAAATGCGATGAAAGCTGAAGGCAGTGAATTTGCATGGACTCAACGTTCTTCGCAAAGTGTTAATAACACACGTGTGACGTACTCTCGCTTATCGAAATTTTTTATTTACTTGGAAAAGGGTTATTTAACACACGTGTAACGTATTTTTGGAAAAAGAGAATGTGCACGTCTTCTGAGGAGTTTATTATGCTGTGTTAAGTCAGACACGTGTACACGTATTTTTTCATTATTACACAAACTTTTTCGTTGGAACTATCACCACATGCTTAACGGACGATATAAAAGCATTTCAAACCCATTTCTCCGACATTGTCTTCTTCTCTGCCAAAATTTCGTCTCGACTTCCCTTCAATGTCCTTGCATCCTGTGTGGAGAGCAGTTCAACAATCTTTGATAGGTAACAATTTTTTTTATTACAAGCATTTTAACAAAATAAATTTGATTAATATAGAAAGAATGTTTTATAACACTTAAACAATTAAAGATGTTATGTGCTTTCTATCTTTCAAAAGCAGCATAGCTTTTTCAAAAATGATTATATCATCAATTTGTGTGTTTCCATAGAATTTATTTATTGTTCATGTTTCCTTTCTTCATTTGCAATTTTTAACAAGTAAAACGCGAGAAAATGTATCTGTTGATGATATTTTGCTTAGTATCACGTTTCACCGGCCACATTTTAGAATAATTTTTGTCTTCAAGCTAGTGTCCGATGAAACGCGATTCCTTCACAGGCATTTGCCTTTCACACTTGAATTTTCGCGTTTCACCGGTCAACTAAAAAAATTCTCCTGTTTTGATTTTTTTTTCTTGGAAAATCAATGTTGGGGCCTCTTTCCATGATATCATCTTGTTTTATTGGATATTGGTTCTTTTCTGCTTTTTTTTTTCAGGGATAAATATTTTTCTGGTCAAAATGACAAAGAGGAAGCTATCTCTGGAAGGAATGGATGAGGAGGAGATAATTGAGACATCTGATGATAGGCTCTTTGATTTTTTACACATCACTGGAAATTCTTCCAAGTTTTGCTATATCAGGGAAATTTTCAATGTTCCTTTTGATTTGAAGGAGTTATTGGAGGATCTTGATGATAAACTTAAGGAGTACAGATGTTTTTATGATAGACATGTGCAAGGTTTGGAAGTCAATGGATTTGTTCATTATAGTGATGTCATGGGAGCCACCAATACATCCAGGTCAACTTTGCTTGGCAGGTTCAACCTCATTGATGAGGAATTCTGAAAGAAAGAAACATGTTTCCCTTTCCACAGGTACCAACACCAATGCCTTCTAATCCACAAGGACGTTGGATTTATTGTGTATCTTCAGTACATGGAAAATTCTTCTCCAGATATAGACCAACAGAGAAAGCTAGAGGATATTGCAAGTATGGATAAGGAGGTCGAAGAGAAGGAGGAGATGTTCCAAGAAGATGTTGAGAATCAACTTGTCCAAGGTTTTGATGTAGGTTTATTCAAGAGTGACAATATCACAATGGTGGAAGAAAAGGAGATTGAGCCAAGTGCACAGGTTAATGAAGAAGGTCCTCTTGCCTGTGTTCCAACATTTCCCACTTATCTTATCAACAAGAAGAGATATGTGTTGCTAAATGATATTCAACATCTTTTTGATCTTAGAGAAGATTATTGCTTAGCAATCCTTGCAGGTTCGGGCAAAAATGACATGAATTTTATAGGTTATGAACAAGAACCACTAGCAAGTCTTGATGTTGAGGGAGAGAATTTCCAAGATAGCTCTATAGCCTTACATACATGTATTAATCAGATCATAGAATACGAAAAGGGGGGGCTACCTACAGAAGAAGAGTTCTTGCAGGTCCAGAAGAAACTTCATATTGATGATGTAGGGTATGAAGAGAGATTGAAGTCTCCATCAGATGAGAAGCCCAAGAGTTCAATAAATCTTTATGATGATAGTCTTCTTGAAGAAGATGAACACCCTAAGGTATGAAATATAATTCGAAGTTACCCATTGAGTTTATGTTAGACTTTATTATGCATTATAGATAAATATCTTATATCTTGTACTATTGTGGTTTGTTCTATAGATTGAGATTGAAGATCTGGACAACTTTCTTGGAAGGGCCAAGGGCTCTAGGCCAATGAAGCTTGGAAAAAATCAAAGCCTTGGCCATTATATTGGAAACTTAAACAATCAAACAATTGTAATATGTCATAGTAGATTGTCAAGCTCTCCAAGTCTACCAATGATGGCTTTGAGAGCTATCTCAAAGGTTATTGGATCTCAAGTTTTCAGCAGAGGTTTGGACAAGATCATTTTGGTGGAGAAGGAAGAAGCCATAAGAGTTTTTGGCTTTATGCCTGGATACAGTGGATCTAGAGCTGGATATTTTGGAGTTCTTGGCTCCTATTTGCTCTCTTATGTAGGAGATAGTAAGAATTTGAAGCTTCTTCCAGGCTATCGGAAACAAGAGTTTTTGAAATACAGAGGTCTTATTGAGTGGGATGAAACAAAAGATTCCTCTAGAGGCCCTGTCGAGCTACCTGAAACCAAGGACTCCACTGAAGGCCCTGTCGAGGTGCCTGAAACTAAGGACTCTTCTGCAACACAATCAGACTAGAAGATGCCAAAGATTAAGGGTTTCTTGAAACCCATCTTTTCCCAACTCTTTGTTTGGTTTGTAACCATTCTGTAAATCTTTGCTTTGCGCATCTTTTCTTCTTTGGGTAACAATTTGTATAGTCCTTGCTAAAGATGATGTATTGCTTGATGTGGTTGTATCTTTAAGCTTGAATTTATGCCAAATTTGTCGATAGAACCATTGAAAGACCTCTAATAAACTGTTGGCTTTGTGTCTTCCACCTCCATGTCTTGTATGTCTGAAATATTTTGTTCTTGCTTGATAATGTGATTTTTCCATACCTTGGGTTGACCAGATAGATAGAGATCCATATTGTTTAATAAAGTATGGAGCATGGTTGTATAGAATATGCTGCATAGTCAACAAATAAGGAAAGTTATTAAAAAACATTATATGAGTTCGACAATGAAGAAACAAACATATACAAACTTCTTACCATATAGTGAGTAAAGTATTGATCACCCCAAGCTTCTGTCATCACCTTTTTGAAAAGGTTCAATTGGTTTTTAAAGTCTTTGAGATCATCGTCATTCCATTCAGTCTTATCACAATAAAAAAACACTTTGTCTAGTGTTTCCCAAACTTTAGCTTTTCTATTTCGAGCTTGTCCATTATCAGTGTGATCCTTAACTGCATTATGTAGGGATTTCCACTGATTAAATTTAATAGTTGAGCCACCATTTCTCGAGTTTATCTTGCCAAGTCTCCCATGAAAGCCTAGAAACCTTCTAGCCTTCACTCCACCAATAGATGGTTTTTTTGGGACACAATTACCATCCTTAGACTTTTGAAGATCTGGTTCAATAACAACATTGCCACCATGCAAACCAATTGCAGAGAGAACTTTTTCAACCTTTGTTATAGCATCTGTTCTAGTTGATAATGGCTTCAACTTCCATGCAAATCCTATATAGAGATGAACAAGCTTTTCGATTATCCTGCAAAGTGCATGAAGTGTACAAATATGGGCATTCGCTAAAGGAATGTCCAAGGCTGGTTTAAACTGTGGATCCTTATTGTGCCTAGAGGGAGCTCTATTCCAATTGGTTGAGTTTAACTCTACAGCTGGTGACATGCAGTATAAGCAAGGAGATCTCGAGTTAGCTCCCTTTGATACATTATACATACATTTGAGTGTCTTTAGGTCACCAGCTATGTGCCACTCAATCCTGTAGTTCCCTAATCCTTCAACAAATAGCTCTTCTCCTGCTTGTTGCCTTTGAATAACATTAGGTATTGATGTTTGATGAAAAACCCAATATAGTATATCAAAATTCTCAGTATCTACCTCAAATGCTCCTAGCCACCAGATGTTATATTCAGATTGAACACTAAATGATGTTGAGTGATTACAATGACTTGACGAAAGTGCTCTATTCATCAAGGTGATAGAGATTCTCTCCAATTTTTTACATTTCAGAATCTCACTTTCATCAAGTTTAATCACAAATCTAGCCACTCCCTGTGCCTCAGCTACTGACAAGTCATAAAATTTGATCATTAAGCATTGTAGGGTGGGCAAGTCAAGGAAAATATTGTTAAACTCATTGAATGTAACCTCCTTTTTCTTGCCCTTGAAGCTAGCCTTGATATGAAAAGGCTCACCTAGAATCTCCATCACTTTGTTATTAACTCTCTGTCTGATAGTCCTAACCACAAATGGTTTCGGAAGTATGCAATTGTGTACCTGTCCTTGCTTCATATTTGATTGTAAAAGTTGGAAAAGTTGCATATAAGCATCTCGACTGATACCAATACTATCCAGTGTCTTCTGTACTAACTCAGAATCCAAAGAATGATCCTTCACAAATGACTCCAAGCATTGTTTCTTTGCCTTTTTAAATTTCTTCTTCTCCAAAATATCCTTTGAAACCACTGAAGGAAGAAGATGATAATAAAACTGAGCTGCTTTTAAAGAATCTCTTTCACTTGCATTTGGTTGTAGAAGAGATCTAAGAAAAATTAACATCACAAATCAATGCAAGTAGTTTAAATAAAGCCATATTTAAGATTTTTCAAGTGAAAAAAAATATACCTTGCTGCTTGGATCCTTTTACCACAGCCTCCTCCTCCTCGTTTGAGATTCTCAATATTTTTAAGAGCTCTTTGTCGATTTCGAAGGCCTAATAAAGTTTGCTTTTGTTGATAAGCTTTGATACGCTTTTCCAATGAATGAATTTTTTGTTGACAATCCTCTAGCTTCTGCAACAACTCTATATTGTGTTTCATCAAAAGATGATTCTCTAGTCCAAGGATATCCTTTTCTGCGACAAGATTAAGTGTATAACCTAAAAATCCATTGTAGCCATCACCAGTAAACCTCATTAATGACGAGCTATTATAGAAAGGAGGAGTGCTATTTCTGCTAGGATCTTTGGGATATAGCTTTCCATCTAACCAAAGATCAATATTCTTCTTTCCTTCAAACCTCAGTATATGTTTCATAGACTCTGTAACCGTGATAGATTTTGTTCTCTTTCTTATCGGTTCATACTCACTGTCCAACTCAATATGAAGATGATAGAGAGGTCTTTTATGAGAGCTATAGAGATCATTAGATGATTGATCCATAGCTGAGTTACAGAGATCATTGGGTGATTGATCCATAGCTAAGGATATGATTAGAAGCAAGAACGAAAACAAAGAAGAGACTAATAAGGAGAAGAAAAAAAGAAGAGAGAAACGATGGAGAAACGATGGAGGGAGGCAATCGAGTATCCACCAAAATTCAAATTGAATATTACTTTTCACTTTAATGAGGAGAGGTAAGATCTTCATTATGACAACCTTGCCAACTTTATGGCGACCTAGATTTCTAGGTTTGATGTGACCACGAGAATATCACGACAATGATTTATTAACGAATTTTGATATTTTAACTTACCAAAATATAAACCTTTTAAAAATTCTATAAAATGATTTTATTTCGTAAATTGTTTTCTCTCTCTAGGATCTCTTACAGGGCATTTTCGAGACCTCAAAACTCCCCTAATGGATAGGATGGAGAAGAAGGGAAAAGGATACAAGGATCTTCCATCACTCCACACATGCACACACTCTCTCATACTCCTTGTCCTTCACTTTCTCTCAAGAAAATAGAATAGCAAGAAGATAAGAAGGGAAACTTTGCACACATGTTATTGGAGGTTAAAGGTCACTTGTGCCTAGCTGTCTACATTTACTTGTATAAAAGTTGCAAACCTATACACTATAGGTGGCGGGTATCCATCACTATTACTTTAGTCTTGATTTTATTAATGAAAAATTGAATAAGGAAGGACAAGTCACACATTGTGACTGTTGAATTTTTCACATATGATCTCTCTCTCTCTCTCTCTCTCTCTCTCTCTCTCTCTCTCTCTCTCTCTCCACCATAGCTCTTGCTTTGTTCTTTTTTCCATTGTGTGCTTCCACTCAGACTCTACCTTCTAATTAGTATCAAAACTTGGACTCAAGGATCTTTAACAATCATTGCTTCAACCTGTTATGAAGCTTTAGCTCAAAGTTTCGTGGCAGCCATTATTTCTTCTTTTTGAGGTATGCATTGAGTCTTCTCTTCTCCTAGTTTGTTTCTATTTTCTCCCAACTTGTCGAGGAGATTCATAGGGATTAGTTGAGCCTTGTTTAGTGCTTATTGAGCTAAGAAGTAGCCATTCTATCCATTTTGGATGGATACAAAGCATACTACAAAAGTCATGGATAACTATGGTAGCGTGACAACACTTTCGTATTTTGGCCATAACTTTTACATACGATATCAAATTCAAATGTTCTATAGCTAGAAACAAAGAGGGTGAACCAACAAAGAGTGGGGTTACTTGGCATCATTGGATTAGTTCTCATGGAGGTTGCCAATATGAAATTATTGATATCCTTGGTAGTACTCAACATGGAGCATGCAAGTGAAGATTAGCACCTATTGCTCAGATAGCCTTGGTTGGAGCAAGCATAGTCAATTATAATTGGGATTGTGGCCGACTAACAATTCCTCGATATCATAATAAAATTTGAGTCTTCTTAAATAAAAAATTTCCTCCATGAGTAGCTACAAACCAATAGAAACAATCAATATGGTGAATGGACTAGATGATAATGAGGAAGCTACATTCTTGGCAACTAATGCCTACTTAGAAACTTTTTTTCCAGTGGATGTGTTGTAGATTAACCACAAGAACTTGGATCCACACTCACCACTTAACCTTGTCAAGGAGCCATACTTAACCCACGACTAGAATAGATTTTGAGTACTCATAAATTTGATTCTATGTAGTTTTCAATTCTCTATTTTACACAAAATAGGATGATTTGGTTTGGACAGCAAGTACTATTAATGATTATAGGGAGTGTTTGCAATGTCTCGATGATGCATTGATGCTCTAGACATGCTTTTGGGCTAATTAGAGATTGCTTAGATCAATCATTGAAGTGTTTATTATTGTAATAATAGTTTAGACGACAAGCATATAATAGTAAGCTTTATGCTTTGAATGTCTATTATGCCTACATGGTAATAACGGTTTGGGTAGACAATAGCAAGCTTCATGCTTTGAATGTCTATTGTGTCTACATGGTGTTTCGGGTATGCTACATGTCTACTATAATGTCTAGCATTGATATATGAGCCCGGATATGGTCATGGAATGCTTTGGCACTTGGATTTGAGCTACATTCAATGTATTTAGGCTTTGGTTTGCTTCTTTAAGCTTCTATGTATACTCACTTACAGGTATTAAAGCTTCATTAGACACTTATGCTCCCAAATGTATTTGTGATGTGCTTGGGCTTCCTAGATGCTTTGATATATATGGCTTGAGCTTTGCTTGCTCACTTTGCATTTTGGATTCATTTCTAGTGGGAGACGCTTATACTTACTTGAAAAAGATTTGTTGTCTAGAGACCGTGGTAATCTCTTGATTATGCATATGATTAGTTAATATGCTTGGGCTTTCCAAATGATTTGATATATATGAATTGAGCTTTGCTTTCTTTTTGCATTCCAAATTCTCTTTCAATAGAGATGCTTGTACTTACTTGGCAGAGATTGATTCTTTAGAGACAGCAAGAGTCTCTTGCTTATGTATATGATTACTTGATATATACATACACTATGACTTGTTTTTTAGCATTTGGATACTTTGTATCTATCATTATCAATGGTTTATCAATGGTAGATACTTAATGCACTCGGACTAAAATTAGTTGCCTTGAGATTCCATTGTTACTCTATTATGATTATTGAAGCTTCATTGGACACTTACAGTCCTGAATGTATTTGTGATGTGCTCAGGCTTCCTAGACGATTTGATATATATATCTTGAGATTTGCTTGGTCATTTTGCATTCCAAATTTACTTCCAACGAGAGACACTTTTACTTACTTGGTAAAGCTTAGTTCTTTAGAGATAGTTGAACTCTCTTGCTTATGTCAAGAATCGCGTGGTGGGGAGACTTGCTCAAGATGTTGTGCCGAACACACATAGAATGCACAAGGAGAAGCTCACTCAAGAGACAAGAAGAGAGATGGCGGCCAAAACGTTTTCTTGCTAGTTCTTCTTCTTCTTCCACACTCTTTTCAATGTACACAAAGTATAGATAAGATGCAACATAAAGAAAAGTGGCCTACTAAGTCAAACAATGCATAACCGACTACACTAGTCGACTGGCGCTATAACTATGCCAGCTGTAAATAGGTGTAACAACTTGAATATAATAAGTAATGAGTCAGTGGCCATGTGAGAGTCATAATGACCACCAATGTGCTAAGTGTAGATGTGTGGACCTATCTAACCAGACGGTCCATCATCAATGTCCGCATGTGTTGAGCTTGTCATCTCAACACTCCCCCTCAAGCTCAACTGCATCTCTGCAACTCCAAGTAAGCTTCGAAACTTTTGAAGCTTCTCTGTACCCAATGCCTTTGTGAAGATGTTAGCTATCTGATCGTGTGTGCTGACATACACCAAGTCAATCTCACCTGCTAGTACCTTCTCTCTCACAAAGTGGTAGTGTACCTCAATATGTTTTGTCCTGGCATGGAACACAGGGTTCCTAGCCAACTGTATACTACTCATGTTGTCACAATAAATGACAACTGGACCTTCCACCTGCACATCCAATCAGCCATTAACTTTTGTAGCCATACTATCTCACATGCTGCAATGGCAGCACCTCTATACTCAGCCTCTGTACTCGACAAAGCAACTGTAGATTGCTTTTTGCTGCTCCAAGCAACTGCTGCACTACCAAGAGAGAACATGTATCCGCTGGTAGATCTTCTATCAAACATACTACCAGCCCAATCTGCATCTGCGTATCCAAACACCTGTACATTTGTACCTGCCTCATAGAAAAGTCCATAATGTAATGTGGACTTCACATATCTCAATATGCGTCTGATTGCATCCAAATGTGGCTTTCTAGGTACTTGCATAAACTGACTCACAACACCAACAACGTAGCTCAAGTCTGGCCTTGTAATGGTCATGTAGATCAAACTCCCCACTATCCTCCTGAACATAGTAGGGTCTTCTATCTCATCCCCAACATCAGCACTCAACTTTCCATTCTGCTCCAACGGGACTAAAAGTGGTTTGCATGCTGTCATATCATACTTGGACAACATATCCAAGCCACACTGTCTTTGGGACAGCCATATACCATCATCACATCTGATCACCTCAATGCCAAGGAAGTACCTTAGCTCACCTAAATCCTTCATCTCAAACTTCTTCTTCAAAAAGTCCTTGACTTCAGAAATTCCACTATCACTATCACCTGTAATAATCAAGTCATCCACATAGATTACATCATAATGACATCAAACTGCTCGAGCCGTGTGGGTACATTGACCATGTTGGTGCTCTTGGTGACTGCTGCTGGTGACAAGATACTCTCTGATCTTGTCAGACCATGCTCTAAGTGCTTGCTTGAGCCCATAGAGCGCCTTCTTCAACCTGCACACATACGTGGGATGCTCTAAATCTTCATAACCTGCTGGTTGATCCATATACACTTCTTCCTACAAATCACCATGCAAGAAGTCATTCTTCACATCCATTTGCTGCAACCTCCAACCTTTGGCTGCTGCCAAAGCAATCACACATCTGACAATTGCCATCCTAGCAACTGGACTGAAGGTTTCTTCATAATCTATGCCATATGTCTGGGCATAGCCTTTTGCAACCAGCCTAGCTTTGTACCTACTAATAGAACCATCTGCATTGTACTTAATCTTATAAACCCACTTACATCCAATAGATTTCTTGCCCTTCGGCAATGATACTAGATCCCAAGTCTTATTGGCCTCTAATGCAGCCATCTCCTCATCCATTGCTGCATCCCAATGAGCATGACCAATAGCCTCCTCAAAACATGTGGGCTCAACATCCTCAACTAGTTTCACCATATAAGCATAATGATGAGTCTCCTCATCCATTGCTGCATCCCAATGAGCCATTAGGGGAGTTTTGAGGTCTCGAAAATGCCCTGTAAGAGATCCTAGAGAGAGAAAACAATTTAAGAAATAAAATCATTTTATAGAATTTTTAAAAGGTTTATATTTTGGTAAGTTAAAATATCAAAATTCGTCAATAAGTCATTGTCGTGATATTCTCGTGGTCACATCAAACCTAGAAATCTAGATCGCCATAAAGTTGGCAAGGTTGTCATAATGAAGATCTTACCTCTCCTCATTAAAGTGAAAAGTAATATTCAATTTGAATTTTGGTGGATACTCGATTGCCTCCCTCCATCGTTTCTCTCTTTTTTTTTTCTCCTCCTTAGTAGTCTCTTCTTTGTTTTCGTTCTTGCTTCTAATCATATCCTTAGCTATGGATCAATCACCCAATGATCTTTGTAACTCAGTTATGGATCAATCATCTAATGATCTCTGTACCTCTCATAAAAGACCTCTCTATCATCATTGAGTTGGACAGTGAGTATGAACCAATAAGAAAGAGAACAAAATCTATCACGGTTACAGAGTCTATGAAACATATACTAAGGTTTGAAGGAAAGAAGAATATTGATCTTTGGTTAGATGGAAAGCTATATCCCAAAGATCCTAGCAGAAATAGCACTCCTCCTTTCTATAATAGCTCATCATTAATGAGGTCTATTGGTGATGGCTACAATGGATTTTTAGGTTATACACTTAATCTTGTTGCAGAAAAGGATATCCTTGGACTAGAGAATCATCTTTTGATGAAACACAATATAGAGTTGTTGCAAAAGCTAGAGGATTGTCAACAAAAAATTCATTCATTGGAAAAGCGTATCAAAGCTTATCAACGAAAGCAAACTTTATTAGGCCTTCGAAATCGACAAAGAGCTCTTAAAAATATTGAGAATCTCAAACGAGGAGGAAGAGGCTGTGGTAAAAGAATCCAAGCAGCAAGGTATATTTTTTTTCACTTGAAAAATCTTAAATATGGCTTTATTTAGACTACTTGCATTGATTTGTGATGTTAATTTTGCTTAGATCTCTTCTACAACCAAATGCAAGTGAAAGAGATTCTTTAAAAGCAGCTCAGTTTTATTATCGTCTTCTTCCTTCAGTAGTTTCAAAGGATATTTTGGAGAAGAAGAAATTTAAAAAGGCAACGAAACAATGCTTGGAGTCATTTGTAAAGGATCATTCTTTGGATTCTGAGTTAGTACAGAAGACACTGGATAGTATTGGTATCAGTCGAGATGCTTATATGCAACTTTTCCAACTTTTACAATCAAATATGAAGCAAGGACAGGTATGCAATTGCATACTTCCGAAGCCATTTGTGGTTAGGACTATCAGACAGAGAGTTAATAACAAAGTGATGGAGATTCTAGGTGAGCCTTTTCATATCAAGGCTAGCTTCAAGGGCAAGAAAAAGGAGGTTACATTCAATGAATTTAACAATATTTTCCTCGACTTGCCCACCCTACAATGCTTAATGATCAAATTTTATGACTTATCAGTAGCAGAGGCACAGGGAGTGGCTAGATTTGTGATTAAACTTGATGAAATTGAGATTCCGAAATGTAAAAAATTGGAGAGAATCTCTACCACCTTGATGAATAGAGCACTTTCGTCAGGTCATTGCAATCACTCAACATCATTTAGTGTTCAATCTAAATATAACATCTGGTAGCTAGGAGCATTTGAGGTAGATACTGAGAATTTTGATATACTATATTGGGTTTTTCATCAAACATCAATACCTAATGTTATTCAAAGGCAACAAGCAGGAGAAGAGCTATCTGTTGAAGGATTTGGAAACTACAGGATTGAGTGACACATAGCTGGTGACCTAAAGACACTCAAATGTATGTATAATGTATCAAAGGGAGCTAACTCGAGATCTCCTTGCTTATACTGCATGTCACCAGCTGGAATAGAGCTCCCTCTAGGCACAATAAGGATCCACAGTTTAAACCAGTCTTGGACATTCCTTTAGCGAATGCCCATATTTGTACACTTCATGCACTTTGCAGGATAATTAAAAATCTTGTTCATCTCTATATAGGATTTGCATGGAAGCTGAAGCCATTATCAACTAGAATAGATGCTATAACAAAGGTTGAAAAAGTTATCTCTGCAATTGGTTTGCATGGTGGCAATGTTGTTATTGAACCAGATCTTCAAAAGTCTAAGGATGGTAATTGTGTCCCAAAAAAACCATCTATTGGTGGAGTGAAGGCTAGAAGGTTTCTAGGCTTTCATAGGAGACTTGGCAAGATAAACTCGAGAAATGGTGGCTCAACTATTAAATTTAATCAGTGGAAATCCCTACATAATGCAGTTAAGGATCACACTGATAATGGACAAGCTCGAAATATAAAAGCTAAAGTTTGGAAAACACTAGACAAAGTGTTTTTTTATTGTGATAAGACTGAATGGAATGATGATGATCTTAAAGACTTTAAAAACCAATTGAAGCTTTTCAAAAAGGCGATGATAGAAGCTTGGGGTGATCAACACTTTAATCACTATATGGTAAGAAGTTTGTATATGTTTGTTTCTTCATTGTCGAACTCATATAATGTTTTTTAATAACTTTCTTTATTTGTTGACTATGTAGCATATTCTATACAACCATGCTCCATACTTTATTAAACAATATGGATCTCTATCTATCTGGTCAACCCAAGGTATGGAAAAATCACATTATCAAGCAAGAACAAAATATTTCAGACACACAAGACATGGAAGTGGAAGACACAAAGCCAATAGTTTATGAGAGGTCTTTCAATGGTTCTATCGACAAATTTGGCATAAATTCAAGCTTAAAGATACAACCACATCAAGCAATACATCATCTTTAGCAAGAACTATACAAATTGTTACCTAAAGAAGAAAAGATAGATGTTTAAATTCTTGCGCAAAGCAAAGATTTACAGAATGGTTACAAACCAAACAAAGAGTTGGGAAAAGATGGGTTTCAAGAAACCCTTAATCTTTGGCATCTTCTAGTCTGATTGTGTTGCAGAAGAGTCCTTAGTTTCAGGCACCTCAACAGGGCCTTCAGAGGAGTCATTGGTTTCAGGTAGCTCGACAGGGCCTCTAGAGGAATATTTTGTTTCATCCCACTCAATAAGACCTCTGTATTTCAAAAACTCTTGTTTTCGATAGCGTGGAAGAAGCTTCAAATTCTTACTATCTCCTACATAAGAGAGCAAATAGGAGCCAAGAACTCCAAAATATCCAGCTCTAGATCCACTGTATCCAGGCATGAAGCCAAAAACTCTTATGGCTTCTTCCTTCTCCACTAAAATGATCTTGTCCAAATCTCTGCTGAAAACTTGAGATCCAATTACCTTTGAGATAGCTCTCAAAGCCATCGTTGGTAGACTTGGAGAGCTCGACAATCTACTATGATATATTACAATTGTTTGATTGTTTAAGTTTCCAATATAATGGCCAAGGCTTTGATTTTTTCCAAGCTTCATTGGCCTAGAGCCCTGGCCCTTCCAAGAAAGTTGTCCAGATCTTCAATCTCAATCTACAGAACAAACCACAACAGTACAAGATATAAGATATTTATCTATAATGCATAATAAAGTCTAACATAAACTCAATAGGTAACTGCGAATTATATTTCATACCTCAGGGTGTTCATCTTCTTCAAGAAGACTATCATCATAAAGATTTATTGAATTCTTGGGCTTCTCATCTGATGGAGACTTCAATCTCTCTTCATACCCTATATCATCAATATGAAGTTTCTTCTGGACCTACAAGAACTCTTCTTCTGTAGGTAGCCCCCCCTTTTCGTATTCTATGATCTGATTAATACATGTATGTAAGGCTATAGAGCTATCTTGGAAATTCTCTCCCTCAACATCAAGACTTGCTACTGGTTCTTGTTCATAACCTATAAAATTCATGTCATTTTTGCCCCAACCTGCAAGGATTGCTAAGCAACAATCTTCTCTAAGATCAAAAAGATGTTGAATACCATTTAGCAACACATATCTCTTTTTGTTGACAAGATAAGTGGAAAATGTTGGAACACATGCAAGAGGACCTTCTTCATCAACCTGCGCACTTGGCTCGATCTCCTTTTCTTCCACCATTGTGATATTGTCACTCTTGAACAAACCTACATCAAAACCTTGGACAAGTTGATTCTCAACATCTTCTTGAAACATCTCCTCCTTCTCTTCGACCTCCTTATCCATACTTGCAATATCCTCTAGCTTTCCCTATTGGTCTATATCTGGAGAAGAATTTTCCATGTACTGAAGATACACAATAAATCCAACGTTGTCAAAGAGTTTATTGTTCATAATATAAATCATGGGATTCTTATGAACACAGAAGAGCTTCACTGGAAGTTATATGAGAAATTTGCATACAAAATTCAGACATTGTTATCCAATAACCACCTTAGTTATACAAGTTCTTTTATATTTAACATATAATTTTCAGTTATACCGTGTATACTTATGAAAAATAAGTCTATGGGAATCTACAACTTGGTCATCTGGAAGAAATTGACAGTCTGCAGGATAAATCACATTAATTCAGGTACAAAAATATGGTCAGAACCCAGGAAAGATGCCAAAAGCTGCCAAAAGTCCACTAGGTCCACATGGGACCTGGAATAACAGACTTAAGTGACCAGCAAGTGACCTAGCTAGGTCAAAAAGTGACCAGGGACTGAGCAGGGAGTAGCCCGCATTTTTCGGCGCAAAATGCGGGCTGCACAGTCTGAGGCAAACTGGAGAGAGCTGGAGCTATGGTGCATGAAATGGAGCATGCAAACTGAAGATCAACAGGCCCAACTACTGAAGATGTAAACATGGTAAGAGCTCCACTTCTCTTCCTCTTTGGTCTGACGAAAATGCATGCTGAAACAATCTATAAAAGAGGGAAATCTGAGAGAAGAGTATTCAGCCTGCTCTTATGCACGACTTCTCTCATTTTGTCTACCATATTCTTGGTCCAATAAAGCCCGGCTTGTACCCAAGTACTTGAGTGACTTTGGGGCAAGTAAAGGGTGAGGATATTGAAGACATACGGGCTGTTATGGGCTGAAATAACCAGTCATAAACAGGGCAGCCCACTGTTATGGTCCATTTTTATGAGCAAACATGGGATTTTTATGGTTGTAATGGAAGGAAATGACCTCTTTTCTTCAGGACATTGTTCATGAATGATCAGAAGTGCTTCTTCTTAAGTTTATGCACTCATTTTGAACTTGATTATGGGCTAGAATTTTCTGTTTTAAAACAGGGCTGAAGCTAAAGTTATACTTTTTCAATTCATTTCATGTATCTTTGGCCCAAATCTTGGATGCATTTGAATCTATCAACAATATACTTGATCCAAAGGGTTGAAATCCATCTATGTACTTGAAATAAATGCCATTAGAACTTGCATTTGACATTCATAAATGAATTGAGAATCTGAAAATATCCTTTATGATATGATGTATGTATCCAGAGGCATTTGATGTAATCAAGATAGACTTATTCCTTCTGTTCAGGTATGCTAAGTGCATAGTGAAAAGGCTTCAACTCTTCTTCCGTACCTAAATCATTTCTAAATCCCGGATCTTATTAAACCCCAATCTATTTTTCCTTCCCGAATCTTGAATCCTAAACTCTTCTTCTGCACTAAAAGCCCCGGTGGTAGACCTTCAACTCTTAACGCGACGACAACGTCCTTGTGGATCAAAAGGCATTGGTGTTGATACATGTGGAAAGGGCAACATGTTTCTTTCTTTCTGAATTCCTCATCAATGAGGTTGAACCTGCCTAGCAAAGTTGACCTGGATGTACTGGTGGCTTCCATGACATCACTATAATGAACAAATCCATTGACTTCCAAACCTTGCACATGTCTATCATAAAAACATCTGTACTCCTTAAGTTTATCTTCAAGATCCTCCAATAACTCCTTCAAATCAAAAGGAACATTGAAAATTTCCCTGATATAGCCAAACTTGGAAGAATTTCCAGTGGTGTATAAGAAATCAAAGAGCCTATCATCAGATGTCTCCATTAGCTCCTCCTCATCCATTCCTTCTAGAGATAGCTTCCTCTTTGTCATCTTGACCAAGAAAAGATTTATCCTTGAAAACAAAGCAGAATAGCAACAATATCCAATAAAACAAGATGGAACCATGGAAAGAGGCCCCAAATTTGCATTTTTTAAGACAAAAAAATCAAAAAATGAGAAAATTTTTTAGTTGACCGGTGAAACGCGAAAATTAAATAGTGTCCAAGGCAAATGCCTGTGAAGAAATCGTGTTTCACCGCACACTACCTTGAAGACGAAAATTATTTCAATATCTCACCAGTGAAACGCGATACTTAGCAAAATATCACTAACAGGGATATTATTTCGCGTTTCACCGGTCAAAAGATGCAAATCAAGAAGAGAAACATGAACTATAAATTAATTCTATGGAAACACAGAAATTTATGATAAAATCCTTTCTGAAAAAGCTATGCTGCTTTTAATAGATACAAAGCACATAACATCTGTAATTATTCAAGTGTTATTAAAAATTCTTTCTATATTAATCAAATTTATTTTGTTAAAATACTTGTAATAAAAAAAATTGTTACCTATCAAAGATTGTTGAACTGCTCTTCACACAGGAAGCAAGGACCTTGAAGGGAAGTCGAGACGAAATTTCGGCAAAAAAGAAGACAATGTCGAAGAAATGGCTTCGAAATGCTTTTATATTGACCGTTAAGCATGTGGTGATAGTTCCAACGAAAAAGTTCGTGTAATGATGAAAAAATAAACGGGACCGCAAATTTGGATGAAATTTCTAATATTTTTGCATGCACGAAATGCCTCAGAATACGTGCACACGTGTCTCACTTAACACACCGTATCAAACTCCTCAGAAGACGTGCGCACTCCCTTTTTTCGAAAATACGTCACACGTGTGTTACATAACACTTTTCCAAGTAATGCTTGTACCATAGATAAAAAAATTCCAGTAAGCGAAAACACGTCACATGTGTGTTACTTAACACTTTGCCAAGAACTTTGAGTCCATACAAATTCACCGCCTTTGCCTTTCACCGCATTTCCAGCAAGCAGAAAATATTGCTACTCCACCTTTACCTTTGGTGTTCCTTCCAATCTCCAAGCATTTCACTGCTTCCCCAACAAAGGAAACCTTCGAGCATATTCTCGTCATTAGGCTGAGATTGTGAAGAATAAGCTAAAAAGAAGGTATGGTTTTCTGCATCTTGCTTTTCAATAATAGGCTCCATTCAATGCATTCTTTTGATACTTTTCCTTAATCCTTTATGCTATTATGAGCTTATCAGCACTACAAAAGAATTTTTTCCACAGTGGGAGCATTCCTTAATGTTGTGGAGATTTAAGGAAATCTTCAAACTTCTTCCCTAATTCTATGGATATTTTATGTAATTTTAAAAGCTTTCCTTAGATCAAAGCTCTTTTTTCTTGGTTTTGTCAATTTCTTTGCTATTCATGAGTTATCCGGTGAAACGCGAAAAGAACATGCTTCAAGGATGCCTCCTGTTTTAAATTTGCGTTTTACTGGACACAATGAACAACAAGTCCGGTGAAACGCAAAAAGAAGCAGCTCTGCAAGGAGGCGCCTTGCTTAACACTCGTGTTTCACTGGGCATGCTCGAGAAAAATTCAATTGAAGCGCGAAAACGACATGAAGCATGGATACCTCTTGTCTGAGATTCGCATTTCGCTGGACATGCTAGAGAAGAAGTAACATGTCTTTTTTTGGCAGATGGCTAGGACTAAGGCAACAGCAAGAAAGGAGAAGATTGATCCTAGGGATTTAACATCAAAGATTCATCAGTCTTCAAAGCCTCAGAAGCTCTCTAGAAAGTCAAAGCCAAAGAGAAAGTTTTCTCAAAATGTCAGGTGCCTAAGGGAGATTAGGAAGGCAGTAAAGGCTCTTGACAATGCAATTCCAAAGTTGTCTTTTCAGAGGCTTGTCAGGGAAATTTGTGACAAATATAGTTTGGATAGTTTCAGATGGACAAGAATAGCTCTTAATTGTATACAAGAAGCCACAGAGGATTTTTTAGTTGAGTTTTTTCAAGATGCCTATATTTGTGCTGCTCATGCTCATAGGCTCACACTCATGGACAAGGACATGGTAATTCTTAGGAGGCTAAGATATAAATTTTCAAAGGTCCTTGAGCCAATTCCCCTCACTGATGTGAAGACATTTAATATCCTTAATGTGCCCCCAGCTAGGAGAAAGAAAGATGATTCTGGTCTCAGGGTTGAGGATGTCACCCATGAGAGGGATACAAGGCAACATGAAAAAGAGGAGAAAGCTAAAGAGGAACACGCAGATAAATGGAGAGAGTATAGGAGGCAAAGGGTTGAAGAAAGGGAAACAGAGCAACTAGAGTCCTTTGAAAATGAGCTAGCCACCCTTCTTGAAGCAGCTAATCCAAAAGAATTCAGTGTGTTTTGTTTCTTACCTGGTAACTTAGGCAAAAGAACTGAGGTTATCTCCTTTGATGTTGTATGTGTTCAGATTCTTAAGGATAAAAGAAAAGAAGTAAATGACAGTATTATTCTTGTTGGCCTAAGGTATATCCATCCATAATTACTTATACTTTTTGATATTTTTTTAACAATAAGATTTTTCTTGTTTATACTCACTATTTCTATGCCTTTTCTAGGTGTATAATGCATGAGTTTCCTTTGGATATACAACAAAAAATTGAGGTTCTTGATCCATCTATCTCATTCTTTATAAGGAACGAGCTTGATACAAGTTTTATTGAGCACTGGTTTAATCTGATTGACTTCGATACTTTGGAGCTCCTTATAATTCCATATAATGAAAAGTAAGTGATTCAATATTCTATTAGAGTTTTTGAGATTTTATCCTACTAATTTGTTGAGATATGATTGCTTTTAGTTCTCATTGGAGCTTGATTGGAATAGACCTTGTGGATAAGCAATGTTTTTTAATCAACTCTATGAAATGAAGCCATGGAAATGCTAAATTGTAAGTTATATTATCCAAGGGCTCCTTGATATTTCAATTTTTTTTTTTGTAAGTACTCTAAATTTCAACATATTTTATATATAGAGGTGCCAAAAGATTAATTGCAACAATGCAATATAGACAAGTTGCGGTAAGTTATTCATTAAAATAATTGAAACATGGGTTTATTCTATGAACTACCATCCGTCCTCTTTATAGTTTTACTTTATATTGGTGGTTGCAATGTCCCCATCAGGATGATAGCCATTCTTGTGGCTGGAGGGTGATTGCAAATGCTAGAAGAATGGTTAACTTTGTTTATCTTAATGATGATAAACATGTAAAGGTAATATGAAAGATGCTAAACTTTAAGATAGATATTAATTGTAAATAGTCCATTGATGATAAAAATATAGTCTATTGTAAGAACAATAATGAACTAAAACTCTTTTTTCTATAAATGTGTGACAGTTTTCGAAGGATTGCTATATATCTGAGCATGTTTGGTACATCAGAGTAAAGCTCTTGAAGTATATAATGGTCAATTGTATACATCCAACAACAGAGATTGGTGGGGATTTGCACCATGAAGGAGATGTGGTGCCTATAACCACGGAAGGCGAAGCCATAGCTTCAACGCCTTCTATACCCAAGACATCAAAGAAAGGCAAAAGGACTCCTAGAAAGGATAGTTTTCCAAAAAAGAAATAGCTTTGCCATATCGCCTTGTAAGCCTTCATATATAGAAATTTGCCCTTCAGTCCTTGTATATCTCATAGAGATGGCAGATAAACATCTGCTACAAAATTTGTACATATATTTTATATTGATAGTAAAGATATCTTTTCTTGAATGTCCTTGCAGTGTATATTATTTTCTCTCCTTTTTTATATCTGCAAAAAAAAATTACAAATGTTTGTTAGTTAGAAAGTGAGATCTTGATATACATCTAGGTAGATATAATATGATGTGAAAACTTACTCATTTCTTGTCAAGTTGGAATACAAAGGAGCATGGTAGTTCAATGTCTTCATTTTTTAAATCCATCCTCACTTGATGTAGCGTACATGATTTTCTGATCTTTAAGATTGCAATAATATCCTCGTTGAACCAAATATCAAGATCCACTATAGGATCTTTGCTGAAATCATTAAGATTCTGGTCTAAAGCAACTAGACTACTACCAACAAAATGCAATCGACTATAGTAAAAGCTAAGGATAAAACTTTGAGTAGCAATTATATATTTACAAGCTATAGAGTCTTGATCTATCTTACATATAATTTTTCATTCTGTCCTTGTATCCCATCCTTCATCAACAAATTGTATGATATGATCATATGTTAGTCTCTTCACTAAAAGCATGGTTTTTGTTATTCTTATCTCCATATTAGAGAAGAAATCAATAAATATATTAATAGACATAAATAAAGTAACTTTGCTTAGCCTACTTGAGATATTAGATTTTAGTGCTTTCTGGATCTCAGAAAATATCTTACATCTATAGCCCTCACTAGTAGCTGGACTTGGCAAAGGCCACTCAAAGCTTGAAAAATCTGGCAAAGGAAGGAGTTTTATTGATCCCCATTGGCAACGCTGTCGTACTGCTGCACATCCGAGGTGTGAAATCCACCAAAATGTTGTGTATTTTGTTACTTTGTACATACTTAGTCGTGTTTACATTTTTTTTTCTGCGTGCGAGTATAGTGGAGAGAAGTTTGGAGGCATAGTGATGGGTATGTATGGGAAGTTTGGAAATATTATGGATGCGGAGATCGTGTTTTGTGAACATGCTGAGCACAATGTTGTATTATGGACGTTATAAAAAGTCTGAGTCTTTATGGCGAGAATGCTACAGTTGAACAAGTTCAGGAACTTTTGGGGATTGTAGAAGGTCAGGCTGGTTTAGATCTTTAGCTTACCGCATCTAATTCAGATCATATTGATAGGATCTTATCATGCTTTGATATTAGAAAGCATTGGCATGTGGGAATGCCTAGATTTTACCCTATCCTAGTTTTGGGTGATTCTGTAGGTGTTGATACCTCCATTTATGGGGACACTGTGAAATATGTCCTTAAGGCCAGCATGGATAATATCAAGTTGGATTTCTATGTGATTGGGACTTATAATCATGACAATCACACGTTTACTTTGGATTATTCAATTCAAGACCTTGGACTTGGATTGTGCTATGACTATGGCAAATTTAGCATGGGGAAAGGAAAAGCCAGGGATGGTTATTTTGACACGGATGCTATTTTTGAAAAGGGGGCTTTTTGGGAGGATAGCAGAGGGAGAGTGGAGGGCGCAATGGACAGAAAGTAACGATTAATGAAGGAGGAAGGAATGAAGAGTACCTACACCTTGTAGCAAGGAAGCTGATGTGACGTACAAGCATTTGACATGAGAGATGGCGACTGCAATCGGAAGACGAGATGTAGGAAGGAAGATAGTGCAAACTCGAAAGTTGTGGTGAAGGATAACAAAGACAAACTTGTGAAAGAACCTACTAATCTGGAGGAAACAATAGAACGCTGCGATATATTGCTGATTTGATTGCTCTTCTTATTGAGCTGGCTAGCTGTGCAAGGCCAGATGTTGGGCTTCCTCTGGAAAATATTGACATTGAATAGGGAGAGCCGAAGTGGACGAGGGTGCTGAAGAAGTCAAGAGGGTAGCTTGAACAGGTCTTGAACAACATGCTGGAGATCAGCGACGAAGGAGAAGGGAGACGAAGTCCCTAGGCTTTTGGGAAAAAGCTTTATGAGGTACTATTCGATGAATGTTGCAATGTCTTCTCCACCCTGCGGCAGCTAGTATTCCAGAAACTGAGTAATACAAGGAGGGATGAGCCAGGATATCAGTAGCGCAGGAGTGCCTGGTAAAAAACGACACTAATGAAAAACTATGGCGGACCAGAAAAACGAGGAGGAAAAGCTGGGCATTTTTGGGAAGCATGTGGGTCTTACGAAGGGAGAGGACAACTCAGATTAAAACGAAGGGAGAGGATGGAAGGTGCAAGAAAGCACAAAGGAGAGGGCACCATCTGGTTCAGAATTTGATGCTGATGAATTCTGCAATAGAATAGACGAAATTGCTGGACATGCGAGGAGAAGAGGACGAACCCTGGAGGTCTTCGAATGTTTTCCGCCATCATTACTATCTTCAATTGTGTGGTGTGTGTGTGTGTCTGGTTAGCAGTTGGCATGCTCAAGGGCTACTGACATAGCCAAGGGCTATATCCAAGGATGACTTACCCAGGAATACAGTACGTCTGAGAATTTGAATGCTTGATAGCTGTTCCCTGAAACGAAAGAAGCATTGGTGATTAAAGCCAAGAATCATACATAGACAAAAATTGAACTTTATACAGAACAGGATGCTCAACTTCTAAAAATTAAGCAAGACTTAAGAGGACGACTTGCACTTTACGACTACAAGTTCAATCAATTTTTAGGCTTCAGGAGAAGTCGAAAACCTTTGCTCAGCAGTATCAATTTCGAGAGCAACAGTATGTTCAGCAGCTTTGAATGAAAACTCTTGAACAACATCTCCTCCCTGTGGACATGGCGTCATCTCCAAGAGCAATGTAATCAGGCGTCGAAATGGATCAAACTGATGTGCTATTTGTGAGTCGGACCAGAAAGTAAAGAAAGATCTTTTATGCAAGGTTACAACTTCATGACGAAAATGCTTGTACCATATGATTATCCACTTAAGAAAGAGGAAGACTAGACAGACTTCTCTTAAATGTCTACTCTTCAAAGACTTGTTCCTATATTAGACATTGCAACAGCTCTCTGTTGAAAGGGGAAGAGAGGAACAAATCGAATGCTAAAGGATAATATCACTCAGAAAAAGGAAACTAGAGGAACATTCCAGACATAGAGATGCCTGAAACAAAGCTGCATGTATGATGTGCTGAAGCCTAAGCAGACAAGAAATTACCTTATACTTCCCCAAGAAGAAGATGGAAAGGCTCTCAACCGTCTTCAGTTTCCCTTCTGCAATTATGAGAGGAAATGACTAGTAATCAGATGGACTGCTTTTCTGGTTGTAACTCACCTTGAGTGAGCTGTAGCCTTGTATATCTTCAAGATTGGCTTAGTTGCCATTTTAAACCTTACCAACTAGATAGCAAAATTTACAACTGCTTTTGCTCAGGCAGACTTTATTGATTGTGTTCTGAAATTGCTTTGTGGCTATTAAAATTATATGATTCAGAGTTGGAGGCCTGAACCAGTTTGATGATGAGTTCAATCTCTAACATTGGATTATTCACTTGATTGATTTTCCATCTTGAAATTTATCAAGGTCTTCTGTAGACACGACTTTGCTTTCGAAAACCCTTCAACAACGCCGCATAGTAATAACATAAGAATGGTCATAAAAGAATATTCCATTCTCTGCAAGCTCTGTCTTCTTTCTGCCTCTATACATTTCTTCTCCAATTGAACCATGTATAACATCAATAACATCAATAATAGATTCCACTGGTTGCCATTCCTCAAGATTAGAGGGATAGACATCTACAAGACAAACAAATATTATAATGAAAAAACCTAAACCATGTTTAAGAAATGAAAAACTTTAAGAATCAAATTCTTACAATTTGGTCTATGCATTGGAAGCTTTGAAGATCCAGGTTTCAAACACAGCTCTCTATGCATGAACACATGTTGCACTAGTACATCTTTGATGCTATTCTTATTTGCTCCAAGCTTAAAATCTCGGATTTTGCCCTTCCAAGTAGAGATAAATGAGCTCTCATGTCTTTGCATTTTTCCACGTTTTGCTTGTTGCATGGTGATCCAACTACCTTTGCTAATGATAGTAGGAATCCATCTTCCATCAATTTGGAATGAGTTAAACACTGATATGGATGTGATTTGGGAGCTTGGACGCCTTGTTGAAGGTCGAATTTCTGTATCCATGGTAGAAGAGAGAGAGACATGCACAGAGAGAGAGAGAGAGAGTACTAAGCTACCATAACGGAGGGAAAAGCAATAGAGGAATAAAAGAAAGGAGGGAAAAAACTAAGCGCCATGCTTTTCACCAATTTGAATTTCGATTACATCAGTCATTATCATTAATCTAGAAACATCATTAAATAAAAGTAGCCGAGACTCTATGCCATTAATGCAAAAGATGTCATAATCACAAATATAAGAAACTAAAAATACATAATAAAAATACAAATTCGTAATATTATTATATTTATATATTTTTGTAAAATGATTTTTTAATTTTTTTAATAGAAGTTTCGTTACGGAGGCTTTGCTCTTATTAGTCTAGAGCACTCTCTCTCCACATCCTAAAAGGCATTTTCGAGACCTCAAAACTCCCCTAATGATGACCAACAGCCTCCCAATGAGCATGACCAACAGCCTCCTCAAAACATGTGGGCTCAATATCCTCAACTAGTTTCACCATATAAGCATAATGGTGAGCTGCATAACCTTCAAAACCAAATCTTTTAACAGGGTATTTGACCCTGCTAGATCTGCATACCACCGGATCACTCAATGGAGCCTTTACATTACTATGAGCTCTCTGTACACATGGTGTCCTAACAGAAGGAATACCAAGCTCATCATCCAAGCTCTCTGAGCCACTGGAGTCTCCATCAAGAACTGCATCAATGCCATCTGAAACTTTATTCTTTTCTTTGTCTTTCCATGTAGTGCTACTAGATGCACCTGACGATGTAGAGGTACTCCTTAGTCTCCCAGACCAAGGACTACCAGATGATGTCTCTGGTCCACTAAGAGTCCGTAATTCTTGCGTTTCAGCCTACACGTGAGTATCATGATCATCATCATCATCCAATGCATCACTACTAGATGCATATCAACTGCTCATTTCATCAAAGATGACATCCCTGCTCACTCTGAACTTACATGTGACAGGGTTATAATAGTGATACCCTTTCTACTCTAAAGAGTATCCAATAAAAACACATTTTTCTGCCTTTGGATCAAGATTCTTCCGTAGCTCATCTGGCACATGAACGTATGCAACACAGCCAAATACCTTCAAGTGCGATACATCAGGCTTCTTACCAGTAAAGCATTCTTCGAGAGTCATCCCATGAACTAGAGCTGTGGGAGTTCTGTTCATAATATAAACAGCAGTATGAATAGCCTTAGACCAAAAATGCTTAGGCATATTCTTTTCAGCCATCAAGGCGTGTGCAACTTCTGCAATATGCATATTTTTCCTTTCTGCAACCCCATTTTGCTGTGGGATATATCTGCATGTGAACTGTCTCTTTATCCCATGAGACCTCAAAAAATCACTGAACTCATTCGAGAGGTACTCTCCCCCTCCATCTGACCTCAAGCACTTTACTTTCAAGCCTGTTTCTCTTTCAACTGCAGCCTTGAAAGTTCTAAAGTGCTCAAACGCTTCACTCTTTTCCTTCATAAAATATATCCACAGCTTTCTAGAACAATCATCAATGAATGTGACAAAGTATGAACTGCCTCCAAGAGATACATTTTGTGTAGGTCCCCAAATGTCTGTATGCACAACATCAGGGATATTTCTACTTACATCTCTGTCATGTGAAAAGGGTTGTCTTGCCTGCTTACCAAACTCACATGCTTCGCATACCTTATGAAATTCTGCAACTCTAAATGTAGGCAAACCTGTAACCAACCCTTTGGACTGCATTAATTTCAGCCTTTGTACATTTGCATGTCCAATGCGTTTGTGCCAAATTTCAATATCTGCAACAACACCTTTTTCTTTAGCATACATAGCAGCATTCATAGTAGGAATTCCAACATCCAGAGTAAACATATGTCCAACTCTACTTCCCTTTGCTACCAACCTGCACTTGTCATTGAAGTCTTTTACAAAGCAGCCCTTTGCATTAAATCTGACTTGCAGCCCTTGCTCTACCATTTGACCGACTAACGCCAAGTTCTTTGTAATAGATGGCACATGTAATACATCTGAAAGACTCTTTGTCTTACCATCATGCAAGGACAAGGAAACTTTTTCAATGTGTGAAATTGGGTGGCATGAATCATCACCCGTTTGCACATAACCTACATTTTGCAAATCATGTATCTCTCCAAACCATTCTGCACGGCTGGTCATATGATTGGATACACCTGAATCGACATACCAAACATTGTAGATCAAACAATAAGTTATGAGGATTTAGAGCATCTCACATATTGTCTCAACCAAAACAAGTAGGTGGTGTTAGCTTAGTCTCCTTAAAAGTTATGTTATCCTTGCCTAGCTATTTTAAAGGCTTTGTTTGTGTGTGTGGCTACTTGTAAGAACTATGTAAGGCTTTCCCTCCCTAAAAAATAGTAATCAATGTGTGGTGTAGAGGGGTAATGGGAGCCTAGCTACAAGCTTCTCGTCCTATCACTTTCTTTTGGTTTCAATCTTTACATGTGATAAAGAGAGGATGTGTAGCTTGGTCACAACTCTCTTCTTATATCCTTCTCTATTGGTTTGAATTCCTTAGCATATGGTAGCCTTTGAGTCCTATACAACCTTCATGAATATGGAATCACTCTCTCCATCTCCTCATGCAATTGTTAAAATATCAATTTTGATCAATTTCTGTAATGCATCCCCATTAGTTTTACATAGAGAATGCAATCAAACTCTACTATGGATTCAAGTAAGAGTGATTGAATATATCACTTTTTTTAAAAGTAGTTTTTGGATGTAGATAGATAGGCAAACCAAATATTGGGTTTGTGCATAAAAATGGGATTTTTAACAAGTGGCTATCATAGCATACATCAAACTACCCACTGTGGATGCATATGGAACCTTTGCCATCTCACCCCTCTCATCATCTAGCTGTGGATAATCACCATGACTAACCTTCACATGATAAGGTAAAGGACAACCAATAGGCTTACCATTCTATATATGAAATTGCTTAAGTACTCTATGAATGTATACCTTTTGGGATAAGTAAAGAAGTACCTTAGAGCGATTGTGTATAATGCATATACCAAGCATGTGTGAGGGCTTGTCCCATGTCCTTTATCTCAAAGCTCTTCTTGAGCCAAGTCTTTAGAACATCTAGCTTAACATGTACTCTCAACTATATGCATATCATCAATATAAATAACCAAAATAGTAAGGCTACCAATCAGGGGCCTTCTTTATGTATAAACATAGATACACATCACTACGAGGATATCCTTGCAACATAAAATTATCAAACTTATGGTACCACTCCCTAAGTGCTTGCTTAAGTTTATAAAGACTCTTCTTTAATTTGCACACTAGGTGTTCCTTGCCTTTCTCCACAAAGCCCTTAGGTTGCTATAAATAAATCTCATTATGCAAGTCCCCATGTAAGAAAGCCATCTTAGTATACATCTAATAAAGCTCCAAATCTAACTAAGTAGCCAAGGTCAAGACCAAGCATAGGGTAGTCATCTTGCCTTAGGAGAAAAGATTCCATTGAAGTCAACACCAAGCTCCTACATAAAACCCTTTGCAACCAATCTAGCCTTATATGCTAACTTAAGGTGACTAGGGGTACTCTTAAACTTATATACCCACTTGTATGGCAATGCATACTTTTCATCAAGAAATGAAATTAAGTTCCATGGACGATTTTTCTATAGCAAATCAAACACAGATTACATAGCCCTCTCCCGAGAATGAGAATTATCTCTGCACATAGCCTCCTTATAGATAATTTTCTCAACAAAGTTTGTCACCATGATATAATCCATAGAGGAGTCATAGCGATCAAGAGGACATGAAGCTCTATCAAAGCATCTCAAAGCTAACTATGGGGCCTATACAACATGCCCTCTCTGTCTAATAGCATGGATTTACACAATGTCTAGATCATGGGCTACTACATCATCAACTGTAGACTATCTAGCTTGTTGCACTGTAACAGGAGGCTCCTCTTGAAAGGCCGCCCTATGTACCTCAACTACATATTTAGGTTTCTTATCCATCTTCTCCTCATGGAAAATCACATTATGGCTTCAAATAACCTTCCAAGCCTGTGGATCTCAAAAGGCAATAGCCCATCTCATCTACATCCCCATATCCAACAAAAATATATTTGACAGACATCAAATCCAACCGATTGCACTTGTCTTTGGGAATATGGAAGACAAACTCACATCTAAAGACCCTCAAATGAGCATATGAGAGAGGTTTTCTAGACCATACCTCCTCTACAACCTAACAACCAAGAGCAATGCATGGGGATCTATTAATGAGATACATAATAATAGTAATTGTCTCATTCCAAAAGTATTGTGATAAGTCTACCTGACTAAGCATACTATGGACTCTTTTTTGAATCCTTGTGTTCATGTGCTTTATAATATTGTTCTAGGGTGGGATGTATCGGATAGTCAACTAATGCTTCATATCCCATTCATTGCAAAACTACTCAAATGTCTTAGAGACATTCATTCCCATTGTTAGACCTTAAGCATTTTAGCATATATATAGATTGGTTCTCAACAACAGCAACAAAGCATTGAAATGTAGTCACAACATCCAATTTTTGCTTACTAGGATAAGCCTAGACGTTATGCGAATAATCATAAATAAATGTCATAAAGTACTTTGCACCACCTACCCAATGATTGACAAGACATGGGACTACATACATCAGAATGCACATGAGCTAGAGGCTCCCCATGTACGTAGAACTAAACTTCTTGTGCAACTTATGAGTTTGCTTACCATAAAGACAATGATCATATGAATCAAAATGTCGGTAATCTCAAGAGGCAAAATATACTGCAAAAGTGAGTCAAAACTTTCTTTCCTTTCAAATACATATGCCAAAGGCGAAGATACCATAAAAATATATGTGGTAAATTAGTCATAGCCAATACATGGTCAACAAACCCAAATACAAACAAAGGATAGAGGCTACCAACCTTGGCACCTTGAGCAAAAACAATGTGACCATAGGTAATCCATAGAAAATTACCAAAAGAGAAATGATAAACTACATCATCCAATTGTCTAGTAGAGAGTAGATTTTTGGTCAAAGTATGTACATGATACACATTATGCAAAATAAAAGAGTTGTCTAAAGCAAAATGCAATCTAACATCCCCAATGCCAATGATATCCAATACAATATTATCTCACAGTCCCACAGATTGTATAATGCTATGATAGATATGAAACCGATCTTGATGCATAGTAACATAGAAACAAACCCTTGAAAATTAAGCAACCAACACTGAGTGTAAGTAAATGAAGCATCGCTCAAGTGAGTAGCATCAAGAGACAAGGCAACTAAGACATAGTTATCATTAGAATTAATCTGCACTATATTTATCTCTTTATCTTTACGTTGGATTTACTAGTGACAATGCTATGATCATCAGATTTGCATTATCCTAAGCTTTCTCCTTGTCTTTCTCTCATTGTAGCTATCATTGTGTATTTTATGTCACTATACTTAGATATGACCCTATTGCCTACATTACTGACATGTCAAAGAGGACTTACATCCACGAGACTTACTAGTAGATTGCCCATGAGATTGAGACTTTCCCCTTTTGGGTTGAGAGTCTCTACCACGGCTATTACTACCAATACTATTGTTTCCACCTCTAACAATCAATACATGGGAAGTGCCAGCTACATCTATGTTCTTCCTATTTACCTCTTCGATCAATAGAGTACTCTCTACATCACTACATTTAGAACCACCCTTAAGGAGATGAGCACTCATAGCAGTACGAAAGGTGTCCAATGACTCAGGTAGTATAACAAGCAAGAACAAGGATGGGATATTATCTTCAAACTAAATACCCTACAATACAAGCTAGCAAAAAATGGAATGAAATTCATTCAAATGAGTAGGCATATTCATACCCTTCTTTATGTAAAGGTCCACAAATTTCTTCAACTACTATAACTGAGATGTAGGACCTTTTTTGTCATAGAGATCATAATTCTTTTTTCATAATGCATAAGCACCACTCTCAATGTCCATGACATTAAAATACACCTACTTTGGTAATGAGAGAATGATAGTACATTTGCATAGTTCATCAAGTTCTACCCAATCCTCTACATCTTAAAGCACAAGCTTTATGCCCTCTCACTTCAATGTCTTAACCTAGCTGATGAATATGCCATAATGACTACAAATGTCCACAAATGACAAGATTATGAATTGTAAATTCAACAAAATAGCCCTAAAACTAATCCAAAAGGATAGGAATAAATGAGACAAGAGTTACCTATAAATTCTTAAGTTTTATTTTTTACAAATTTTGATTTTTGATTTGTTATCAAAGTAATTACGAAGGCTTGGTATATAAAAATGTTATTTTTTATGAGATGAGCAAATAATGTACATCTAATGGTGATGTATTAAATGATGATGATCATCATAAAATTTGTGAAAAAAAAGTAAAAATCACAAAGCCTTAGTAAACTAAAAATATCATCTACTTATACTACATCTATAATTAGCCCTTGGTTTAGGAGACAAAAGAGTAACCCCACATCTTAGGTAAATCCAAGTAAAGACAAAGAAAAGAAAAAAGCGTTGAATAGTAATGAGACATCTAGCCATTTGGGATTTTATGAAGATTATAGTGATTCAAAGAGTTTAGATAATGAGCTTAATATTCCTTTAGTCAAAACATCAAGTGTACAAAGAGCATATAGTAATATAAAGACTTTATTAATTGCTCCAATGATATGCAAGTTTAACAAGGTTAGATATATCCTCTTAAAATATTTGATTTTAAAAGTTACATAGCTCACCATTATCCTTATATAGTAAAGATAGTTGAGGATATTAACTTCACTTATTTTGAGAATATTATCAATCATGCTCATTAAGATACAAGGATGAGGAGATGGCTACATTAAAAACCAATAAAACTTGGAATTTAATATCTTGCTTACATAAGACATCTATTAACAAAATCAAAGATAATACAAATGATTCAATTAGCTAAACTAGTTACAAAAAACCATACTCAAAGATATGACATACATTATAAAGAGAGATTTAACCCAATTGCTAGGATGACAATTGCTTTAGTAATAACCAAATGTTGAAATTTGTAGCGAGCCAATGTTAAGAATATATTTTTGTATGGTAAATTACAAGAAAAAACATATATGGAACATCAACAAGTCATGAGGATTTAAAATATCTCACATATATATCCAAGTTTAAAATCACACTCCATGGTGCTTTTTGTGTGATCAAATTTTTTTATAAAGACAATGCTTGTTATCATGCCAATGCTTCACAATCCCAAAAAGTCAATTATTTTCATTGAAAGCAAGGAATTTTATGTTTAGGCAATGCTTCGTGGGCATGCCTATATCTTGAAGTGAGAAATCTATTCATGGTTACAATGCTAAATAAAGATAAAATCAGATGACTTGATGCTCATAATTGAGATAACCTATTTCATGATACTCAAGGTCATGATTACTACTTGCCCTTTTGATTGATCATAATAGCTTGATGCTTGGTTATAGCATCTTACTCTTCATTATCACAAATTGGTATTTGTAATTTATCTTTATCACTACAAGCACTTTCTTCTTCCTAATCACAAGTGAAAGCATCTCCTTGATCATGTACACATGAGCACAAGAGACAACGGAAGCATCACAACCCCTACTCTATTCATGACCTAATACAAAGCAAGAATGCTCGCATACTTCATCTGACAAGTTGAGATGGACACAAGAGCAATAACTCTTTGTCGAGCCATCTAAACTACAAAAGGATACTTCCAAGGAAAGAGGGCTCGTTTCTCAAACGATCTAAAGGCACGCAAGGATACTTCTAAGGGAAGAGGACTAGAACAATTAAGTAGAAACATGTGATCTACAAAGGCTAACATAAGCCCAAGCAAGTGATCTACAAACAAGAGATTTGAGAATGGCAGACGACTTAGTTAAGTGAAGTGAATGGAAGGCTCAATCTTCGTAGTAGAAGCTCTCTAGTCAAGAGAACAGCTTGGGGGACATGTTAGAAAAGTTCCGTGGAAGGTTCTGTGCTTTACCATTAGTACACACAATTGTTACCTGAGAGAGAGAGAGAGAGAGAGAGAGAGAGAGAGAGTCTTCCGAGGGACGACGTCGCATCGACTTAGCATCGACTTATCGAGAGCAGAACAGAACGAATGATCCATGATCTACGCAGGAGTGGCAGCAAGTGTCAGGCTATGGCGCTTCTGCAGTTGTACTTGCCTACTAGTGTGTCTGCAAAGCCTGTATTGGAAGAAGGGATTTGTGGAAGAAGGATACGGCAGCCAGGAGGAGTTCTTCGGAAACTCTCGAGATCCGCCTGCTGATAGCGCAATCGACGTCGGCAGATCCAAATTCCTCTCTCTCTCTCTCTCTCTCTCTCTCACACAGTAAGAGAAGGGACAAGGCAGCCGAGCAACGAATCAGATTGAAAACCGTGTGCATCAGAGATTAGCAAGCAATCTCAGGCGGAACTGCGCGCCTAGGGTTTCCCTTCCTTCTTCCTCACGTCGCTGCTTCAAAGCTACCTGGCCTGCACCTCCCCACTTGCCACGCCAGCACTACAAATAGAACCCCCCGCCCGCACCCTACAACCCTTGTGTGTTTATGGGACCCCAGGAAAAAACCTTTCTTCATAGCCAGCAGGCCACATCAGGTAACTACACTTACCATAAGTCGTCAGCATGTCTCACTAAACACAACCCCCCTTTCACGCACATCTCAAGTCATGGGATTGCCCACCCAACCCTTGGGTAGGGTGTTTGCATGCGCTTTTTGAAACGCCGCACAAACATGAGTATAATATGTTTACACACTAAAAATACGTACTGTATAAAAAAGTGAAATATATATACATATAATCTTTCTACAAATGCAAAAAGTGGACTCTTGTTTATCACTTATGTGAAGTGGGTGGGGGAGACTCCTCAACCAAATGTGGGCAAGGAGTTCAGCTATTTAGCATGTAAATAACAAGTCATGTCCTCTCTAGTGTGTAAAGGACTACGGATACACAACCCCTAAATAAGCACTTCGATTGGTTCAAGCTCACAAAGTGGGCGGCCACCATTTGGTGTGTAACCAATCTTCTTAAGTGACCAAATAACACATTTTTGCAAAAGGTTAAGTGGCTGAGAACAATTATCGCATGGTTTTAATTTTTTCAATAAAACCTTTAAAGAATGAGTTTCAACCTTAACAAGTCTTTTTTTCTTGGTCACAATCATGGTCCTTTTTCTCCCAAGGTGTCCATGAGATGTCCTACTCATCCATCGTGTGTGGAATGTATGAGAAAATGATCAAAATACCACTTCAATTTTTGTTAGACCAATCTATTCTTTTTGTAACTTGCCTATCTAACAATCTCGATGGCACATATTTTTGATAGTCCATTAAGAGGTAATCAATGTAACTTCTATTCAGAACTCCCTTGGATTAACGAAACATTTGTAACCTTGAACTATTTGAGTCTACTTCATAGGGGAAGCTCTACCTCAATCCCACAAGGATCAATTTGAAATGGAGCCTAATTGCGCAATTGGCTCAAAGGGAGTGAGAAATAAGGGAACAATACACATCAACCCCTCAACCCATCAAGTATAGTCTTGACTTTGGCCCCCCTAAAATGATACTAGTCATCAAGATCTAGAATGGCATACTAAGATAATCAACGTTCAAACCTTTCTAACTTGTCCTAATCTAGCATTTCAATTTTTTGTGTGAAAGCTCACTTGAGGCCATCTTGCCATGCGAAAATTTTATTAAGAATCTAACCAACCACTTCCCTCGATGAGTAGTTTTTATTTTCTAATTATCCTAACACACCTTAGTTTGACATTTAAAAACCATATTTGTTCATTAGACTATTAAATAGTGCTCCTTAACATAAGTTAGACATGAACATGAATACAAGGGAAAACTATCATTTTGGAAAAGAAAATACTTTTTCAAATCTCATTGTCTTTTTTTTTTTTTTGTAATAACTCTTCTCGTTCATAAGAGGACTTTGCCTAAATGCAAAAAATAACCCACCAAGTTTGCCCTCAAGGAGCATGGAGGCCTTCCCAAAGATCTACCTAGGCTCATACGCGATAAGCTAGTCCTAGAATACCTAAGGAATTACAACTAGAGCCCCCCTAGCTCCTTGGTGCCTCCTAGCTAAATGACAAGTCCAAGAAGAGACCTTTTGTGTCTGGTGGTGTTCGTCCTAGCATCCAAAGTAGTAATGTAGCTCCCTCAATAAAGAGCTGGCATAACTAACATTAGGGAAGATCTAGTGCGCACATCCAAGAATTAACTTGTCCTGGGTAAATTATTTCCTAGAATCCACAAATAGTGTAAACATTCCTTTCACTGCAACAAAGCAGCATGATAAGTATACTTGTGCATGTGTGTTCATCTAAGCCATCAGCTTATAAGCATAGAATCCACTTGATTTAAGTCATGATTCTTTATCTTAGATCTTGGATCTATCGATTAGATGATTCTATTTCAAGCATCAAAGGCTCTTTTTTAGGAAGATCAAATCTTTTTATTAAAATTTATTTTTATATTCAAAAGTAAAATACTCATCAGGATACCTTACTAGATACTTTTCTAGCAAAAAGGATTGATGTTTTCCCAACCCTTACTAGCTTGAAAGGTCAATCTCTCTCCACTAGCTAATTTTATAAGATAATTAAGAATAGTACCTCATCAACGTTCTTAGTTGTTATCTCAACTTTCTTTAGGTTTCTTATCGTATGAAGATTTTTTTCTAAAAGAGAAAACTAAAGTTAACTTATTGTATGATGAATTTTCTTAATCAACCATTTCATCATCGTAGTATAAGCATCTAGTTTGTTTAGAAAGTTCTAAGCAAGGACTAGATACTATCACAGGAGGTATTACCCTTATTGGAATTTCCTTCTAAGCACCTACATTCTTTGTCCACCTTCTTGATTATCAGGGTGTCCAAGGCTTGATGAGGCAAAACGATAAGTTTAAAAGAAGTATAGGGTTTGATTGAGTATGAAAAAGTTTCAATTAGTGAGCTTGAAAGAAGTATAGGGTTTGGTTAAGTAAGAAGAAGTTTCGGCTTATGAGAAGTGAGCTTTGGTAGATAAGATAAAAGAGGTGATATGACAAATATGCAGTTTTTGATGGATTTCTTTTATAGATGTAGGATAGAGGGTAGGAGATGCAACAAGGATACAATGATAATTAGACAATATATAAAGATAGGGATGGAGAGAAATTATTTGAGATAGTTGGGGTTGAATTGAGAAGTAGACAAGTGGAGTCAAGAGACTGATTCATGGATTAGGTACTTGGCAAAGAGAAGGATGAGATGAAGCAATTTGATGCTCGAATCTCATATACGACCCTCTTCTCCTTCTGTCTCTCACTCTCTCTTTATTACTCTCCCTCTCTATCCCCCTTCTCTCTCTATCTCTTCCTTACTCTCCCTCTCTATATGACTCTCTCTCTCTCTCTCTCTCTCTCTCTCTCTCTCTCTCTCTCTCTCTCTCTCTCTACTTTTGTCTTCTCACTCTTTCCTTCTCTGTATCTCTATCACTCTTCTTATTCTTCTTCTTCTTCTTCTTCTTCTTCTTCTTCTTCTTCTTCTTCTTCTTCTTCTTCTTCTTCTTCTTCTTCTTCTTCTCTCTCTCTCTCTCTCTCTCTCTCTCTCTCTCTCTCTCTCTCTCTCTCTCTCTCTCTCTCTCTCTCTCTCTCTCTCTCTCTCTCTCTCTCTCTCTCCTAATTTTTCCAATAGTCTCAAAGGTTAAGGTTTTTTATAGCCTTAGCTAGTCTACATTGCTTTCTCCTACTCTTGGCACATGTTACAGTGCTGCTTCCATAGCTTTGCTCTGATCCAATAATTTGATCTCATGTCTCTTTTGGTGATGATTGCATTCAAGAATGGGGAAACTTTTTGGTGTTGCAATAATGACAAGGGAAATGACGAGGATGACACAACTGGTGAGGAGAAGGATGGTGACATTATTGTTAGTCAACAACTATTTGAAAATTTTAAGCTTTTAAGCTTCTTCTTTTTTCTAAGGTTATTACATCCTCTTGCCCTTAGAGGAGTTAAGATATCCTCATCTCAAGAGAAATTGGGGATATTGTTTACATAGAGCTTCATCATCAATCCAAGTGGTATCCTCTTTAGGATAGTCCTTCCACTAAATGAGGTATTTTCTTAAAGTTCTAATTCTAAGGATTCTCCCCTTTACATCAAGTATTCTAGAGCTTAATGACTCTATGGCTCAACATTACAATTTATTAATCATGTAGTGCATGATTAGAATTGGGTACATAAATCTTTAACAAGTATTGGTATAAGTCTAAAAACTTCAAAATGGGGATCCATGGGATCCATAAGCATTATCAATGCATAAGCAAACATTGTAGATCTTTACATATTCGTGAATTTGCAACTTTTATGCATTGGTTTAGGTCAAAAAGCTTCAAAATGGGGTTCTTTCTAAACTTTGCTTGAGTCTCTGAAAGCTAGATTGCTTAATTGCAGACCATATAATGTAAGTGTGTTTCTTTAGCATGTCACTGAGAGAGGTGGAGAAAATCAAGGCATAATTCTTGATAAAGACTCATTAACCATCCATTCAATCCTAAGAAACTACACACTTATTTTATTATTGTTGGGAGCATCCATTCTTGTACATCCTTGGCATTGGCAAGATCTACCACAGTTTCTTCTTTTGATATTGTAAGCCTAAGGTACTCAATCTTTCTTTTGAAGAATGCATACTTATTCTTTTTAGCATAAAGCTTGTGCATTCTCATTGTTTCAAGAACAATATGGAGTTTTTTGCTCATGTTCATTGTCTTTCTTGGAATTGGTCAAAATTTCATCAAAGAAGATGATGAAACCATCAATCAAGATCTAGAAGATGTCATGTATTAATTTTTTGAAGGTTGCAAAAGTATTGATCAGGCCAAAAGACATAACTATGAACTCCCAATGGTGATACCTTGTATTAAAGCTAATATTGATTCTATCTTCTTCCTTTATCTTTATTTGATAGCATCCAAACCTCAAGTCAATCTTTGAAAACATATTTGATCCTTGAGGTTTATCAAGTAACTCATCAATCTTAGGGATTGGATACTTATTATTAACTATCGCCTGGTTTAGCCCATGGTAATCAATGCAAAGATGAAGGGTCTCTTCTTTCTCTTTTTGAAATAAAACAGGACTCCTCGGAGCAAATTACTTAGTTGGATGTATCAAGATCCAATAATTGCTTGAGTTGCTCTTTTTTAAAACTCAATAGCTTACGAGATGGACATTAGATACAACCTTTTTATAGCTAGAGTAGTTATTATATTATTAGCTTGATCTCATGGTCAACCTCTTTTTGACGTAGAAGTTAACTCATTCGGAAAAATGTTTGCATGCTTCTTTATCCAAGAAGGTTCCTCTTCTAATTTTTTGACTTGACTAATTTTATTGAGATTTATTAAGTATACGTGCAAACCCTTGATTTTCTTAGGGGTTTTGGAATGAGACTTGGCCCCTTCCACAACGGATGTGAGCATCATTAGGGATTAGCTAGTCCATTCCTAACAAGTATTCATAGGCTACCAAGTTCATGACATAGAACCTTATGCATAGTTTGTTGTGATGATACAACTTTCTTTCCATTTACTAACTCTCCCAATATTTTGGATGTTGATGCAACCTTTATGCCTAGTTTCTATGCACACTTTAGAGTAATAAATGAATATGTGCTTCCACAATCTATCAAAAGTTGGAAGGGTTTACCTTGAGGGTTTATCGATGTCTGAATCATCAAGAACTAGTGATTTGGTCCCTTCCTGTCAAGAGCAACATGGACCATCTCTCTTTACATTTCAACTTCCATTGTGGGTTCTTCTTCTTCTCCTCCTATGAGAGTCACTACATCATCCCTTCCTCTTTCTCTTCTTGTTGTACCTCTATTTTGGCCATGAAATTGCCCTTGTTGAGGAGGTTGGTTTAGCTTGGGGATATCTATTTGGTTCATTAAAGTAGAAAGACCTTTTAGTGCCATTACTTTGATTTGATGGAATAAATGTGCCTATCATATTAACCTTTGTCTTCTTCCTGATATGAAATTGTTGTTGCCCTTGTGCTCTTTTTATGAAGGCATGGGATCCTTTATTGGATGATTCTCGACTCCATGAACTTAAATTCCTTGATTTTACTAAAAGACTAAGTAGTTAGCTCTTATCAAAGCATCCTAAAGATATGTGGGACGCATAGCTTCCAATTGTGTATCTAAGGAAGGGTTTAAGTCTCTATAAAACTTGGCCACCTCTACTAAGCAATATCCATGGGTAGGGCATACTTCTTGAGAGTCACAAACCAAGAGTAGTACACTTCTATGTTCAACCCTCACCAACAAATTTGAAGAACTCATTCATCTTTAAGAAATGGTAGGAACTCTAGTATGTTTACAACACTCCTTCCACTAGAGACACAATTCCTTATTAATTTTTAACTTAGCTAACATGGATTGGTCAGGGGTGCTTATCCTTATGGCTTAGAAATTATCCCCCATGGATTCCATCCAAACTTCAACATCATTTCTTGAAGTCTATCACAAGAGAGTCACCAAAATACAAGCAAAATTTAGAGGTAATTGGTTAAGAGGAGGTTCACATGAGTTAGTAGAGGCCGTAACTATAGTAAATTTTTGGAAAATGTTTCTTCTTCTTCTCCCTTCCAAGCTTTCATGAAATCTACAACTTAAGATATGCATTCTGCCACAATGGATTGTTGATGAAGCTTCCTAACTTCAAGAGCTTCAAGAAGAGTATTGCATAATGAACTAAGAAATGTTGAGCACAAAGAAATGACTATGTGGACAATAGCATGGCATGGATTGGTGACTCTTGGGACATGTGAAGAGAAGGAAGGCATTCTTCAACATGGTTTCTAAGCATAGAAAAACTTCAACGGTTGCCTTCTTAGCACAAGGAATTTCCAAAGGTTAATTGTGCTAATGCTACAGACTTCTAAGCCACAAATGCCATCTTGCTAAAATGGTTGCCAGCAAGTGCCATTGCATTGTGGAAATGGCAATCTTTCTTCCTTTTTTTATTCACCCTTAGTAGCTTCCACTTGCTACTTCCATGATAACATAGGCATGTCCAAAATGGTCAAGTGATTCTCTCTTGGAGGAGTAGAAGGAATATGAGAGGCTTTTATCATTGTCGAGACATTAATGTAGAAAGTTTGAGCCTCCTTCATTACTACAAAATCTTCTAAAGGTTCTAAAACTATTGGGGCATCATCCATAAAGTTTGATGAGGGTTTGTTGGGTTCATGTGTTTCAATAGCTCCCTTAATAGGAACTACCTTTTTTATAGCAGGTTTCCCCAAGCCACTCTTTTGACAGCCTTGGTTATCTTGGCTGGCACGGGATCATCTTCAAAATCATTTTTCTCTTCTGTTAGGAAAGATGCACATTCTGTTTTTTTTTAAACATCTTTGATGCCATTTGACTAAATGGAATGAGGATCAATCATTGAAGGAAGATACCCAATAGTAGAATGACAAGCTTGCATTTGTTGGTCAGATCATAGATATTTGCATCAATTACAACTTGAATTTAATCTGTATTACATGCAATGATATTTTATACAAGCCAACAAGCTTCTTTCCTAATTCTTTTTTAGGTTAAGCAAAAGTAGATTCAAAAGGCAATTGATATTGCAAATCTAGGTTGATGCTGTAAATTAAATATGTTTACCAATAATGCATGGAGGTTTGAAAATACTCGGCATACATCAACATGCATTGCCAAGAAAGTTGACTATCTTGGCAATTTAGTTTACAAAAGGAAGTTGTGGACATTGATCTTAGCATATGTTTGTTCAGGAGATGGCATGTTTTGGAATGGTCTACTGCAAGGTTTTCATAAGGGGTTTCCATGGGAAAGAACAAGAATAGATCGGCTTTGTCAAAGGTTCTATCAAAGTAATTTACAATCAACATTGATGATGGTTCTAAAACTATAAGCTCTTAGCTTCTGATGTGAAGAAAACTAAATATACAAAATTCTGGATTATTTGACACTATGGTTCTTAAGAGGAGATTGACATTCAAAAATTGAAGTAATAGTTGATGTATACATTGACCCCTCCAGCTAGAGTTCTTAGACTCTCCATCTTCTCCCATACATTCTTCTATGCAATTATAGCTTGTTGGAACTAAATAATTTTGCAATTTCAACTATGCAATATTGTCATGTCAGCAAGTGTTGCAATGTACATGTAAAAGGCAGTTCTTCACAATTTGTCGAAATCATGTTTTAGAGTGTGACACAAAATCTAGATGATCTAGACAAATTTGTTGAATTTTATTTCAAAGTATTGGGAGATTAAGGGAAAATGTGTCAACTCCCAATGAGAAGGAATTTGTTACTAAACATATTCTTGAACTTACAAGGACCAAGGTGGAAGCTAGGATTGCCATTGATGTTCACACTCAAGCTATACCTTTCCTTGTAGCATTAGCCAGGTCATGAGCAATGGCTTAAAAACTTAATGTTGTTGGCATATTTAGGGCATTATGTCAAGAATATGAGCGGAGAGTGAAGATGCTAGATGGGGGATGCATACCTCTATTACTTAACTTGTTGAAAACTAACTGTAGAGATGATCAACTTATTGCTACTCAAACTATCACTGGGATTACAAATCATGATGGTTGTAAGAATTTTCCTACATAGAGCATTGTAATAAAATTGTAGGAACTAGTGCAAACAAACCAGAGGTTTGAGCCCTTTGTTAAGGCTCTGATCATAGAGATATTAAAAAATTTATGTGATCATAATCAAGGTTTCATTGTGTGGTCTTAGGGTATGAAGCGGTGTATCTCCTCATCTATCATGTGAGGGCTCATGCTAATGAGTGTAATAGCAACTTATATAAATAAAAAAATTAATATATTTAATTTATTCTCTCTCTCTCTCTCTCTCTCTCTCTCTCTCTCTCTCTCTCTCTCTCTCTCTCTCTCTCTCTCTCTCTCTCTCTCTCTCTCTCTCTCTCTCTCTCTCTCTCTCTCTCTCTCTCTCTCTCTCTCTCTTAGTATCTTGTCTATCCCTTGCTTAGACAAGCCTAAGACTCTTTCCCTTTTCCCTACTTAAGTGTTGTGTTTCCATCTGTCTAGGACTATAGCCTAACATGTATCTAAACTAGCCACAACAACCGACATCTTCTATATGAACTTATTTGTGTAACAACAAATCTAAGTCTCAATAATTAATTTCTTGAAATTAATGAATAAGATTGGCTCTTATCTACGCTATTAGGGGGAATATGAAAAGATCATCCTAAAGATTTTGATTGAAGCTCGTGGAATTTTGCCTTCTTAATGAAAGGGGCATGGCCTTAATACTAGAGAGAAATGGTGATTTTCCTTTCAAGAGAGAATAGTTTTGATTATGTTAAGAATAAGAGCCATGGTTTGTGATAGCATACCAATTGGCAATCACCCTAGTGATGGCCACGATGGCCCATAATCATGAGGCCCCATGTTTAATGTATGCTCATGTGGTTGTCAATTGTTAGAACTAAAGAAAGATCCAAGCTGCCACATAGTGCAATGTTGACATGAGTTAATTTCTTTTAAAAAATCCATTGTCATTAGAGTCATTAACTTGTAAGATAGAGGGTCATTTATAAGTCCATATTTCTCTTAATGGTGTTGGACTTGAGCATAAATTGTCTATATTTTTAGTCGAGCCATAAGTGAGCTTCATGAAACTTAAGGTACATACTTAAGGCTATGAAAATATAAACCATAATCTCTGATTACAAAAATATGAAATCTTAATCAATGCAATGTAAAAAGAAACTAAGATTAACTTGTTATATTCTCTACAACAAACTAGCAATTGTACTAAGCAATGCTTTCTATAAACAATAACATCAACTAGCATACTCGATGGATGCCCAATGTAGACATTGATATTGAATGCCTTTTGCTGTGGCTACCTCTTCCCCATAGAAAGCTTGCATCTCATCATATATGCCCTTCAGTACAATTTATATTTAGGTTCAAAAGACCTCATCCTTGTTTCTATTAATCTTTCTATATCTCTCTCTTGATTTCTTCTGCCTCTAATTATTTTTTTTCCCCTAAGCTCCTTACATATATATACATATATATATCTCTCTCTCTCCTAAAGTAGAACAAAGCAACCAAACTATAATCTTTCACCTCTTTCTCTATCTATCTCTCTTGCATACGAATTTAAATATCAAGTAATAAAAATTTTACAACAACAAAGTACTTTGTGATTTTTTCTATTTCTCTTGAGCTCACACATACCCCCCTCCAAAAAAAAAAAACATTTCTCACTCTAATGTGTCATAAGAAAGCTTAAAATCTAGTTTCTCATGTATGTATATGCAAAAATAACTTTCATAATCGAATCTATCACAACAAAGCTTAAAATCTAGGTTTCTCGTGCATATATATAAAAACAACAAACTCTACCTTGAAGCCATGGCTTTTCTCAACGATAATGTGGAGGAGACAGTGTGTTAAGAAGAGAAACAAGTAAAGAAACTAAAAAACATAAAAATTATTAAGGGAATGAGTTCTTACCATGGTCTTTTTACTATCTTCACTCTTGCTCACTCATGGCATATGTAGTCCTATAAAATTTACATAGAACAAATTTTTTTTGCATGTAGGGTAAATTTAAATGGTGCTAGTTATTTTGCTAGAATATGCATTGCAATAAGCACTAGTATATGCACTAGAAAATAGCATACAAAAGTTTCATTTGTGAAGTATCAACACATATATGATGATTATTCTAGCATCCAAGTAAAGAAAATATTGCAAGTATACTAGATTTTTTTCTTTTGCATTTTTGTTTGAAACTCCCATTAGTATTCCCACTATCTATTGTAGTGGAGCACCTTTTTAGCCAATGCCTTTCTTGGTGATTTATTAATTAGATTAAATAGGATAGGCCCAAACTTTCTATGTTGCATCAGCTATAATAAGCATAGCAAAGTATGACACCCCTCTAAGGAACACTATAGGAATTGGTCACTTGCATCACTATGAACCAACTCTCATGGTTGTCTATTTTAATCACTATGTAGTCTATGAGATGTCTTAGTTTGCTTACCATCAACAATGCTCACAGTTAGAAAGTTTTGAAAAATTGAAGACATGCAAGTGCTACAAAAATGAGAAAGAACTTCCATCCCTTTTGACTCATGTGCCTAATCGATGATGCCATAAAGAAATAGATGGATGCTCGATGATGGCTATAATATGATTGGTTATAATAGAAACACAAAAAGAATGTGAATTCCATATTTGGAACCTTGACTATGACTAAATAGCCTTTACATATTTTCCATGTTCGATCTCCAATGTGGTGCTATAACAATCATCATCAATTGTCTAGTAGAAATCAAGCTCTTAATGAGCTCTAGCACATTGCATACATTCTCAAAAGAAAACTAAAACCATTTGGAAAAGCCAACTTAATGCTTCCAATGCCTAATATTTGACATGCACAATCATTGCCAAGACAAACATATCCTTTCTTCTTACTAGAAACATATCACACAAACATTCCTTATGAGGAGCCATATGAAAGGATACACATGAATTAGTATTGAGCAATATATTGATCAATTGAAATAAAAAAGTCAAAAGTGAATTTAGATGCAAAAAGAACTTTCCTATCATCACTAGCATGAGTGACTGCAGTCACCTCCTCAATTTTAGCTTTCCCTTTGTCTTCCTTAACATATTTCTTATAAGCATTACTTGCTTTCATCTCCTTCTTTCACTTGTAACAATCCCTCTTTACCCCTTTCTTACAAAGATGATAGTATTCAACATCCTTATAAGATTAGACTTAGTAGAAGACTCTACCTCATGAGATTTACCTCTAGCATTAGAATTTCCCCTTGCTTAAGGCCTTGGCCTTATTATCAAATCATTAGAGCTCTTGCTAGTATCAAAATTTTTGTGGTTGAACTTTTCCATGGGCAATTGCTCTCAATATATGCACTTGACAATCCATCACATGGTGTAGAGGTGTATATGGTAATAGGAAATGCATCCCAGCTCTTAGAGACAATGTGACGTGCCCGCCTACTAGTTGTCCAAGCACGTTTTGGCAGTCCACCGAGAAACGAATCTAAGTGTCGCTGCCCGACACTCCCATGGAATGTCACAGGGTTTGTCACCTAGGGTTTCCCAATGCCGCCTCGCAATAGAATGTTAGCGTGAACCCACTAGGATCGACCTAAAGCTTGAGTCCCTAGTGGTCAAGGTCTCTTGGACATTCTACTTTACACGGAGTTACCCAATCTGGGGAGCAGGTCCATACCCCACTTGGTTCAAGGAGAATGAGAAATGAGAGGGATGCGTCGCTCCGTCTCTCTGCCCATAGGGCATAATCCCATTCCGATCCCCTAAAATAGCATGAATAAAGTTCTAACCCGTGCTGCCTAAAGGTCAAACGATGGTAAAATCTTGTGAGAAGCCCCTCATTTCTCTGGGACCAACCTGCCATAGGGCAAACCCATCAGGGTTCTGCCCACCCACTTCCCAATATAGGCATACTTTAGTTATCTAATTAGTCCCTATCACATTTATGTGCAACATTTAAAATCAGCTTCCTTAATTAAGCCTTTTAGGGAACAAGGTTCATTTACATAATCTTATGGCACTGGCATGAAGACAATTTTGGACAGGTTCCTTGGAAGTAAAATTAATATTAGCATTTTAACTGAGATCATACAACTCTTGTTCAAAAGGGACAATATCCGCAATCCGTGAGGATGCACCTTATTTCCTCCAAGATTCTGCCCTTGCACTAGTAAGAGGGGCCCTCAAGAATCTATCTCAAGTCATGCAGATCATTTGAGTAGGACTTGGAGGCAGGGAATTTACAACCAGAGCCCCCCCTGGCATCCAAGCGTCCTCCTACATTCAATCCAACTCACAGAGAGACCTCTTATGGCGAGTTCGGTCCACGTTCCCGTCATGGCTATTTAGAACCCCCTTGGCTACGGTTGGCCACCAACTGGGGGTGGTTTGGCACACCTTCCAAAAGTTCAACCTGATTCATTATTTCCATTTCTTTTATGAGTTTGGGGTTATACAATCTTTTTACAAGCAATGTTTCTAAATTTATAAGCACAAACAATGGTGCATGCAAGTGCTCGGGACATCTGCTAAGGTGGAGTCCCTATCTTTGATGCTTAGCATTTTTCCTTCTTGCACTAGCGGTAATTTCCAATATCCTCCAAGGGATATGGAATACCTTCTTTTCGACCCCACTCCTATGTGTTAGGAGTGAGCATTTATGCAATTTATATCCGATAGTTCTCGTATGGTACTATCCTAGCTTGCTAGCCTTTAGTCCAGGGTTCTTGTCTTGGAAAAACAACACTCAAGTTCTCTTGTATTAACATTGAGTTGTGTCATGGTTAAAGGTGATATCTTCAAGGTTGTTTCAACTTTATCAAGGCCAGATGTAGGATAGAGATCAATGAGTGTTTTACTTGTCTCAAGGTCCTCCTATGAATGTAACAATAGTTTGGCCCTTTTACTTTTAAACCCTATAAAAGAGTAAAGTTAAGCCCTATCCTTGCGTATATAGGATTCATCTTATTGAACTGCCCTGAGCAATTAAGTTTAGCCCTTCATATGCACATCCTATAACTATCTTTAAGATGAATCCCTAGCAGTGCAATTGAAACCGTCCATGATACCATGCAATCTAGATGTGAGTCCTTCTTAAGACGATGATGCAATGCGGAGTTCTACTCTTGGAAATTCATTTCAAGGCACTTATGCAAATCATAAATAGAGACTTGCATTTTTCTTTTGTGCGAGGAACATGAAGTCATCAAGCCTAATGCAAGTGCGAGCTACTTCTTTCTAAAGGTTTATAGGAGCCTTGGCTTAGTATTGCAATGACCTAACGTAGCAACTCACAATCTTCATGGACTTGATTCAAGCCTTTACTCCTATCTTTCCAATTTCACAAACAGTTTATTTTACCTCTCAGGCATGCCAATGCTAGTGCATAAATCTAATGCACTATGAACACAATCAATAAGGTCTTGATTTCAGTGTGCACAAATGCAAAATATTTTGTACAAGTTGTTCGTTCTAAACATGCTAGAGTGCAATAAAACACAATTTCCAACATGATTGAACAATGCAACCTAATTGGTGGTTAGTTATCATAGATTCCCAATGAAGTCAATCCACGTTTTTAAGAGTTCCCATCAAAGTAGGATTTATGGGGCGCACATGGTTACCAAGTGTCGCGGTTCCTTGACCTGCAACTCCATCGGTTGAAGCGAGATTCACGCTTGATTGGACCTTACTTCGCTTGGGAGGCATCGTATACGAGGGGGCATTAAATCTTCTTCTTTTTTAAAAAAAATTGTTAATTAAGTGGGGGGGGTCATATGATGGGAGGGAGGGAAATATTACAAACAATGACTATCACACATGTGAATTAGGTTCCAAGATGGAAGCTTGGACTCATAAACATAATCTTGTCTGTATAGATAATGACACTGGATTGGAAGGATAAAAGTAAAATGACATTTCATTCAAATGATAGGCAAGTACAATTATTTATAGGCTTTTGGATAGGTAGCACTTTCCACCACTGTGCTTATGGGATTCAGTAAACCTACATATCCTTAGCCCAACTGCTCCATACAAAGAGGCTATACTGGGTGTGATTGCCTAAATTCTCAACACCCCTCCTCAATCACAACTAGAAAGACACAAAGTGTGTAGAGGCTTTAGTGATCAACCACTTACAACACGTGGACACACCACAAACATGGTAATCATCCAAATGTTGTCACAAACAAAGCTAAGTGTGGGTACCAAAGACATGGTGAACATCCAAAGGCTGTAACAGGGGCTTCACAAAGTGTATAGAGGCTATAGTGCCAAGTTACATGAGGATTTTACAAGCTTATGAAAGGAACATTAGGGCAAGGGTATAGAAGGGCTCAAAAAATTCTATCAGAGTAGTGCGAATAAGACTAATGCGACTTGTCCTTCTATCCTGATGGTCTTGTCCTTCTTCTGCTCCTTCATGTCCATGGTCTTCTTCTTCCTTCATAGCTGCAAGATAGGCCTTTTGATGCCTCTTTCTAGCATGACATAACTTTTCAGTATGTCCAGTTTTTTTGCAAAAGTCACAGATTAGTTGATCATGTTTTCCTTTGTACATGTTATTATTGACATACATTATCTTCTTTTCTTCTTCTAATAGAGAGGCCTGATGGGATGTTGATTAAAGTAGTGTGGAGACATGTATAATATGGAGGCAAACTTTTAAACAAACCACCAATGCATACATCTTATCCATCTTAATTTTGATCCCTGCAAGCTGGGTTAAGAGACTTTCTATGTAATTTAGATGTGTTGCAAGAGATGTGTTAAGTTTCATGTCTAGTATGAGAAATTCAATTAATAAACCACCATACTTTGAAGAATTTGAATGTGCACCAAACAAAGTATCTAATCTTTTCTAAGTATCATGGGACATGTCACAAGTATCCACATGGTGGATATAGCTGTCAGCCAGCTCAACCTTATGATGGCTTGAGCCTTGTCGTCACTTTTCTGCCATGCATCTACAAGAGTTGAACCCCATGGCTTCTTCTCTTGTCCATTAGTGATGGCCCATAGGCCCTTCTTCATCAGGATAAGCTTTATGCGTATTTGCTAGGTATGAAACTTGACTCCTTTTAAGTGCCATATCAGAGAGTCTTTGTCCATACTAGAATGACTAGAACAACAACAAATCAGCATCAAAATTCTTAGAAATGAGTTGAGTTTGGATGTACCATGAGACATAAGGAATAGCAGTGGTAAATAGTATCAATAGATAGTAGTTGAACTTGATTGTTGTTGCTTGAGTCCTTCAAATCTTCACAAAACTTCCCCTCCTTGCTAGTTTAATGCCTAAATGTCTGCTATGATCTGAGTAGGAACTCAGATCAAAGTGACAGGAACTCTAGTAGGCTTGGAGGGTGAGAAAATGATGAGTTTTTTTTGCTTGAGTTTGAAGAAGCTATGGTGGATTAGGGTTTGCAGGACATGCGACTGGTTTTTTGCTTATTGCAACACATAGTATGAATCATTTGATGAGTCCTTTGACAGAGAGAGAACTCATAAACCAATCTTCGATCGCCTTATGTCAAGTGTCAACATTGTGGCCTGTGCATGCAACATAATAGCCATACAACCACAAATAGATGCAAATATGGCAACGATGAAACAAATTTTCGAAATGTTGAAGCTAGAGACCACCAATATCAGACTATGATGTGACACAAAGGAGCACCTTGAAGTGAGAAAGAGATCCACAGAAGGAAGGTCAATGAGATATGCCCTAATTTGAGAGATCCAAGAGCTCAAAGTAGGGTAAGTGCAGGCTATGGCTTTGGCTGCCACATGAAAGGAAGAGTGGAGTTGGAGTGAGGAATGAACTCATGAGCTGGGCTAACCAGAGGTGAAGAGGAGTTGAGAGAGGAGTTTGATGAGCTTCGCCATGCTCACATGGCTCTGATACCATGTTGAAATGCATGGAACTTAAGCATGGCTATGGAGGATGAAAGAGAAATACAAAACTCTTGATAATATTGACTTAGAGACAATGACTACCACACAAGTGAATTAGGTTTCAAGATGGAAGCTTAGACTCATCAACACTTAGGTTTCAAGATGGAAGCTTAGACTCATCAACACAATTTTGGTGTGTATAGAAAATGAATCTGACTGGAAGGACAAAAGTAAAATGACATTGCATTCAAATGATAGGCAAGTATAATGCTATAGTCTTTTGGGTAGGTAGCACTTTCCGCCACACTGTGCTTATGGGATTCAATAAACCTGCATATCTTTAGCCCAACTACTCCATACAAAGAGGCTACATTGGGTGTGATTGCCTAAGTTCTCAAAAAAACTCAATCTCTTGAGCATTCAATTGGCTAAGGATAGTGTCAAACCCATTCCCATGACTAGACATGGAAGTGTCTTCTTTGGTTTGTAAATCAACAAGCTTCTTGAGCCAATAAACTTGACTCGTACCATTTCCTTTCTCATAAAGATTGCATAGTTCTTCCATATGTCATAAGCATCACCACTTATATCCTTGACATTGAAATAAAATATATTTAGCAAGTAAGCATGATTGTGGAGTTGGCAACCTCATCTAGCTCCAACCAACCCTCCACATTTGTAGTTTTAGGTTTCATGCCTATGAGATAGATAGTTTCAATCCAATTGGGACATCCAATCAATACTTGATATAGTGCTCAAAATTTCCACATGCAACCAACATGAAACAATCACAAACGACTAGCAATACATTGACAATAGTACTAATGATGATGTAAAGGAAACAATAGTTTTAGTAGAGAAGGGTAGTAGGACATGGTGAAATGGCAATCGACTAATTTAGAGCTTAGTCAATACTATAAACATAATCAAACCTACAATGAAGATAGAACACAAGCTTGATTGTAATTATCAAGAACAGTAATTGTAATCATAATCAAACTAGTGTTAGGCTGAGGGAGAATGCTCAGTCCACTCACACTAAGCTAAGCTAAAGATTTGAACTATGCTACTTCAATTCTAAAATGCCTTCTCTTATTTTATACATTAATTATTGCTTGACATGAGCATTATATAGTTGCCTATCTACAATAGCATAGTGGAGTAAATTATGCTTTGAAGATTGCATTGCTAGTGCTACATCAAAGCTAATCTCATCAAACCCTTCGGTATAAGATGGTAGATCTTGATGTGTAGAACAAGTTTGTGGAAGGCAACATTCTCATCCCATGGTCATATGGTTAGATGCAAGTCCTTCAATGACTATAGGTAGTTTCCATCTAAATTTCTTACAAAACTTTTAAAGCCATAATTAAGCTTAATGCTAAAATATGTAAGATTCATATTATAATAATTTTATGATTTTCTACAAGCCATGTCTAATATGAATCTGGAAAAATGCAATATTCAAGTTATAGATCACTTTGAGAGAAACTTTTCATCTATTTACATTTGAGAATTTTGGTGGTTAGATCTTGAGATATGAACTCTAGAAAACCACCTTTTGAAAAGGTTATGCTTGAAATTCATCCTACACATTATCTATATTAACTTTTAATGTTACTCAAATGCTAAGCATTATGTGAGCTTGCAATCTCTAACGCCTTTCCTCAAGGTCAACATAATCTATATGCTATAAAATTGTACCTCTAATGACTAAAGATGGATGTATGTACATACATTAGAAGATTATTCCAGCTAAATTATTGGTATTGCAATGCTATAATAGAATTTTCCCATTATGTATCTTCTCCCTAATGAAACACTCTTTGAAAGCAATATGCTTTGTTCTTTGAGAATGAATTGGATTCCTTACAAAAGCCTTTGTTGAAGTATTATCAGAAGAGACAAGGATACCTATAAAGCTATCGCAAAACCTAATCTCAAGTAGAAATATTCTCACCCAAATAACCTCACAAGTTGAAGTTGTAAGGACTTTATATTTAGTCTCTATTGGAAAAAGATTGGAAGCACATGACATTGCTCCATTAACCAAGAAGAAAATAAAACCTGTAATGAACTTGTAATCATCCAAGTCTGAGGTAAATTCAAAAAATCCATGCACTATAAGATATAGGCCGCATACTAACATTTAGAGCGATGGAATTATTCATCTAAAAATTTGCCTTGTCATTGCTAAAGCAGTTGGTATACATGTCTCTGTAGATGTATCACTATTGTGTCACAATATAGTGATGTAGATAGCAACGGTTAGCAATGCAAATAGCAATGAAATCAGACAAATTTATAACATAAATAGCAATGGGTGTAGGTTTATTTGCATTGCAAATAGCGAAGATTATAGAGAGACTTTTTTTTTGGGATAAAGCCATGCCACTATTCCAACCATGTGTTGAAAAATGTTTCATAAATTATTTATAAGTTAAGTATACAACTATTATTAAAACACATATATTGTAAGATGCTAGGAAGAAATAGTCCATTGACTCAATTTCCAAATAAGTACAATATCAACAATGATGGCATCTCATAAAACAAGATGGATCGATAAGGAGGAGAAACCAAAACAAAGAAATGTATCCGTAAATATTGCAAAATGTAAGTTCATACAAAGGATGAGAAATATATCTAAGGAAAGCTATATAGAAAGAGCATGCATGGATCATAGGGCCAAAAAAGGAAGGGGCATGCTCCACAAATCTAGGTGACTATTATAGCTCCTTATCATTTGAGAGCTCATCTTGACGCAATGGAGCGCCAAACAAACTTTGCAATATAAGTAACCAAAGATTAATCTACAGTATACATGCATCACAAAAACTAAAAACTCAAAATACAAAAGAGGCATGGCATACTAGACCACCATATGCATATAATCTATCAATGAGTGCAATGAGACTATGTCTCTCTGCATACCGAGTCTCCAATCCCATGGGGTTGTGATTTGTGATCAAGTACTACAAGATTAAAAAAAGTAGCAATGTTAGAAATAAGGTTATTAGTACAAGCAGTATACTAAATAAGAAAGTAAGCATAAAGGTCCTCTGACCGCCACTCCCAAGATGATGCATGACCCTTATCTCTAGCCATGCCCTAGCAGCATTCCATTGTTATTGCCATTGCCCTGGAGAGTCTGCGACCTCCTCCCTAAGTCTCCTCCAATCCTCTACATCCAACCACTCAGGCTTTGGTGTGCCACTCTTGACTGCGTTGCACACATCTAACCATCTATGTGACATATATGCACTCATACAGTCTATCATCCATCTAGTGGACGATGGATCAATCATTGTAAGTAACATGAACTCCTCATGCAAGGATATTATCACATAGTCCTTGCTTCTATCCGTTATATTTTTTCAATGATCAAGAATGTTGTGCCTAAATACATGTTGGCACAACTCCCTCATGCATGCAATCACCCACTTTCCCTCATCATTCATGAGCATGGCATCGATTTTCTCATCCAACCACTAAGTATTTGTACCTTGGTGGGGTGTGTCTAAGGTGCACCCTCTCCCACATGCGATGACCATGCTCTTAGGTATAACCAGGAGATCCTTATATGTTTGATGTATCTATAGGAGTGGTATCTGTTGGAGTAGCGTCCATAGGAGTGCCACCCACGGATGGTTGAGCAAAACCTGGAACAACGGGAGTAGACATCTCTATAGGTAGCAAAACTTGGAGATGATAAGTTTCCACTTGACTGATGGGATGGGGACTCTAGAACCAATAGGGCTATGAGAGGAGTAGCAACCCCGACTATAGGATCGTTTATCCAAGCATTCTTTGAAACCCAAAAAGTCATGCATGGTCCTTATAAAAATGACTTGTATATTAACGGGACTGCCCTTCAATATACTTGCTCATGTCTTTCATAGTAATCCTCTTGTCCCACAAAATCTTAAGCTCATTAACTAATGGATGGAGATAGATATCCATATTCTTGACTTTATAGCACCTAGGAAGAAGAACAAGCAAGCTAAGTGTTAACCCTCCAAAAACCAAAACAGAAAATTTGGAAAATCAAAAGCAAAAGATAGTTCCAAGGCAAGAGGAAAACGGAGGGCAAAGGCACATTGAGGAAATTTTGAAGACACAAAGCACAAGAAAAAATTCTAAATGTAAGAGGGAGGCACACAAGAATAAGTGCACCTTAGTATTTTTGCAAAAAGAACACTAGGCACATTGTAAGCTCTCTACACTTGTGTGTAAGAGAGTGTGCACAGCTATGTGAGAGGTAGCCATAGCTCTTGACTTGAAATGCTTGAAGAAGCAATAAGTAATCCGTGGGTCTTGGTGGTGTACTTGTGAGAGGGCTGACATTTTGTTTCCATTGCTGAGACAAACGAATTCAAGCTTGAGTATTTGCATGCTCCAAATCAAGCAACAAAGTAGGTGTTTGTCTCCAAAATGGTGCTTGGTTTAGGTAGGAAGCGAGGGATTCATTAGTAGGATGCATTAAGGTTTGGGAAATCAGGAGAAAAGAAGGAAGCGATAAGTCTCTATAACAATCAGGAAATAGGGGAACAGAGAAAGGAAGGAAAAAAGATTTTGGATACATGGGAAGGAAAATAGATAGTAAGGGAAGACATAGAGAAAGAGGGAAGAGAGAGCTCATTTGGACACTGAGAGATTAAGAGAGCGAGTTGCAGGTCAAGAGGGTAGCAACATCAACAATATGTGGTGCATTTTTGTGTTTTAGATATGCTCTGAGTCTTCCCTAAGGCTTATTGAATGAAGTCAAAACTCTAGATGCAACAATAAGTAGTACGTTGAATTAATTAAGTCAATTTTCTATCATGTGACGAGTTTTTTCCATTACTTGAATGGCATCCCCAAGCCTCTCATATACTTAGACTAGAACCACTTTTGGGCCTCAAACGACCGAGTCACAATTGTCCCACTCAAACTCAAACAATCAAACTCGGACCACTTTTGGGCCTGGGCCTCAAACGACCAATCCAGGGGCCTCAGATACGCCAATGGGCACCCCTCATTCGAGTTTGAGTTTGACCACTCAAATAGTCACAGGGCCTTCTCGAACGGCCAAGTCTGGGACTCGGACTCAGGCAAACCTGCTACTCAAACATGTTTCTAGAACATAATTTTAACAATTTTGACCACTACAGGACCTAACTATCCAAGAGTAACTAAAATTACTAACTATTGACCGCTGGCCCCCTTGTAGAGACTCATTTTGATTGCCTGGGATCATTACCCATCAGACTATCTATAAAAATCCATGAGGAACCCAAAATTGACCGTTAGGAGTAATCATGAACTAGAAAGCCTAATTTTGTACAACTCATATGGATCATGTCACTTAAGCATGTAAGTGTCTGCACACTTGCATATTGATTGGATTAACAATGAACACACTAAAGGGGATTAAGCTAAGAACCCACCAAGAGGAGTCCAACTCCAAAAATCAGACAAGCGACCCAAGACACCAGAGACAAAGATCTAGGAAAGACAACCATCAAACCATTGAGGGAAGGAAGGACTAACCAAGATTAGAGACACATCTTTAGCCAACCTAGTCAACCTCATAGAAATACTAGTGGATCAAGAGACAACCACCATGGCAAGTACTAGTTCGAATGAGAATGACATCAACCTTGAGCTCAACCTTAACATGGTAGGGTATTCGGATGACATCTGGCAGCTTATCATGTAGTAGACTAATAGACAAGGATAACACATCATGGGAGACCTACAACCGATATTATAGTCGATCTAAATCACATTGTAACGAATAGCGAGCTATAACTAAGAGCAACATGCTCAGAGGTCACGTCAGGGGAGAGAGCTCAACGAGATTCACAGGATCCTAGCTATCTCAGGTAGAAACAAAGCGAGAGGAAATTCTAAGAAGGAGAGAGCCTTAGAAGTAGATCTTACATTAAGTGAGCTGCTCATGAAGTGATTGCTAGATAACACATCGTCAAGCAAAGTGGAGCAACCTTGGTAGCATCATTGCTAACTGGGTTGGCAGTCACTCCAAATACCAGAAGCCAAACAAAGATACCCATAGTTGCCAAGCAACTCAACAAATACCAAGCAAGCAATGACCCCTACAACTTTGTCGAGAAATTCGAGCAGGTGTGCGAGGCTAACAACCTCATGGACTCCACTCAACAGGCACATTTGGTCTTTACTTAGGAGACAAGGAACGGACTTGGTTTACTAGTCTAGATAGTACCGAATGCAAAAATTTCAATGATCTAAAGGATCTCTTCATCAAGAGATTCTCAAAGAGGCAGGGTACGCTAACAATCTCATCATTAAGCTAGCGAATGTCAGCCAAAAAAACAAAGAGGACATACGAGACTACGTCATTCACATGCGCAATCTCTACAAGAGGATACATGCAAAGCTGAGTGACCCAATGAGAGAGCAATCTCCATTCTATTCATCAATGGAACCCGCTGTGAGTGGGATTTTATGATTAGAGTAGAGCCAAAATTGTGCCAAATCTTGTCAATTTGAAGTAGAAATTAAAGCTCAATGGAAGTGACAGATGCAGATTTGACAATTTTAAGTGGGTGTGGAGGACTAGATTTAAAATCACTTCTAAAGGTAGGCTTTGCAAAAATATCAAAATTTTCATAATTTTTTCGAGTGCCAAAATGAAGTAGAACCAGTTCCAAGTAGTGCAGACTTTGAGATGGACATGTAGAAATTTTCAGATAACGAATCGGACACCAAACACATGAGTATCCAAAGGCCAGACAAAGGGTCAAGAGGGAATGTAAAAGAGACTTAAACATTGGAGAATTGTGCCTCTTGGGGCCTAAGGCCACCCCCAAAATTTTAGTAGGGGGGAAAGGGGGGGGGGGTTTCCTTTTGCCATGGGGAAAAAAAAAGTGCCTTCTAGTCGACGATGTGATTTGAGGGGGAGGGGGGGTTCATAGATGTCAAGAATAACCATGCAATCCAATTTGATCAGTCTAATCTTCAAATTTTTCACTCCATTTCACAAATTTTGGATATGAGAATGATGGCCTAATCATAGAGATCAAAAATTAGTCTTTCTCTCTCCTCTCTTTCACTTCTCTTGAAGACTATTCATGCAAGAATGAATTAGAAGAGATGGGGATGGAGATCGTTGTTTCCTGCTTGAATTAGACCGATATGAGATTATGGCAATGCTAAGGAGTGATGACCAATGCTATTTGGAGATCAATGGTGGATCCATTGGCTATCCAAAAATTCAACTCTTGAGACCCACAACCCAGAAAATGGCAGTAAGCCCCTTTTTAATAAAATTTCAAATTCTTTTTTATAATTCATTATGCATATCTCATTCATAAATTATGAAAATGTGTTTGAGGCTTGGTTGCAATGTATTTGAGGGATGTGAATTGTAAAATAGAGAACTTGTGTTCATGTACATGAGTTATTACTTTTTGAAACCCCAAAATGCATATTGTAAGTGAAAATTTGATATTTTTATTGGTTTTGAGGAATCAAATCATGTTCAAGTGGGATAAAAGTAAATGTGAAGATGGATTACAATGTGAATTGATTTCTTGACTCAAAAAAATAAAAAATATACTATTTTATGTTAAAAATAAAAAACTCAAAAATAGATAAAAATATACTATTTTGGATAAAAATAGATAAAATTATTTTTATATCTAAAAATTTATGAAAATTTTGAAATATGTTTGTGCAAGTATGACAAAGGTAAAGCATGATGATAGGCCTCAGTTTACCCTCATTTGTACATCAAAGTGCATGTTTATCACTTTCTACATAAAGAAATATACATGAAAAATCATTTTGACCTCCCCATTGAATGCAAAATCTTAAATGGTAGGGGGAAGGGGATTGTGGGAGTTAAATATCATCTAAATTCCGATTTGATGCACATTCTATCATATAGGATTTTTTTGACTTCAGTCTTAAAAAGGGTAGTAGCAGAGCAGGTTGTTCTGGTGATGCCTAGCAACAAGGCACTACATTAGAGTGAAACCATGAAAGGGTTGTTTATGCACATTTACACTAATTGATTTATAACTTTGGTTATTTGTGCACTCAAAATCATTCACCTTACATCCACATTTTCATACATGGTATCAAAAGAACTATCTCCTGGATGCATAGCACTTGATTTCAAAACGATTGACCCACGTTGAGTGTGAGGTTTCCTAAGCTATAGATCTAGTGTTATCGTTTCCTTTGGGGATTGATATGGTAATGATTATATTATCTCTTGGAACATTTCATTAAAAGAGACGATTATGTTGCACATGTGCTTTATGTTGAAAAGACGCATCTTGGGGCTAATCCCCAGGGTGTAGGAGAGCTGTAGTGGGCCCATAAAAATAAGCTGGGGGGTGCTCCCTTTGTTTGTGCTATGAGGTGCTAGCCATTGATATATTTGGGTACTCCAATTACTTGGAGTCAGGAAGGGCATCACATTGGACTATGATTTAGAGGTATTATCTACAAATGTGTTCTTTCGATAAATCAATTTGTAGTATCTATACACTCCTAAGCTGCAAGGCCATGGAGTTGTTTAGGTATGTTTAGGAGACCCAATTAGATCCCTAGAGCTAGTTTCAGACCTATTTTTGATCCGAAAAAGTGGTACATTTGTTGGGAGCAGCTAATAAGTGGCGATTCCAAATCTTGGTTAACTAGGGACTAGTCAGTCAGTTTATGCCAAAGAGCATTGAGATAGACCCATTACTTCTCGATAAACATCATCAAGCCAAGATCCAAAAATAAGAAAGATTTGAAAGCACTAGATGGTGAGCCAAAATCGTTATGAGGTATTCCCCTCAACATAGCAACCTCATATCCTTACGATGGAGAGGCCTTAGATACCCTAGTGCCATGAACAGTTCATTAGGAGGAGGAGGAGGAAGCTCTAGTGCTCCCCTTCTCTCAGTAAGTCAGCCCACTTCAAGTGGAGTTGTAGTCATACCATTACAAATTTATATAGCAAATCCATTTGTAATTATGGTGCAACCTATTGCAATTTCTACAAGTACACCTGATTTTCCAGCTTTAGGTTTTCCCCGACACATCTTTAATGGTTTAGTTGAGGAGGATGTGGAGCTTCACATTAATGAGTTTTAGAAACTCATGTTTAATTGTCGAATTCAAAATGAGGGACATTTAATGATGTTATTTAACATGACCCTAAAAGGAAGGGCTACAATGTGGTATCACAGCTTAGAAGTCGATACCATAACTACAATTGATTTATTCTTTGTAGCTTTCTAAAGGTAATTTTCCTCTGAAAGAGGTGGATAATATTGGCTACATGTGCTAAATGTGATATGTCCAAGCAACCCATTAAAATGCCTGAGCATATGCCAAGAAGATGAAAGAGGTCTTTCACAAGCTGCAAGCCTCTATCCCTATTCCATATGCTGCCCAATTTCAATATTTCTTGCATGGACTAGACTTTAATATCCAAGTGCAGCTAGGTAGTGTCCCTCTAGTAGATATAGATACTACTATAACCCAAGTAGAGGAAGTAGAGTCTTGCTTACAAGCAACCTACGTATTGAGGGAAAATTTAAATTCGAGCCTTAGTCTTGGAAATAATTTGGGATTGGTTAGTAGAGATCAAGGTGCGATCACTACCCATGTGACCAATCTGAATGGCAAAGGAAGCATGATGCTAAATGTGCCTTTGTTGCCAACTCCTCTAAATATCATTACGCCAGAAGAAGCAAGAACCAAGAATCAGCCCAAGTAGCGGGCCCTTTGCAAGTTGTGCGACCTAGTGTGAGAGGGTAGCTCTTGAAGCCATTGGTTGTTATGAGTCCTCTACATCAAACATTGTAGTGGAAGTAAAGGATATAATGAAACATTATACATATATGATTACTGAGCAATATCGCCAAATTATTGTAGATGTTAATCTCTTAAACTGTTAGCAAAATCTGATGTGTACTAGAAAGCCTGATGATAGGGGCCCATCATGATTTAATTGTAAGTTGTGTGGTGGACAACATTTTCCTCGTAATTGTCCTAATGTCAAATGTGATATATGTGGGAATTTTTGTCATTGGGCTTGTGAATCATCATGCGAATAATGAGAATACTAAAGGAGAGATCCCTAAGTAAATCTTGCAAAGGGGTAAAGCCACACTCAAAGAAATGCTCAGTGGGGTAAGTTTGGTTGAGACTTTACCAATTAGTAAGACTTTATCTTCTAAAAATGTTAGAGTGGTAACTAGGGGTCAGAAACTAAAGGACGCTTAGAAGGATGACCCTAGTACAAGCAAAGTTAACCCTAAATCTAGTTGGGATTACAAGAAGGTGTTGGATGCCCAGGCAAGTCCTCTTAAAAATGGTCGTCTTTTAGAGGAGCATGTGGTCAAAAGAAAACATAAATTGAAAAAAAAGGAGTGTATAAAGTTTACCAAGAAGCCAAGAGAGCAGCTAGTATGGAAAGAAAATATGATCTAGCAAACACATTATATAAGGTCAAACCGGATGTGAATCTACTACAACTAATCCAATTGTTAGTGAACGTTCATAAGACATGAAGATGGATTAGAGCATGAATTGATTTCTTGACACAAAAAAGTCAGCAAACACAACATTTACATAAAAATAAAAGGAAATTACTCAAAATGCTATTTTGAGCAAAGAAAATAGAAAAAAAATAGTTTGTACATTCAAAAAATTATGAAAATTTAGAAATATGTTTGTGCAAGTATGATGAAGGTAAAGGATGAGGATAGGCCTTAGTTTAATCCCATTTGTATATCAAAGTGCTTGTTTATCGCTTTCTATATAAAGAATATACATGAAAAATCCTTTTAACCTATCCATTGAATGCAAAATCTTAAATGGTAGGGAGAAGGGGATTGTGAGAGTTAAATATCATTTGCATTCTCATTTGACGCATATTCTATCATATAAGATTCATTTAATTTAAGTCTTAAAAAGGGCAGTAGCACGGGTTATTTCTATGTTGCCTTAGCAACAATGCACTACACCAGAGTAAAATCATGAAAGGATTGTTTGTGCATGTCCACACTAATTGATTTATAAGTTTACTTATTTGTGCACTCAAAGTCATTCACCTTGCATCCACCATTTTCATACATGATATCAAGAGAACTATCTCTGAGGATGCATAGCACTTAATTGCGAACAATTGACCCACGTTGAGTGTGAGTTTCCGTAAGTTGCAAGTCTAGTGTTATCATTTCCTTTGGGGACTAATATGGTAAGGATTATATTATCTCCTGGAACATTTCATTAAAAGAGAGAACTATGTTACATATGTGCTTAATGTTGAAACGACACATCCTGGGGCTAATCCCCAGGGTATAGGAGAGCCATGGTGGGGCCATAGTAATAAGCTAGGGGAGGTGCTCCCTTTGTTTATGCTATGAGGTCCTAGCCATCATTATGTTTCAGTACTCCAATGCTTTGAGTTGGGAAGGGCATCATGTTGGACTATGATTTAGAGATGTTATCTACAAATGTGTTCTTTTGATAAATCAATTTTTAGTATCTATACACTCTTGGTTGTGAGGCCATGGGATTGTTTAGGTGTGTTTAGGAGGCCTTACTAAATCCCTAGGGCCAGTGTGTCATCAGGCCCATCTTTGGTCCTCCCGACACTATAAGAAAAAACTCTATAAGGACCTTAGCAAGCAACTCAAACCTACAAAGGGATGTGCTAGCAAGAGTATTTGAGGAGGCTATATGAGTGGATGACTTGCTTAGAGAGAGAGGCTATAGGGCTACATGGTAAGAGAACATCACATTTAGAAATGCCAAGAACATTGCAACACTTAGTGAACGATCAGCTCCTAATGAGCAAGATAAAGAAAAAAATGTCAACTAGACCCAATCGATAGAGCTGATGATCTAAAGTTAGAGCTGACCAGACTGTAGGAGTCATTGCGAAGGCTAGTCCGACCTCATGTGTAGTGTGTGCATTGTGGAGGGAACCACCTACCATCTAAGTGTCTTGATCCTAGGATTGAGCATTATGCCAATTGCACAAGATTCACGCATGATGCTATGCACTATTGATTGCCAATATGGTTGCCATACTACCAAACCTATATTGGGCCATACTATTTAGGAGTTAAGCATTCTAACTTTGGAAGAGGAGCCCCTTTGACTCTATCGGCACCTAACGATTCAAAGCTAGCCACTCCAAGGATTGACATCAACCCAACAAGAATCCCTAGACCACCAAGACCTATAGTAATCTATCCACACCAAGAGATGCTTTAGTGCACTTTATAGAGAAACCACTAGAGGAAGGCTCATATGTGAACCCTTATGTCTCTTATGACAAGGAGGATAATCCCATACTAATGGATTTTAGGTATGTGCCAGTCATGGCTTTAGGAAGAGGGAGAGGTACAGCCGTAGGAGGAGGTTAGAACCATGAGCTCATAGCATGTTGGATGTGTGGCCATCTAAGGCATATCTCATCCCACTGCCCTGAAAAGGAGCAAGCAAATAGAGAGAAGATTGATTTGAGGTGTCCCAAATACAAAGTCACACACCTATTCGCAAATGGCCTTAGGCGAGAACCCTTCACTAGTTTGGCAATGGTGCCATTTGTGTCACTCTGACTCTTTTGTGTCATCAGCTAACAACAATGCCACACCCATCCCCATAAATGTCATGACACGAGCCCAAACAAAGCAAGCGGATATTTCATTACTTAGACCTAGAACCCTAAATACAATCTCTATAGGGAAGAAGAGCTGGCAAAGGAGAAGAAAGAGGACTAATGCAAGAATAACACTCAAAATAGAGAGCAAGTCCACTTTAATAAAGGGAAAGCAAGTTATTGATGCAAAAGTAGAAACATCTACTCCCAAGATGAGGGAGAAGAGAAGTGCTAAGGTTGGAGAGTATGCTGACCCCAATCAACAACTAAAGACTATGGATAAGGTCAAAGAATGGATAAAAGAAACACAAGCTCACTTGCAAGATGCTGAGCCTATCATTGAGGATGAGATCAATGAACTCTCAACCATGAGCCCACCAATCTCTCCCACGTACTTAACAACAAGGGAAGCAACATCACCACATGCACAGCTGCATAGATAGAACATGGATACCATGAATAGACAAGCTACCCAATAGCATTGGTAGGAAGCCCATGAAGTAGAGAAGGAAAAGATTATTGACAATTTTCTTACCATACTTATATCAACTCCTGTAACATTGCCACTAGGAGAATTGCTTAAGCAAAACCCTACACTATGGCAAGTGTTGAAGCAATGGGTAGAACAAACTGATAGATATGAACTGCAAGACTTGCATGACCATGACATTGTGACACACATACCAAGCCTAATGATAAATCCAATGTTTAAGTCCCCACAAGTGAATGCCTTTTGGGAAGGCACTAAGGTGCATGCAATCTTACTTGTCATTGCCCTCGGAGATAAAATGCGAAAGGGAATAGTAGACACAAGAGTAGGAATTAGTGTACTTAGCCATCTTGCAAGCTAAGGGAAACCCACCAATAGAATCTACACGGTTTAATGTCACTCTAGTGAATGGGATGAAGGTCAAACCCTTCAGAGTCCTAAAGGATTGGCCTTTAAAGATAGCGAGAATTCAATTCTCTGTGAACTTCATAGTCATGAAGGGAGTGGATTATGATATCCTGCTAGGTAGACCTTGGATAAGGAATACTTGAGTGATAAAGGATTGGGGTAATGGTATGATATTCTTATTGGATAGAACGTCTCTTCATAAACTATGCCATATGTTTAAGCATAGCCTTTTGCAACCAGCCTAGCCTTATACCTGCTAATCAAACCATCAGCATTATTTTTTATTTTGTAAACCCACTTACAACCAATGGCTTTTGTGCCCTTAAGCAAGGGTACCAAATCCCAAGTCTTATTGGCTTCTAATGTAACCATCTCCAATGAGCATGACCAATAGCATCCTCAAAATAAGTGGGCTCAACATCCTCAACTACCTTTGCCATATAATCATAATGGTGAGTTGCATAACCTTCAAAACCAAATATTTTAATAAGATATTTGATTATGCTAGACTTGTGTACCACCGGATCACTCAGTGGAGCCTTTACATCACTATGCGCTCTCTGTACACTTGGTGTCCTAACTGAAGGAATACCAAGATCATCATCCAAACTCTCTAAACCATTAGGATCTCCATCAAATCCCAAATGACTAGTAGATACATCATTACCATCCAATACTTTCTTCTTTCTTTTGTATAGATCCACCTGAAGATGTGGGGCTACTCTTTAATCTCCAAAACTAAGTGGGAGACTAAGGGCTAACTATAGGTGTAGTACTAGATGATGTTTTCAATCCACTAATGCTCCGTGATTCTTGCTTTTCTTTCTGCACATAGCTATCATGATCATTATTATCATCTAGTATATCACTAGTGGATGCATATCAACTGTTTATCTCCTAAAAAATAATGTCCTTGCTCGCTTTGAACTCACATGTGAGAGTATTATAACAATGATACCCTTTTTTCTCTAAAGAGTATCCAATTAAAATACTCTCACATGTGAGTTCAAAGCGAGCAAGGACATTATTTTTTAGGAGATAAACAGTTGATATGCATCCACTGAGTGATATACTAGATGATAATAATGATAATATAGCTCTGCATTCTTCAAGGGTCATCCCATGAGCTACACAACTGTGGGAGTTTTGTTCATAATATAGACAACAATATAAATAGCTTCAGACTAAAAATATTTTGTCATATTCTTTTCAGCCATCAATGCCCATGCAACTTCCACAACATGTCTATTTCTTCTTTCTACAAACCCATTTTGTTGTGGGGTATATCAGCAAAGTAAACTATGTATTTATCTTGTGAGACCTCAAAAAGCCTCTAAACTCATCAAAGGGATACTCTTCCCCTCCATCTGATCCCAACCACTTAACTTTTAAGCATACTATTGTTTCAACAACTACCTTGAAATATTTCAAGTGCTCAAACACATCACTCTTTTCCTTCATGAAATATACCCATAGCTTCCTTGAACAATCATCAATAAATGTGACAAAGTATTTGCTGCCACTAAGAGATACATTATGTGTAGACCTCCAAACATCTATATTCACAACATCAAGTATATTTCTGCTCACATCTCTGTCATGCAAAAATGGCTATCTTGTCTGCTTACCAAATTGGTATGATTTATACACTTTATGAAATTTTGTAACTCTAAAAGTAGGCAACCCTTTAACCAATCCTTTAGACTGCATTAATTTCAGCCTTTGCACATTTGCATGTCCAATACATTTATGACATATTTCAATGTTTACAATCACTCCTTTTTCTGTAGCATACATAGCAGCATTCATTGTACGAATTCCAATATCTAAAGTGAACACGTGACCAACTCTACTTCCTTTTGTGACCAACCTATACTTATCATTAAGCTCTTCTATAAAATAACCTTTTGCATTAAATTGAACCTACAACCCTTACTCTACCATTTGGCCAATAAACACTAAATTCTTTGTGAATGATGGCATATGTAATACATCTGATAGACTCTTTGTCTGGCCATCGTGCAAGGATAAGGGAACCTTTCCAGTGCGTGAAATTGGGTGGCATGAATCATCACCCATCTGCACATAACCTAGATTTTGTAAGTCCTGCATCTCTTCAAATCATTCAACATGATTGGTCATACGATTAGATGCACCTACATCAACATACTATACATCATCATGTGTCCCTTTTCTTGTAACAACATTCATCATATGTTGCATAACAAACAAACACTCATCTTTATCTTCATTTTGTTGTAAAGACGATGCATAGTTTCCTTGTTGCAATTTACAAGTGCAGATATCATCCTTCTTAGCATAACAATGGGCTACAATATAACTTTTTTTTCCACAATAAGTGTGTAAGAAGTTGGGAAAAAAAGGATTTAGTGTGCAAATAATGTTGAGATGCCATGTTACACTGACATTGATATAAAACAAGAGGACATGTAAAATTTCCTATCTTTTGACACATTAATACAATTACTATCCTTCTTCTCTCTCCTTCCTCACAGCTTCAATGGCTTCTTTCTCTTTCATATCTTTCTCTCTCCTATTCTAGTATTTCTCTCTCCTCATCACTCTATTTCTCTCTCTTCTACACTCTCTCTTCTCTACCCTACAGTCTTCTCTCTCCTCCTTCTCTCTTTACAGTCCACTCTCTAACAATTGGTATCAGAGCATGTGTCTTTGATCCTTATGCAACATCATTTTCATGATTTAGATCTTGCTAGGGAGGTCACAATCATGAAAAATTTGGTTACAATCAACATGTTTGGTTTGGGTTTTGGAAACATGCTTGTTTTTGCCTAGTTAGATGGGGTAACTAGGGAAAACCATGGTTAGATCTATGGTGACTGCTTCAAATCGTGTTAAAGATGGTGGATCTTGGCAATATCCAGTGAGCAATGGCGGGCTCCAATCAATTTTAGCAGGTCGTGGTTCAATTTTGCCCAAAAATAAAGAGAGATGGACAAAATGCGGATAACTTGGGTTGAGGTTGAGTTTAGTGGGGGTTACTTTTGAGAGGGAAGGGTTTGCTTTTCAAACACAATCTTTCTCTCTCTAGTTTTAAGCTTTCTTCAACCTCCATAGCCAAAACCTCCATTCTGTCTCCCTCCCATGAGTTCTACTGCCAAAATGGACTTGAGAGCTTAAGTCTTCATGCTCCAAGCTTCCTATAGAGTACTCTTATGGCTCATAGGCCACCATCTGATCATGTAGGACTTCAGTATGAACTGCCGCAATATGCGCCTGCAATACATGCCAAAGTATAATGAGGATTTGAAGAGCTCATTGAGCTCTTGGGCAACCATTGGAGGCCACAAAGTAAGAGCATTGAACTCCTACTTCATCTTCTTCAAGAAATTTCATGGATGGAGTCTTCTTCTATCTCCAACAAACCCTAACAGGGATTGTTATGAATAGCAAGCAAATTTTGGCAAATTTCTTATCAAGATCATGGGGCTTTTGATCATTATCACTCCCTGAAGCCTTTACACAAAGGATAGAACCAACATTGCATGGAATCTTCATCACGTTGGAGGAATATAGTGGATTCTTAAAGGCATTATGGAATGGGCAGCCATTGCCATTTGAAGAAGAGCAATTGTTGGATTATTCTACAGATTTTGGAGACTTCTTGGAGACTATTTCACACAATTAAGACTAATCAACATAGTCAACTCAAGCGGCATCCCTATTGAAGCCTTCTTCATCAAATTTTGAATCCAATGGTTCATGGGAGCCCTCTTTATGAAGAATCTTGATCAAGTAGTTGGATATTATCATTGGAGAGCTAAATTTGAAGATTCTTGGACATTTGCAAGCTGAAGACACATTCCACAAGTCTATGTGAAAGGCTTGAAGCATCCACCAATGCTCTTCTCCTCTTCATCAACCATTCAAGGTACTTCTTGATCATTTTGAAAGGTGAGAAGAATCGAAGCTTGTATGAGAGAGCTATGGCGAGAGAGCAAGAGCAAGAAAGAGAGAGACAAGAAATGGGAACTCCAACAACTACAATGTGTGGCTGGGCCTTCCTTTATTCAAACTGTCACTAAAAGAATAAAGAATAAGTGACTGTGAGACCAGCGCCTGCCACCTACAATGTACAATGGCGGGTACTGTCAATGTAGTAATACAGGGGCGGCTAGGCGAAGGCACCTTTACTCCCAACAATCTCCCACTTAAAGGCGAATCTTCCCCAATGAGAGAGAAAAAAGAAAAGACAGTACAACATGTACACATGTACAATAAGATGAGGAAAAAGACGTCATCTCATCCAATGCCCATCAATCTCCTGAGGAAGGCAAAGCGCTCAGTAGTGAGGCTTTTCGTGAGCAAGTCTATAGGATTCTGCTCAATCAAAATCTTGACAAGGTCAACAGACTTGTCCTCAATGACCTTGCAAATGAAGTGATACCTCACCTCAATATGTTTCCTCTTCGCATGGAAGACCGGATTCTTGGCCAACTGAATGGCACTCATAGAATCTGAATGCAGTGTAGGCATAGCATCTGTCATACCAAGGTCTGCAATCAAATGGCCTAACCAAATAGCCTCCTTGCAAGCCTATGTGGCTACAATATACTTGGCCTCTGTAGTAGAAAGGGCCGTACACTTCTGTGCCATGGACATCCAAGAGATAGCCCCTCCAACATAAGTAAATACATAGCTAGAAGTGGACTTCCTACTATCTGCATGTCCTGCATTATCAGAGTCAGTGTACCCAATGACTCCTATATCCTGGCTGCCATAACAAAGACACATATCTGTTGTGCCTTTTAGGTACCTCATGATACCCTTCACGGCATCCCAATGTTTCTTGCCAGGTGTAGCCATATAACATGCCACAACCCCAACTGCAAAAGCAATATCTGGACGGGTGGCTATCATAGCATACATAAGACTGCCCATGGCTAATGCATAGGGAATCTTGGCCATCTCAGCCCTCTGCTCATCTATCTATGGATAATCGACCTGTGAAACCTTCATATGAGAAGGTAATGGATAGCCAATAGGCTTAACATCATGCATGTGGAAGCGCTCAAGGACTTTATGTACATACTCCCTCTGTGACAAATAGAGGAGTCCCTGAGATCTATCGCGCGTGATGCGCATACCAAGTATATGAAAGGCATGTCCCAGATCTTTTATCTCAAAGCTCTTCTTGACCTAAGCCTTAAGAGCATCGAGCTACTCATGAGTTGTCCCTACTAAAAGCATGTCATCCACATAGAGTACCAAAATCAGTAAGGAACTGTCACGGGCTTTCTTCCTGTACAAGCACGGATCCATAGCACTACAGCTGTAGCCCTGTGACTGCATGAATGCATCAAACTTATGATACCATTCCCTAGGTTCCTACTTTAAGCCATATAGACTCTTCTTTAGCTTGCACACTAGGTGTTCCATGCCAAGGTCTGCAAAGCCCTTAGGTTGCTCCATGTAAATCTCATCATGCAAGTCTCCTTGTAAAAAAGCCATCTTGACATCCATCTGGTACAAGTCCAGGTCAAGCTATGCAACCAAGGCCAAGACTAAGCATAGGGTGGTCATCTTGACCACAGGAGAAAAGACTTCATCAAAGTCAACACCATGCTCCTACTTAAACCCTTACCAACCAATCAAGCCTTGTATGCCAGCTTGGG